>NC_080169.1:86933795-87292541 GCF_950295315.1 Erinaceus europaeus
GACAAGGAGGGAGAACGTAAGGTGAATGCAGACTGGGCATGGTATATTGCATTAAAGGAAAGGACTCTGGGAAATGAGGGAGAAGAAAGGGTGGAAGAGAACTGTGGAGGTCTGGTGTATAATGAAAGTATACTTATATATCAATGACTGCTTTGTAAAGCATTAACTCCCTCAATTAAAAAAGTTGAAAGATTTTACTCAATACTGCAGTGAAAGTTTCATTGTGCATATTCAAGAATTACTCCGTTAAAGTTCTCTGGCAGATGAAATGTGATGATAGAATACATGTATAATACACCATTCTAGAATTTCAATAGCTATTGGCTTTCAAGTACACGTACTAATTTATATGACCTTAATAATACTTGTTACCACTCTTGAGGACCTAGGTTCAAGCCCCTGCTCTCTACCCATAGGGAGAAGTTTCACAAGCAGTGAAGCAACACTTAAGGTCTCTCTCTATCTATCTATCTATCTATCTATCTATCTATCTATCTATATATATATCCTCCTTTCCTCTCACTTTCTCTATTCATAATAATTAAATAGGTTAAATATTGAAAATGAAAACCTATTAAAATTATTTTTACAATTATAATTTGCAAAACCTTTTTACTGTTTTAATTTGAAGTCTCATTATTGCCTTGAGTTTATGCATATTTTTGTCATTTTTGCTTCATAATCTTTGCCAAACTTTTTAATAATATATTTTTGTTACACCTTACAAATTTGTATTGACTTTCTTTTGGTAAGCTGCATATAGCCCTATATGTATATAAATATATCTATAAGGTATAAGATATTTGTTACAGACCACCATTTTAGGGAACAAATAGAATAATGGTCCTAGTTGCTCTGCATAAAAATTCTTCTCCCACTGAATTTATTTTGACACTGTTTCTACCATACATTTCTTCCTAATAATGACATGTTGTAAGGGAAAAAGAAGATTTGTGTTTGAAAGACAAATGACATATTTATTAATGGATTTTTGTCCAGTAATTCCCAAACTTTAGCTTTGCCAAAACTTGCTAATATTACATAGTAACTAGTATATTTCTGTACAGTCTTTTGTTCTTTCCTTTATTCAGAGGATGGATTTGTATTAAGGTTTGATATCTTTCCCAGCTTTCTTTTTCATAACTATTTACTATAATGGGATTATCTCTTGTTGCTGGGAAGTGATGGCTCTTACTGCATTAGATGGACCCTTTGTGCTGTTTTTCCCCTCAAGGGGCAAGAATTCTTCTGAGTTTCATTTCTCTGGGCTAACATTCAGAGACAGAAAGGAAGAGGGAGAGGGAGAGGGAGTGGGAGAGGGAGAGGGAGAGGCGGGGAGAGAGAAAGAGATTGAGATTACAATATTTAAGCTTCCTTCAATACAGTGAGGGCCAGACTTGAACCTGGGTTTTGCACATTGTAAAACTGCATATGGGGCCGGGTGGTGGCACACCTGGTTCCTGTTTGAACGCACATGTTACAAATGCACAAGGACCCAGGTTCGAGCCCCCGGTCCCCACCTGCAGGGGGAAAGCTTTGCAAGTGGTGAAGCAGTGCTGCAGGTGTCTCTCTGTCACTCTTCCTCATTATTTCCCCCTTCCCTCTCAATCTCCATCCAATAAATAAATAAAGATTAAAAAAAAAAAACAGGAGCCAGACGGTAGTGTAGCAGTTAAGCGCACATGACGCAAAGCGCAAGGACCGGCTCAAGGATTCCCCCCCACCTGCAGGGGAGTCATTTCACAAGCAGTGAAACATGTCTGCAGATGTCTATCTTTCTCTCCCCCTTTCTGTCCTATCCAATAATGATGACATCAGTAATAACCACAACAATAAAAACAACAAGGGCAACAAAAAGGAAAAATAAATAAATATTAAAAAAACATATACTATCAAAATTAGGTATTTTATCATCGTAAAGTTTTAGGTTTGACTTTAAGAACTATAAATCATTGAAGTAAATTTTAGCATTTGATACGAGATAGAGGCGAACTTTTATTCTTTACCAGACAGAGATTCATTTTCCACAAGACAATATTTTAAACACTCACTCCTTTTCTTACAGATCATCATTCCAACACTATTATACTATATTGTTATATGTGTGGATTTTTTTGTATAATATCTTATTCTTTTCAACATTCTTTTTATTCACTACTTGTTTATCCTCACATTAGATTTTTTAAAATGCTAATAACTATTGCCTATCTTTATTATTTCAAGTTAAAGAGTGTGTAAACTGGATCTGATGCAGATGAGAAAGAAAGGCAGAAGACAAACTCATCAAGGTTGGGTCAAGGAAGCCATAGACACTTTACTAGGCATGAAGATAAATCTGAGTTGAAATAAAGTTTCTCTCTCTTTTTCTCTTCCACCAGAATTATCACTGGGGCTAGGTGCTGGAAGTATGGATCCACTGTTCTAGGTGGTCATTCTTTTCCTTTTTTAAATTTATATTTTGGTAGGATAGAGAGAAATTGAGAGGAGTGGTTGAGTTAGAGAAGGAGAAAGAAAGAGAGAAACCTGCAGACCTGCTTCATCACTTGAGAACTGTCCCATAGGAGGTGGGAAGTGGGCCCTCAAACTCTGGTCCTTGAGCATGGTAATGTGTGACCTTACTGGTGTGTCACCACCCAATCTTCAAAAGTTCATCTCTTTCATTAAGTAATCATCTATAGCCCTACTAGAATATGTGAACTTGGAGACAGGGATTAAATTTAGCCTGAAATAATTATCTGGAAGATATGTTCATAATATATTAATCTTGTCTTGGGTCCCACATTATACAGCAAGTTGCAACTCTGCCCTTTCTTTGAGATGCTCAGAGTATGAGGGTAGAACTATACATACATTCAACTAGCAAGAAAAAGTTGAAAGCTCTTATAACTACATACAAACAGAAAAGACATGACTAGTTGTCAGAGGAGTCCTGCAAATCGTTTTGGAGAATGCTAATTTTTTAAATTGATCTTGGAAGAATGTGCCAGATGAAGAAGTAGTGGAAAGGTATACTAGATCCAGGCAACAGCAATGCGAATGGAGGAAGATAGGGTAAGTTTGGAAAACAGTAAAATTTTAGTGTGTCGAAAGTTTAACATGAGGACCAGGTGGTAGAACACCTGGTTAAGCACATATACTATAGTGTGAAAGGACCCGGGTTCAAGCCCCTGGTCTCCACCTTCAGGAGCAGAGTTTCACAGTGGTGAAGCTGGGCTACAGGTGTCTCTCTATCTCTTTCCTTCTGTATCTCCTCTTCCCATCTCAATTTCTCTCTGTCTCTATACAATAATAAATAAAGAAAGAAAAATATAAAAAATTAAGTTTAGCATGCATTTGTAATCATACTGATTGGTGAGACTGAAGAAACAAAATGGGAAAAGTATCTGTATTTTAAAAATATAGGTAATATGTATTGGATTTTTGTTTTGTGTTGTTTTGCTTTAGCAGACATGTGACATGATTAGTTAAATTAAGGAACTTGAACTATTTAAAGTTACATAGATGTAATATTCTACTGTTTTTAATAAGTGCTTGACCAAAATATATTCTATCAAGGAGAAAAAAATTTCATGCCTATATTTCAAAGTTATGAGATAATGGTAGACATTTTCAGTGAATCACCTGTAATTATGTAAAAAATTTGTAGAGAATAAAGTATAAAAAACTATGATAAGATTTCAAAAGTCCTTTGATATAAAAAAAATCTACAAATACATCCAGAGGAAAATCATGTAACTGTCTGTAGATACATAAAATGTATCAGCTATTTCTAATAAAAATTCAAAGGTTAAAAATAAAAGAAAGCATCATAACCAAAGAGCCACAGTAAACATGATTGTAAATGGTGAAGAAGTAATGCCATTTATTATGAAACAGGAACAATATTACACTTTTATGAAAAGATGTTTAGCTAAAATTACCCCATAAGATTTTAGAGAAAAGCAAGCAAATGAACAGGAAACAGAACACTGCTAGAATTAGTGAGTGAGCGCAATTAGATGATTGGATAGTAGATAAGTGTACAAAAATACTTGACTTTTTCTATACAAATAACAGCCATCTGAAGGCAGCAATAGTATCAACTGAGTCATTCTAGACCTGCAAGATAGTTCACAAGGGCTGGTGCCTTGTCTGTCATGTATCCATTTGAGGTTCTAGGCCAGCCCTATCAGATTAGGGGAATCTTTGCTATTGTTGATGACCCTCCTCCCCTCCCCTACTCTCCCCTCCCCTACTCTCCCCTCCCCTACTCTCCCCTCCCCTACTCTCCCCTCCCCTCCCCTCCCCTCCCCTCCCCTCCCCTCCCCTCCTCTCCTGTCCTCTCCTCTCCTCTCCTCTCTTTTCTCCTCTCTTTCTTCTTTTCTATTTATTATTTTTATAGAGACAGAGAGAAAGAGAAGCAAAGGAACTGAGAGACAGAGACAGAAACCACAACAGTGAAGCTTTCTTCAGTGCAGTGGGGACTAACCTCAAACATGGGCCACACTCATGGCAAAGCAATATACTATTCCACTGAACAATTTCAGAAGTCCTTCTTCTACTAATTTTTATTAAATTTTGGCTCCAGGTCTCTAAATTTACAGTCTATTCTTTTTTTTTTTTTTGCAATTATTTATTTTTTAAATTTAAAAAAAAATTTCTTTATTGGGAAATTAATGTTTTACATTTGACAGTAAATACAATAGTTTTTACATGCATAACATTTTCCAGTTTTCCATATAACAATAACCTCCTCTGTCATCTTTCTTGGAGCTGTATTCTCTCCACCCACCCACCTACCCCAGAGTCTTTTACTTTAGTGCAATATGCTTCGCAGTCCATTCTTAAATATTGCTGTCATAGTCATACTATCGTGATAACTACAGATATTCCCAAATTTTAAATGGTTGAAAAAATTTTAACTGAACTCAAATTTGAAAAAAGGAAAAAAAGTCTAACAATCCAGCAATTCCTGTTTTTATTCACGTTTTGTTAGAAAAGTTACTTTCTTTGCAAAGGCTACACTAAATCTATTCATAATAGATGAATAATTCATTTATTTCCTAAAAGGTTTAAGGGTGCAGGAGAGGAGGATATGCATGTGAACTGCTTTGCTGATTGTTTTACAGCAGGTAATGGAAATGTGCTGTATGCCACCACATAGTAAAGAAAGGCCTAATGACTATGGTATTTGTGGAAGTTCTCCTTCTACATAACTGAAGATTCCAGGCTCTGGGGTGTGGAATTCATCTGTAGTTCCTGTGATTTGAATGGAATTCTAAGTATGTGGCCAGGTTCATGAGCTGAACAGAACAGGATAGGCCAATAAAAATTAAGAAAGACCTTGATGCCATGTGTCTCATAACTGAAAAAGATCTTGTTCTCCTGTACTGTTTGTTATTTGGGTTTGAGTGACTCTCTCTGACCATTGTTCCCAACAAATGACTGTGGATCTAGCTGTGCTGGTCTTGCTATGTATCCTACCATATGTCAACGATTGTAATCACTCAGCTTTGGTTGCATTGTGCCAGTAGCATTAACTACAACAGCTGGATTGGCTAGCATGATTCTAGTTATAAAGTGATACCAAATATAGGTACTCTTATTTTTGGATCAACCTGCCAATGCCCATGTCCAGTGGAGATGCAATTACAGAAGCAAGAACTCCCACTTTCTTTTCTCCATGAAGAATTTTGGCCCACACTCCCAGAGGGGAACAAAATCTTAGGAGAAGATGAACAGAGGGTTGTGAACTTCAGTTTCATCAAGATCCAGAGAGAAGAGGGAAAAAGAAAGGACATTAGGAAGTAGTAATAGGTGTAGGTGTGACTTAGAAAGGAAGAGAAGGTGGGACCATAGAATAAATGGGCAAATGTTCATATAAATATAGACAGATAGTTCTAGAAATAATAACCCATATTTGTGACCTTGAGAGAACTCTGTAGTTTCCAATGTGTGTGTGTGTGTGTGTGTGTGTGTGTGTGTGTGTGTGTGTGTGTGTGTGTGTGTGTGTGTGAAAGAACTCTGTTGGTTGGAATTGTGTGGAATTATAGCCCTGTTATTTCATAATTTTGTAAAACAATATTAAATCACTAATAATCATAAAAATAAATAAAATACATAGGAGAAAAAAAAAAGGTCTGCATTGCCATTTTGCTCTCATGAAAGGCTTACATTATTGCCTGCATTTGCTGAAAGAATGGAGAAAAACAAAAGGAAGCTGAAATTAACTTTTATGACAAAAGCTGAAAAGCAGCAATTGTATTGCACATTTGTTTTGTAGCAACTGTGCCAGTGGCAACACACCTCAAGCAGGGAGCTGTGAGACTGGCACTGTCAAGTTCTTTCTCCCCTGGGACTCTTACACAACTTTCCATTCATAAAGTTACTTGTGATTTTACTATATGCTAGTGCTACTTGGTTATATTTTGGTAAGTTCTTTTTGTGGTCTGGAAACACTAAGATTTGTCTCCATGTAAATTAGTAGTAATTACATTGTCACTTTTCATCATTTTAACATATGAATGTTTTCAGTGGGTTGCAATGGGGAATCTATGGCCTGAGCAGAAGTGATCACTTAACTCACCTTTCTAAACTTTGAGTTCTGTCATGAAGTTCTGTTCTGTAACAGTGGGTAACAAAAATAATAGGGGAAGTTGTTTTCACAGGTCTAAGTAAATTTGATAATCAATATAGGAGAGACGATGAATTGTTTCCGGATTGTGGAAAAATAATATGAAAGCATTTTTGGTAGAGGAAGAGAGAAAGTGATTTTTAAAAGAGAACACATTTATGTACATGAGAAGAGAAATGAAAAAGATATTTTTGGAACTAAGGAAAAAGTACTCCTATATTTTTTTTTCATTAAGTCTCAGGCTAAACTTCATCTATTCCAGAAGGTCTGGTGACATTTTCTGCCTACTATGTGGATACTTCTAGTAACTGTAATTTATTTGCTAATTAATTGTATATTATATTGTAGATGTTTTTAAATGTTCAGTTAAATGTTTCCTTTTTCTATTATAATACTCTTTTTTTAAATTTTTATTTATAAAATGGAAATATTGACAAGACCATAGGATAGGAGGGGTAAAATTCATTAAAATGCTCACCACCAGAACCCCATGTCCCATTCCCTCTCTAAAAGCTTTCCTGCTTTTTATCCTTCTGGGAGCATGGACCCAGGATCATTATGGGGTGCAGGAGGTGAAAGATATGGCTTCTGTAATTGTTTCCCTGCTGAACTTGGGCATTTACAGGTGGATCCGTATTCCCAGCCTATCTCTCTCTTTCCCTACTGGGGCAGAGGTCTGGGGAGGCCGGGCTCCAGGACACATTGGTGGGGTTGTGTGCCCAGGGAAGTTAGGTTGGCATCATGGTAGTATCTAGAACCTGGTGGCTGAAAAAGAGTTAAGAAATAAAGTAGTGGTGTGGTGGTGGGAATTGCGTGGAGTTGTACCCCTCTTATCCTATGGTTTTTGTCAGTGTTTCCTTTTTATAAATATTAAAAAAAAAGATATAAAGCTGAACAAATTATTGACTAATCATAAACCTAAAGGCAAGAATATTGCAGATGAAGATTTGGGGTCTGTATTTTGGAAAAAGTTAGTAGGTCTATTTTAGGGATATTCCAAGGGGCCCATGGCTTTACTAGTTTTTGCCTGAGCCTGACATCTAACATGCAGGTGGACCCAAGGTATTGTCTGGTAAGATGGTGTCAGGGTTGGAAAAGGGACTAGAAAGCTGGATCAGGGAAGAGAATATATCCCAAATATAGGAAAAGTATATGAATATTGTTAACTGTAAACCTCATCAATTTGATCTGGGGCCCACATTCAGCAAAGAAGCCTATGTAACTTCTGTATCCCTATAGGTCTGAGCTTGCATTTTGTGGTCATGGCTAGGAACATTTCAGGCTGCACTAACTTCAGGATCCATCTTCCTTGTATGTTGTCCACCCTCCCTTCGGAGAACAGAAAAGTCCCTACTTTTGTTTATCTACAGTGAAGGCAAGGTCCTATAGGGGCCCACAAATTGGTCCATTATGTTGTTCCTGATGGAGATGACTAGTGACATTAGAAAGAGGGATCTGTTAGAGGTCTAGGCCCATCATGTCTGTGTGGGAATCCCAGGACTTCTTGACTAGGGCCCCAGGTGATGAGGTGGCTTGGTAGTGACTAAAGAGTCACCATTAAAATATGCCAATCTCTTGCCCTTATTCAGCTTTTGTAGTCCTTACTTTGTCTGACAAGTTTAATTTTGTAGTGATTGAGAAATGTGAAATAGGTAGTAGGTGAGGAGGGCATCTAGGTCTAGGTATCAACCACTTGATTAGGTACTTTAAAGTCTCTTTTTTAGATCTTTCTACTTGCTTGCTTCATTTATGGACTCACTGCAAACTATTGTGCACTTTTGCTTTAAGGTATATATTTCCCCCTAACCTATGGATACATGTGTACATGTATGCTATCTCCTGGGCCCTGGTCTATATATAGGTTTTGAGGTTTTGTTTAGAAATGTGCCACCTGAAATGGAATTAAGGAGTCATGTGACTTAGGAAAGGTCTCACCAGAGGGTTGACATCCTATGCCTGACATCTCTGATCACAGTCTGAAGTGAATTATGCCCAGGTGGTACTGGTTACATTGCTTAGGTTGGGATCAACAGATGCAGTATCAATTGGTATGAATTGAGAGATGCATGCAGGAAAGTGATCCCCACCCTAGAGATTCCAGGACTGGGAGAAATAAGGGTTTTATAGAGAATGGGGAAGGTTCCTGATGTCTTGTATGGTCCAGCAAGTCCTGACAGTGGGATTTACAAAGTTAACCCAATTGCCAATTAATATAGCTATAGCAATAACTATTGCCTCCTTAAACCCTAAGACAGCAAGAAATCTCCCCATTCTTTATAAATGTTTCTTACTCACCTTATTGAGGGGTTAACTGTTTCTAGTACTACTGTTGACACAAGGTGCAATTTCTCATCTTTCTATGATAAATGTTTGCCAAACAATAGTTTGAATCACGATTGTATTTTCAGGGAAATGTAGCTCTCAAGTTTCTATCAGTAATTTGAAGTTGTTCATTTCTATTTTCAATAATAGGATATCTCCAAGTTTACAGAGAAAGATAATATAGTTCTTGGAGAAGGTGGAATTACACTGAGTGGAGGTCAACGAGCAAGAATTTCATTAGCAAGGTGAATATAGCATTTGCTATAAATATCATGTTATAAAAATATGTACTTTTCCATTTCTTTTAGTTCTACTCTATAGTTGAGAAAGTCCTTGAGTTTTATGAGAAGTAGTTTAAGAATTACCTTTAAGAGCTGACAATGATATATAATTAAAATCTAGTAAAAATGGTGGCTTTTTAAAACATGCCCTTATGTGTGTGTATGTTTGCCTTACAGTTTATTACAGATGTAAAACTACAGATTGCACAAGTCTCTCATCTTCATGAAGATTCTAAAAGCTTTTAAAATTGTTTCACTTAGGGGGTCGGGCGGTGGCGCAGTGGGTTAAGTGCATGTGGCGCAAAGCGCAGGAACCAGCGTAAGGATCCCGGTTCGAGCCCCCGGCTCCCCACCTGCAGGGGAGTCGCTTCACAGGCGGTGAAGCAGGTCTGCAGGTGTCTATCTTTCTCTCCCCTTCTCTGTCTTCCCCTCCTCTCTCCATTTCTCTCTGTCCTATCCAACAACGAATTGCGTCAACAAGGGCAATAATAATAACCACAACGAAGCTACAAGGGCAACAAAAGGGGGAAAAAATGGCCTCCAGGAGCGGTGGATTCATGGTGCAGGCACCGAGCCCAGCAATAACCCTGGAGGAGGAAAAAAAAAATTGTTTCACTTAGAAAATAAAATTAATGAGAATATATTTTTCTTTTGAATTATTCATTTTTCACTTGTCTGGAGTTTTATATATATGGTATAGACTGGACTTATATGGAACAAAATGCAGTTTCAGTTATATAGCATAATAATATTGCTTTTAATCTGACAGTAGTAGCACTAGAACACATTTCAAATTCAAGTAAGTTCAGCAACTTAGATGCTGTGTCTGATGTGTTAAGGGAATATAATTTTCTTCTTTTTTTTTTTCTCTCCACCAAAACACAAGATCTTTGAGAGCAATGATTTTGTGAATTTTATGACTGTATTTCTAGCTGATTACGTGGTGTAGACTCTAGATACATGTTATTGCTTAAAATATTTTCTTTTTTAAAGTAATATTTTAAAACAATGGCATAGTTTGTTGTGATTCAACTTGTGAGTTTTGCTAGTTTATGGCACTTACATTTAGTAAAACTACTCCAGTTCTTCTTAGAGTGTTGAAAAAAGTCATCTGTGATTTATGGTTTTGTTCTTCCTTCAAAATCGTTTACATTAAATAATGTGAGAAATATTGAGGAAATACAATTTAAAATTTCCCTCTTCTTTTTTAGGGCAGTGTACAAAGATGCTGACTTATACCTGTTAGACTCTCCATTTGGATATCTAGATGTTTTAACAGAAAAAGAAATATTTGAAAGGTATATATTGTCTGAATCACTTATAATGCTCATATTACATGATGAGAAAGGAAGACAACAAACACCATAGACAAAGTACACCATTGAGCCTCAGTGTGGCAAAATGTGAAGATGAAATCTGATCCTCTCTTTATAGTCAATGTTCAAGATTACTTCCCTTAAACTCCTTTCTGACCATCTCATACAAACCAATGCTACTGCTTTAATAAGTACCATATGCAGTTTTTACATTATTTATGACTTGTGACATGGCTGTTCTAATTGCTTAGTATGCTTACATATTTAGTTACTCTCCATGTTTCCTGCACTATTTTCTCCCTAGATAATAAACTTGTTAAGAAAATACTAATGGTGTATATTTAAATGTAGGTGAATGCTCAGATTACTCATCTACTTTAGTAATTTCTTGAGAGCCTTGTCTTTAATCTTGGGATTCATATTTCATTGGCATTTGTATTAGAGCTCAGTGTACATAAAGTTTTAAAGAGGAAGAGGTGCCTGACTTGATTTCAAAAATTCATATAAACTATAATGTAATTTATTAGGAGAAGAAAAGGTTTTTGACATTAAGAGTCTAGATGTATGTGTTTATAAAACTGTTATGTTATTCCTAGCAACAGTTTTCCTATAATTTAATTAAACTGAGTAAGTGGAATATGAATCTTATAGTATTGGGGCTGTTAGAAGTTTCTTCATTTATTTTTACCAAAATAAATTTTGTTAATTATGTTAGTATGCAGAGTATAATCTAGAGTGATGCCTCTGTCTATACCATATGTAATGTATTTATGTCTAAATTAATTAAGTTAGTCTTCCTCAAATAGCTCAAATAAGAAAATACTTCTAAACTGAAGGAAAATTTTACTAGACTAAGACTACATTCAGTTCTTAGGATTGTTGTTTCAACAAGTCAGATTAGTTTCAATATAAGTTCTTAAGAACTAAATTGGTAGTCAACTGAAAATGTTAATGATAATTGATAGAGAATTTAAAGAGTAAGAAAGGTCTCTAACCTTTTAGAAAACACATAGAAAAATAGACTTCCAAGAATTTTAAAGGTCATCGAGCAAGTTCCATATGTTCTACATAAATCAAAACCCAAAGGATAAAAAATTTGTTCAAAATAAAGCATTTATTTAATATCAAATATTTAGTTACATTTTAATTTTTATATAATATAATATATAGCACATTGCAAAAATTGAATAGTATAATATTTCATGCCATAATGATGATTCGGGAGGTGCTTAATTACTATTGAATGTTTACTTTTAAAATATCACTTTAAGTATAATAACAACATTGGATGATAGAGGTTTTATATAAGAACTCATTAATAGAATGCTACAAAGTAGTACATTTTTAATATGACAAGGTATTATAAAGTTGATATCTTATTTAAATCTTTTTATATTCTTAAAGCTGTGTCTGTAAATTGATGGCTAACAAAACTAGGATTTTGGTCACTTCTAAAATGGAACATTTGAAGAAAGCAGACAAAATATTAATTTTACATGAAGGTAGTACTTATTTTTATGGAACATTTTCTGAACTACAAAATCTACGGCCAGACTTTAGCTCAAAGCTCATGGGATATGATTCTTTTGACCAGTTTAGTGCAGAAAGAAGAAATTCAATCCTGACTGAGACTTTGCGTCGTTTCTCATTAGAAGGAGATGGTGCTGTCTCTTGGAATGAAACAAAAAAGCAGTCTTTTAAACAGACAGGGGAGTTTGGTGAAAAAAGGAAGAACTCTATTCTCAATCCAATGAACTCTGCTAGGAAATTTTCAATTGTACAAAAGACTACATTGCAAATGAATGGCATTGAAGCAAATTCTGAAGAACCTTTAGAGCGAAGACTTTCTTTAGTTCCTGATTCAGAGCTGGGAGAGACCATCCTTCCCAGAAGCAATGTGATCAACACTGGCCCCACACTTCAGGGACGAAGGAGGCAGTCTGTTCTCAACCTAATGACTGGGTCTTCAGGGAACCAAGGCCAAGGCATTCACCGAAAGGCAGCAGCATCCACACGGAAAATGTCACTGGCGCCTACAACCAACTTTACTGAAATGGATATATATTCAAGACGATTATCTCAAGACAGTGGCTTAGAAATTAGTGAAGAAATTAATGAAGAAGATCTAAAGGTGTGTATAAAGTATTATGGTTCCTTCCATAGTGTAACTGGGTAGAATGCAATATGGGATATATAACACAACATATATTATGGATTTGGGGTGAGTTTTATCTTGATTCGTTTTAATTAAAAAGAATTCTTTCTTGCTTCCTTTCTCCTTCTTCCTTCCTTCCTTCCTTCCTTCCTTCCTTCCTTCCTTCCCTCTCTCTCTCTCTCTTTCTCTTTCTTTCCCTCCCTCCCTCTCTCACTTCCTCATTCCCTCCTTCCTCATTCCCTTCCTTCCCTCCCTCCCTCCTTCCTTCTTTCCTCCCTTCTTTCCTTCCTTCCTTCCTTCCTTCCTTCCTTCCTTCCTTCCTTCCTTCCTTCCTTCCTTCCTTCCTTCCTTCTTTCCTTCCTGACTTTTTGTCTGTGAAGTTCCAATACTTCTAGAGTACTCTTATTTTCTTATATATAGAAGGAGATGGGAGGAAAGACAAAGGAGATATTAAAGTACTGCTCCACTGCTTGTGAAACTTCTTTGTATGGTGCTACTATGTAGCTGTTGGGAGCTTGAATCCAAGTCCTTGCACATGGAAAAGTTTGTGTTCTACCAAATAAGCTATCTTCTAACTATCTTCCAGCTCTATTATACTAATATTCTTAAGGTCCAAATTTATACATTATGTACACAACTTCAAAATATAAAAGAAACAAGTATTTTCTTTTGTGAACAATACAGTTTTTCTGCCAGGGTTCTCCTTGAGGTCAGAGATAATCATTATTATAAATTAGAAAGTATTTGTCTATTTTTAATATTTTGCATAGTTAAAACCTCATACCTCTTGATTTCACTGCTCTAAGACATTTTTAAAACTCACATAGGAAAACAGAGAGACACAGAGTAAGTAGAACTTCTTCCCATGCCATAGCACAGGTGCATAGTGGTGCTAGGGTTCAAACTTGAATTGTATGCAAGTCATGGCATATGCTCTACCCAGTGAGTTATGTCTCTGGCACAAGAAAATATTTGCTTTATAAGGATCTTTTAATCTCTGTTAAACCATCTTTTAATCTTAGTAATATAAGGGAAAATATAAATAACTATAAGAAAATAATATTTGGTTATTTAGATACCAAGAAATATTTCTATATTGAAGCAGCATCTAGCATCTTGAAAGGACTAATATTTTTATTTACATACTACTTGGTGGAATGTAGTGTGGGTATTTTTCTCTTTTAAATTGGTTAATTATATGCTTTACTGGGTTATCTGTCTCCTGGTCATAAGGCTGAACTTTTTGACTATTAACAGTTGCTGTTTACTGATAGCTGCTAGTGCTTGGAAGCTTAAATGTAGTCCCCAATACTACCCTAAAAGTTACCTTTAATTTAAAAGGTACCTTTAATTTAATTTAAGTAAATTAAAGTTCAGAGTAAATTAAAGTTCAGCAATGTGCATGAATTCCAACACCTAGAAAGTCAATAGTGGATTCAAATTCAAAGTTTCAAATCCATATACATTTTATTCCAAAGATTTAGGCTTAAATTAGGTTATATTTTGAATAAATAGGAGTTTTCTTATCAAGTTCTAGTTTCTTTCTATGAATGGTGTATATTTTGTAAGAAATAAAATTATAATTTCCCTGTCTAGATTCACTGTTTATTAACACTTTTTAAAAATTTGTGACATAAAGATTTTGGGAGGAATATACTAAGGATTAGAATTATGAATTTATGTAATAACTAGAAAGAGAGTTATAGTCCTAGGCTTTCAGGGATGCATAATTGTCAGTTCTCTTGGGAAAATCCCAAATTATATCTATTCCTAGACCTTGGAAGAAATTAGTTAAATCAAGCAGAGTTTTGGGAACATTCAGTTTGATGACACAGTTTATCTGATAAAAGATATGACACTATTAAGCACTAAAATTGCAAAACTGTACCAAAACAATATTGTTATGTAGTCAATGTCATGTTTCACAATTTGAATAATTATGGTGTTTCTCACTTTACAAAATATTTTGCTGCTATAGTGGACATTATACTAGTTGAGCATGACAATATGTAGTCATTTATAATTTTTATATTTATTAAAAAGCATATAGTTTCAACTGTATGTTTTTCAACTATATGTAATGTTTCTTTATCTCAACACACTCAAAATAAAATCACAATAGTGATATGGAAATGTTTTGTCTCTTTGTAAGAGTTGTGGTCCTTTTTTCAGGAGTGCTTTTTTGATGATGTAGAGAACATACCAGCTGTGACTACCTGGAACACATACCTGCGCTACATTACTGTCCACAAGAGCTTAATTTTTGTTCTGATTTGGTGTTTAATTATTTTCTTGGCTGAGGTAAGAACATTCTGTTTAAAATATCATTTTGAGGGCAGCCGGACCATGATGTACTCAGTTAGGGGCATGTATTACCAAGGACCCAGGTCTAAACCCCCTCTCCCCACCTTCACTGGGTCCACTGCAGGAATGGCTAAGTAGGTCTGCACATGTCTACCCTTCTCTCCCTCTGTTTCCCTGTCCTCTCTCAATTTTTCTCTGTCCTCTTTCAATTTCTCTCTGTCCTGTCGAATAAAAAATTAGAAAAAAATATTACTGTGATTCAGAGTTATATTAAGAAGAACTTCATGGGGGGTTGGGTGGTAGCACAGCAGGTTAAGCACACATGGCATGAAGCGCAAAGACCCGCATAAGGATTCTGGTTCGAGCCTCCAGCTCCCCACCTGCAGGGGGGTAGCTTCACAAGTGGTGAAGCAAGTCTGCCAGTGTCTAAAAAGAATAACTTCATGAGTATGGAGGTACTCGGACTGTTAAGAATATTAACTTGCTTGCTTGAAACTCTAGAGGGTGTAGGTTCAACACCTGGCACCATCCTATCAGAGCTGAGCAGTGCTCTGGTCTTCTCTTTGTCTCCCTTTCCCCCTACAAGACACCTGCCTCTTAAATTAAATAACTTATTGTTAAGAAAAGAATAACTTGGTGGCTAGAGGTGGTGCATCTTGTAGAGTATGCACATTACCATGTGCAAAGACGTGGACTTAAACCACATAGGCCCCATCTTTGGGGGGAAAAGCTTCAAGATTGGTGAAGCAAGTGTCTCATATTCTCTCCCATTCTCTCCCCCTCCACTATCAATTTTATCCATGTCTCTATAAATTAAATAAACTAATAAAGAAATAAAATCCACTTGGAGTGGTAGACTTGTAGTGTAGGTACTGAGCCCCAACTATAGCTTTGGTGGCAACAACAAGAATAATAGTAAAAATAAAAAGTAATTAAAAAATAAAGAATAGCTTCAAAATAATTTAACCCCCAAATAATTTGGAAGGATCTAAATGTAAACATTCATATGTATATAAGTATATATGAATATATAAGTATGTATATTTGTATAGTGCAATTTTACAAAACATAATTGTGTAATTATATTTTCACAATACCTTTGAGTTCCATTCATACCTCTTATTGAAAACATTTTAAATTACGTTTTATTTATTTGATAGAAACATAAATTGAGAGAGACTGAGAGGCAGAAAGAGAGAGAAAAGAGAGACTCCAAAAGTACTGCTTCACAACTTATGAAGCTTTCTCCCTGAAGATGGGGGCTGGGAGCTTGAATTCAGGTCCTTGTGCATTGTAACATGTTCACTCAACCAGGAGCACCAGCACATGGCTCCCCTAATACCACTTCTTTTGCTCCACTAGTTTAAATTGGTAAACCAAACGAAGGTTTGATGCGATATAGACTATAGCACAGTGTCAACTGTGGAATCAGACTGACCTGGCTATTAGTCTTAACACTGTCTAGTTAAAACTGAAAATATACAAGTTAGCTAACCCATCTGAACCTCAGTTTCCTCATTGGTAAAGTGAAGTTAGCTAATTTGATCTTAGACCTTTCTATGGATTAAAAGACACCATGGCTATAAAACAGTTAATGTAGGGCTTGGCATATTATGAGTAATGTTTGTTGCTGTTCTCATAAATAACCTTAATGTTACCTCATCATTATTAAGCTCAAGACAGTTTGAGGTGCACAAATTCACAACAATATAATGAAAGTTTGAATGGTTGCTTTTATACTTTAACAGAAATATAGAATTGGGTAATGCGACACCCTCTTATGGCTAATAAAAATTACATAAAAATATACTTCAAATGTACCTCATTAATCTCTGCTGGGAATGCCAAAACTAGCAACAATATGAATGAAATCTAGTCTAGTGCCTCATTAAATCTCAAAAGAGCCCTTTATAGTTATTGATCTGAATCTTCTGCAACATGGCATTCCAGATCTTGATTGTCATATATCATATAAATATGGTGCTGACTCATATTACTTTGTAGAACCTTTGTCCCATGCAGCTCTGCTGATTTGGTCTTAAGCACATTTTAAGTGGCATTTAATTAATCAGTTATTGAAAATATTGGCTTGGAATATTTAGTTCATTATCATTTACTATTTGTGTCTAATATCTCCATTTCAGGTTTACTCATTTTGGTAGAAATAGAGGGACAGGACCAGGGAGATAGAAGTAGTAAGGAATTAACATTAAAACACCTAATTTTCCTCCAGCTTGGTAGATAAGCTTGGTAGTCCTATGCTCTGCTGGCTGAGAACGTCCCCAATCCACACTAATAGTTTTAATTACGAGCATAGTTATACAGCCAAACAATTAATTTAGGGACCAGTTTGCACCCTATCTCCCCTTCCTATTTCCCCCGCCCTCCCTCCTGCCCTCCCCCCTTTTTTCTATTACCACTACGGTTATTGCTGGGGCTCAGTGTGGGCACTAGGAATCCACCACTCCTGGCAGGCATTTCTTTCTTTCTTTTTTCCCTTTCTATTATACTTGATAGGACAGAGAGAAATTGAAGTGGCAGAGTAGATAGGGAGTGAGACAGAGAGACACCAGCAAACCTGTTTCACCACTTGTGAAGCGTGTCTTGCTGCTGGAGAGTGGGAGCTTGAACCTGGGTCCTTGCACCTGGTAATATGTACTATTAACCAGGCCCACCACTGCCAGACATCCTCTCTCTTTTTGCTCATAAGTAATTTTTTTTAAATGAACATGTGACACATTCTCATGCCACCACTGTTACTGATTCAGACAAATCATTTTAAGTTACATTTACTTAGTATGGGTCTGTGTTGTAGGACATATTTTGACTTGCGAAACATTAAACCATATGAGTTTAAGTCTTGGTAAGATGTCATTTTACTTTTATTTCTTGCCATTCATTCAGCTGTTTACTCACTCTACACATATTTGTTGAGTTTCTACCATATACCAGGAATGATTCTATGTGCTGTGTATATAGTAAGGAACCAAGCAGAAAATACAGATGGAATGTATTTGTGTTTATAATGTTAACGGAACATCGTCATGCTGTGCTCCTCTGGTAAAATTTCAAAATATCAATAGTATCTTAGCAGGTATTTCTGTAGATCCAGATTCCTTTTCTGACTTGAGAGATAGCCCTGGACTCAGCATATGTATGTTGATAATTTCTAGAATGAATCAACTTGGTTATTTATGTTTATTTCACATAAAATGTCACTTGCTTTGCAAAGGTACTTTTTCTATGATCATTATATTATTTTATCTCTGTCAACATTGTAAACTGGTTTGTTTAAGCATTACTTTATCCTCCTATGGTTTTATTTAATAATCACAGATATATTGATGCTTACTGTTTGCCATTACTGTAGCAGCCGTTGAAGATAGGGTGAAAAAGAGGACAAATGGTTGATTTTTGCTCTAATGAAGTACATTTTGAGGGAGGAAATATATAATAAATACATTTTGATGAACACAATTGCAGGGTTGGGAGATAGTTCAACTTTGAGGATGTGCATATTACCGTGTATAAAGCCGTGGGTTTGAATTTCGGCACCCTCAGTAGAGCACTACAGCACTAGAGGAAGCTCTAGGGGTCAGTGGAAAAATGCTGTGGTATCTCCTTCTGTCTCTCCCCACCTTTCTCTCTCTCTTTTCATATATATATATATATATATATATATATATATATATATATATATATATATATATATATGAAAAATTCAACCCACAGTGGAGGAATCACACATGCACCAGACCCAATTCCATCCCTATCAAAAAATATATATAGTTACAGAACAAAATAAGCACCAGAAGGAAGTAAACAACACACTAAAATAAAGGTAGGAAAAAGAGAATGGACAGGAAGACATGTATGAGGAAACGATATTTAGCTGACACCTAAAACACAAGGAGTCTGATATGCAGAGAGAGAAAGAAACTGCAAAGGCTTTGCAAGTGTATGGAAACTAAGAGGAAGGAAGCATAGTTGAGAATGAGGGAGAAACAGGTGGCATATAATGATTCCAGACAAGTAGACAGATCACAAAACTAATATCTGTAGTAAAGGAAACTTGGGTTTTATTTTAAATTTAGTAGGAAGCCTCTGAAAGGCAGAAGTCATATCATATAGTAGGAACTTTTATCCTGTAGTTTTTGATAATTTGGTGAGGTAATGGTTTATAGCACACTTGGTGAAAAAACAGGATTTCTTATCTTTTCATGATATGTCAAGAAAACATGCTCACCACCAACTTAATTCCTTTTCCACCATCATGAACTAGGACCCCAAAGCCCCCCACCCCTACCCCAGAACTTCCCTTTCTCCCCAGAGTCCTTTGGTTTGGTGTAATAAACCAAGCTCAGTCCAAGTTTTACTCAGTGTTTTTCCTTTCTGCCCTTATTTTTTTAAGTTTTTACCTATGAGTGACATCATCCAGTACTCATTTTCATCTTTTAGCTTATCTTAGTTAACATGGTTCCTTCAGGTTCCATCCAAGATGAAGTGAAAGAGAAGACATGATGTGAACTGTTTATGTTTTTCAAAAGACCACTCTTAAGGGGTTGGTTTGTGGTTTGTCAGGTAGATAGAGTTCATACATCACCTTGCACAAGGATCTGGGTTTAAGTCTCTAGCTCCCACCCTTACGAGGAAGCTTCATGAGTAGTAATAAAACAGGACTTTAGGTATCCTAAAGTCCTCCTCTCTGTCTCTCTCTTCCTCTCTCTTACCCTCTATCAAAAATAAAGGAAAAACTAAGAAACAAAGTGGCTATTGGGAACAGTGAAATCATGCAGGCACTAAGCCCCTGCAATACCACCAGAGGCAGAAAAGGAAAAAGATCACACTGCTATATGGAAAATAGATTGAATGGAATATGAGGAAGTCTAAGATCCCTTATAACTGGAAGGGATGGTTGTTACTAGCTAGCTTCAACACCGAGAACACTGAGACACTTAAGTCATATTTAAAAGCTCTTGCAGATATTCAACAATAGAATATTTAGGAGTATAATCTTTGTAGCCTCTTTCTGTTCTCTATGATGGAATCTTGGTATTCACTATACTTTGCTCCTATTCACACTTTTAATCCTTTTAAGTATCTGACACACACACACACACACACACACACACACTTTTTTTTTGTCAGAATTTTACCTGGGAAAGTTATATTTTGATAGGGTTTCTCGTAGTTTCTTTTGTTCTATTTTGTGTCACATCTTACATACTGTTAGGGTTTTATGATATATGTGATTAACTTTTATGTCTTAAATCTTAGCAAACTCGTTTTCCAAGTATTAGGCACATAACTTTTCTTTCCACGTGTTTATAATCTAACATTCAAGTATCTATACTTAGAAAATACCTTCATCAAATTCTAGATCCCAAATTCTACATACAATAAATACTCTTTCTACATCCCAACATTAACTCATATGTTGTAATGCATGCATGATTGCCCAACACTGTAGTCACCAGATATATAAGTCATGTAAGGTTATATAAATTGAATTAATTATACTAGCTATATTTCAATTAATCAAGTGTCATATGCTATAAATTACAACAAAAGTAAAGAATACATATATCAAAACATTTTTATTGTTGCAGAAATTGTATTGGACAGTGATGATCTAGAACAAAGTACTATCCAGCTAATAATACAGAATGTTGTTCAAAATTCTAAAGTCAATAAATAAATAAATAAAGGCCTTTTAATTTTTCTCCTTTAACTACCCTGCACTCTCAACCTATCATAAATTGTATAACCTCAAAAGTGAGATGATAGAATTTTCTTACTTATTCAATTTTTTCAAATATCTCAGTTTTAAATAAAGCCATGATGTGAGTACTTGGAAATATTTTTAATCCAGTCAGTTAAAGCAATGTGTATTGGTGGTTTCATAGCTTCTTTTCATAAATAGTCTCTTTAAATAAAAATCAGGAAGTAACTTCATGGTACACTCACTAGTCCAGCTTTGGAAAACTGATCTGGTTATTGTTCCACAGTTAATATCATAAAATCCCTTTTGTTCCCCTGGAATTACTCACATCCAGAGAATACTGCCGGCATTATCGACACTCTCTAATGTGAACAAAGGAGGAATGTAATAATCGAAGAGTGACTCAAAAATATGTTCTTATCTAGATTTATGAGCAGTAGGAAATAGGAAACATTTCGAGTGGAGCAAAGGTGTTTGAGACAGCTAGATGGTTGCTGAATTTCTTGCACTTTAACTAATTTGAATTAAAAAAAACAATGATAGTTTTTCCTTTGTTTATGCAATGTATACTTCTGTTAGAGATTTCCACCTTGAGAAAGCCCAAGGTACTTTTAATTCCTGTAGTGTGTATTTTTACTCAAGTGTCCCTTGTCTTCATCCATAAATGGAAAATTAATACTCTTGAAACATTAAATAAATTTTAATAAATATAAAAACCATATTTTCATGGATTCATGTAAGGTTCCGGTTTGAGCTGCCAGCTCCCCCCACCTGTAGGGGGGATGCTTGACAAGCAGTGAAGCAGATATGCAGGTGTCTATCTTTCTCTCTCTCTATCTCCCCTAGCCCTCTTAATTTCTCTCTGTCCTAGCCAATAAAGTAGGAAAAAAATGGCCACAAGGAGCAGTGGATTTGTAGTGTTGGCACTGAGCCCTAGGGATAACCCTGGAGGCAAAAATAAATAAGTAAATAAATAATAAAAATAATTGATCTCAAAGATAATAGTTCCTTATAATCATTGTATAATACATCATATTATAGCAAAAAAAAAAAAAAGTCCATCAGTGTGAAGAGATTAATCTCTAGGAAATAAACAGGTAACTGTAATCTTAGCTCTTCTGTGAAGTTCCATAAGCAGTTAATACTGAATAAAGACTATATTCTTCAGGGGTTGATTGAGAAATGGTAACCTTTTAATTCAGTGAAATTTGCATTTCATTTACTTAACATATTCTTACCACTAATAATGACTCTGAAACAATGATTACAGCTGCTGTACCAGCAAAAGAATAATTAAAAAAAAAAACAGGGAAATCTTGTGTGTTTTGATGTTGATCATGATGAAATTGCAAGTGAGTGTGGGAGGAGCAGGTCAAGAGCTGAAAGAAGGATGAATTGTGTATTGTTCCATTCCAGGTGGCTATATCACTGGTTTTCTTGTTGCTGTTTGAAAAGTAAGTATTCCATATGGTTTTATGGACTTTACTTTTTATTGACTATCTGGATCTTATTAAATAGTGTTTTTCATTTCCCTCACAGTTCCATAATAGTGGAAAAGCAAATTTATTTGTTTAAAATTGTAAGCATGTGTGGTCCTTGCACTTGCCAATTTTAAAGGAATTATCACCCTTTAAAATGTAATAAAAATAATCAAAACAACATCATACATTTAGTGTTCTTAGAATTTGATACAGATCAAATTAGTACTTATTATCTATAAAATCCAGTGTTACAAAAACTAACTGTCCTGTGATAGTATGTCCTTGAGATTAAAGACACAAGTTGTGTTCATGAAATAAATTTATTCTTTAGACTCCCGATTTATTTTTATTTACATGTTTTAGAAATTCAAGAGTGAAGTTTGGCTACCAACTAATGTTTTCATTTTATTTTTTAGAAGTCCTCGTCAAGACACAGGAAATGTAACTAAGAGCTCAAATAACAGCAGTTATGGAGTGATCATCACCAATACCAGCTCCTATTATATTATTTACATTTATGTGGGAGTAGCTGACACTTTGCTTGCTCTGGGCCTGCTCAGAGGTTTACCCTTGGTGCATACTCTGATCACAGCGTCGAAAATTTTACACCACAAAATGTTGCATTCGGTTCTTCAGGCACCCATGTCAACCCTTAACACATTGAAAGCAGGTACTTAACCAGGTGCATGTGCAAAATGAAATGTCCGACTCATCATCAATAGGGCCTGCGATTATGTTTGCTTTCTTGTATAGAAGCGTCTGTCCTTTATTAAGCCTCTTCATTACTGGATTATGCATACCTCATATATTACAGGCTGTCAGATTCTGTTGCTTTTTTGTGCCTTGTATCAGCTCATGCCAGGTGTTGTCTCCAAGTTGCTATCCTGGCTCCACCCCCAATATGTGTTATTTTCTTGCTTCTACCTCACCCTAAATTTCAGTAGGCAAGGATTTTTTCCTTATTTTTAATACCATTCTATTATTAATTTATAATTTTTTCTCATGATGTTGCCTATTATGTTATTTGCTATATTGGCAAAAACCAATTTTTTCCTAGTATGTGGACTTCAATTTCGTCCAGAGATTCCCTTCTGCTGTTGTATACTGATCTTGGTTTTTCTCTGGCTTCTTTCCTGATTTTACTATAATTATTTGTATAATCTGAGGACACACAGACATAGGGGCCAGGCAGTGACACACTTAGTTAAGCACACACATTATAATGTTCAAGGACTGGGGTTCAATCCCTTAATTCTCTCCTGCAGGTGAAAGCTTCACAAGTGGTGAAGTTCGCTGCAGGTGTCTCTCTATCTCTTTCTGTTTCTATTTCCCCCTTTCTACTCATCTTACACATAAAAAACAAAAATAAATCACTTTTAAGAAAATCTAAAAAATAAAAGATACACAAATATGTGTAGGTATTCAGTAAAATATTTCAAATGGATAAAAGTATAAACACTTATTTTGACAGAACTGTACCACTTACAATATAATAAAATCCAGATTATTTTTGGTGAACTTTCAATTGGTAAATGATGTAAATGCCCTAGGTCAATTAAAAAAAATTATTTATACAAAGATAGACAAATGTGTTTAATTAAATATACTAATGAATGTATTGATGATGATGACTAAGAAGAAAGTAACTTAAATTTACTAGCTTATATTAAATAAAGCCTACATGTAATGCATTTTTCTGAGGGCTATGTCCTATACAAAATAAATGTAGCATTATCCTGCTGGCTTCTAGCAATTTACAATCAGAATACTGATAAGGAATGTTGACAAGCAACTATGATATAAGACATAAATATAGCAGTATGATTTAGAAGTGCTGAAAAAAGTATTAGTTGTACTTAATTGTTTTCAAAGAGGAACTAGATTGCTTCCAGTTAATGCTTCCTTCCAGGAGGGACATCTGGGTTGGGTCAAGAAGGAAACAAATTTGACAAGTAAAATGATGGGAAGAGGTTTTTCTACAGAGGGAACTGCATGGGAAAGCAGATGATAAAAGGTGTAGAGTATATTGAAAGAATAGAGCAATTTATGTGAGTTAATATCTGTAGAGAGAAAGCTTGAACTAGGTAGGCAGTTTAAGACTGATTTATTGAAGACATTAAATATTAAGCTGAGGATTTTGGACTTTATCCTGTAATGATAAGGTTTAATACCATCATGTTTGTATAGAACTATGTTATATTTTATCTGTGTATCATTTCCCAGTCACAAAATAAACTACTCAGAAACAGGGAACACAGTATATACTTTTGTTTTCTTAGAGTCTAGAGTTACCATATGTGGTAGACACTCCATGTATACCTGGCTTTCACTGAAGGAAAATAATATAAGATGAGGTCTAGGTGGTGTTACCATGGATAAAGTGTTGGACTCTGAAACATGAGATCCTGAGTTCAATCCCTGGTAGTGCATTTGCCAGAGTGATGTCTCGTGTTTTCTCTCTCTCTCTCTCTCCTCTCCCATTGTCTCTCTCAATAAGAAATAAAAGTCAAAAACTAAAAAAAAAAAACAAAAAACACAAGACATAATAAATAAATGGGCTTAGAGTTTGGAACATAGGTCCATATATAGATTGCCAGTGAAAAATGTAGAATGACGGCTGGGGAGATGGCATAATGGTGATGCAAAGGACTTTCATGCCTGAGGCCCTCAGGTCCCAGGTTCAATCTCCAGTACCAACATCAGCCAGAGATGAGAATGCTCCAGTCTCTGTCCCTCTCTATATCTTTCTCATTGAAATAAAGTGAATAAAATTTCTAAAAATAATTTTAAAAAAAATTTAGAGAGAACACAGAAAAAGAGTTCACATAGTTGGTAGACAAGGACAGAGCCACTTCTGCAGAGGGATGTCAGAAAGGTTTGGAAATCAGAGCACAGGAGAACTATGCAATGGAATATAAGTGTAAGACTAATTATAACTGTTTATCCAGTATATTGTAATTAAACTCAGACTTGCAAGTGTAAGTTTGCAGTATTAGGATGCACATCCTCATTCCTGATAAATTTGTAATAAAGCCTACATTAATGACATTTATTTTTGCCTGCATCTTAGAGAAACCTATATTTTTGAAGGTTTAAAGGTGGGAACAATAAGTTGAACATGTACTTATAATTTTTTACAACACTAAAAGTTTTAAGTTGTTATTTGATTACATGCTTAGTCTTGAGTTCTGATTACTTTTGTGATGATCCAAACTTATTTTCTGCTACTAATACATTTTAAATTTTATTTATTTATTTATTTATTGACAGAAACAGAGAAATTGAGAAGTTGGGTGGAGATAGTAAAGAAGAGAGAAAGACACCTGCAGCACTGCTTCATTGTTTGTGAAGCTTTCCTCTTGCAGGTGAGAGCTGAAGGCCTTGAACCTGTGCACATTGCAAAATGTGTACCCTACTGGATTTGCAACTACCCAGCTCCTACCAATATATATATTGCCTCCAGGCTCGGCTCTGTGCCAGCACTACGAATCCATTACTCCTGGCAGCCATTTTTTTTTTCCACTTTATTGGATAGGACAGAGAGACATTGAAAGGAGAAGAGGAGATAGATGGATAGATAGAGAGACAGAAAGATAGACACTTGAAGAGCTGCTTTACTATTTTTGAAGTGTCCACCCCTGCAGGTGGGGAGCCATGGCCTTGAACCCTGATCCTTAGGTGGGCCCTTGCGCTTAGTAATATGTGCGCTTAAACAGTTGTGCCTCCACTGGAACCACCACCCCCCCCCACTGATATCTTTTTAAGATGACTGTTTTATATTACAGGTGGAATTCTTAACAGATTCTCCAAAGATATAGCCATTTTGGATGATCTCTTGCCTCTTACCATATTTGACTTCATCCAGGTTTGTAAATAGAAATATTATTGCCTTTCTATTAATCATACTTTGATAATGAAAGAAAGTAAATACGCGTTTTTCACTTGATTCTATTTTAAGAAATTCACAAGTAAGTCTTAATAATTACTTGTGAAATTAATTAATAATTCACAACTTAACCCTTAGCATGCTTCTATGGTGAGAGAAGAGAAAGATGTTAACTCTGATAAATTTTACCATGACTTTTCCTTTTTACAACTGTACTAGTGAGAAACTAGATTGAAAATAGATAAAATCAACATGGCCTTGAAATAAAGAGACAAAGAGTCTGCACCTCTGATGCAGGTGGAGACTAGGTGTTTGAACACAGAAAAAAATAATAATTCGCAACTTTTCACAAGTTCTATTTTAAGAATTTTTTTACTATCAAAATTTTTCAAAATACTCATAAACTTAGTGATAAGTCAGAACCATTTACCTAACCCCAAACCCAAGTCATTCCTCATTTAGAAATAGTAACTGAGTACTTGGGAATTATTTGAGAGGTACAAGAGACTGTCTTCCTCCCAAATCACTGGTAAGTATAACATTTTCACCAGTGATATCCCTATGTGATAGAAGTCTGCCTACCTCCAAACCTCCCACATTATTTTCTTTTCTTAGTAACTTAATATTAATTTTCACAATTATAAGATAACGGGTATAATTCTACACCATTCTCACCACCAGAATTCTGCATCCCCATTCTTTCCACCCAAATCTATAGTAGTTCTCCCAAACTTGCAAATATGAGTTATTTCTGTAGCTGTCTATATTTATATATATTCCCATTCACCTGCCCCCCCCCCCTTTCCCTATAGTCCTGCCTTCTCTGTTTTTCTAAATCACACATACACCTATGATTAATTCAAATGTCCTTCCTTTTTTCCTCTTTTCTCTTTGGGAGTAGAGACTCTAGTCTTTGAGACTTAGAGTTCAGAGCCCTTTGGTTATCTTCTTCTATCATTTCTGAACTCTTGTAATATGGACCAAAATTTTGGGGGGAGTGTAGAAGATGGGAGTCTGGCTTCTGCAATTTCTTCTCTGCAGGACATGGGCATTGGCTGGTTGATCCATACCCCCAGACTGTTTCTCTTTCCTTAGTGAAGTAGGGCTCTGCATTGGTGAGTTTCAGGGACACATTGGTGAGGTCTTCTTCCCAGGGAATTCAAGGATAGGATCTGCAACTTGGTGGCTTAAAGGTGGTAAGATATAAAGCAGGACAAAATAATTAGAGAATAAGAATAAAAGAATAATAATAGAGCAGATGAGAACAGGGATTTTAGGGTGGAAAGAAGTAAGGAAGTCTATTTAGGTATGTTCCTAGGGGCCATGCCTTTCTTAGTTTTTGCTTGAGTTTGATAGCTAAATGGATTTGGACAAAAATATTGTCTGGTAAGATGGTGTCATAGTTGAGAATGGGGCTAGAAGTTTGGATTAAGGCAGAGATTAGCTCCTAATCTTAAAGAAAATCTATGAATAAAATTAACTGTTTACCCCATCCACCTGACCCAGGGCCCATCTATATTCATATTTAGCACAGGAGTTTATGTAATCTCTTGAGTCCCTGTCAGTCTGAGCTTGCAGTCCATGATGACAACTAGAAGCATTCTAGACTACATTCATTTCAGGACTAGTTTTCCTTGAGTGAAAAGTAGGATGACCTAGACTCCCCTTGGAGAGTGAGGCAGTCCCTACCATTGCTACTTTAGAGAGAGGAGAAGTTTCTGGAGTGGCCCTCAAGAGGGCTTAAGATGATGTTACTTATGGAAGTGACCAGTGATGGTGGAGAGAGGGATCTATTAGAGGTCTAGGTCCATCATATCTGTGTGGGAATTCAAGGATTTCCTAAATAGGGCCCCAGATGATGGGGTGGTCTTGTATTGACCAAAAAGGTGAACCAATCTCTTGCTCTTATCCAAAATTTTGTAGTCCTTTCTTTATCTGGCAAACTTAGATTATCTCCCAGTTGTTAAAGTGTTGAATACTATTTGTTGTGACCAAACCAGTATTAGGTTTATGGGATCTGCCTTCTTAGGGTCTTTCTACTAGATTTTGCCAAGCTTATTAAGTCTAATTCTAACCATTTAGAGAATTTATGATGCCTTTTTTTGGCCCTACTGTTAGGATCCCAGGTTTATTAGGTCTAAGTCTAATCCTGGAGGGCTGGTAAGCACTTTTACTTCACATTATATAATTACCCTTTCCTTATGGATACATACGTATACACCTACATATACACCTGTATCCAATAGCCTAGGCCCACATTAAAATGAAGACCAGTCCATTGGTTGGCTATAGTTTAAACATGGGTATCATTCATGAAAGCTTTGGTAGAGATTAATCAACAACAACAACACAATTAGTACCGTAAATCAGGGATGGAAGTACAGATGTGTTTCAAGCAAGTAAAGACAAACTTAACAGGATTAGTGAGTGCTGTCCCTAAATGGCAGATATTTTCTCTATACTATCAAAAAGAGAGGAGAAAAGGGCCAGCTTCCAGGATAATCTGGCTATGAGTATCTGTCTCTAGATTGGAGTGATTGACTAGTGATGAGAGTGGAGAAGGAAAGTGATTGATGGGTATGAAGGAGACCTAAAACTCATACTTGACAGGACCTAAGGAGTATAGTGATTAAAAACCCTTGACTATGGGACCAAGTTGAAACGTGGCTTTCTGCCTGGTTTAGATGGAGCTCCAGAGAGCAAATGCCATAATATCAATGATCTCTTTTGTACAAGAGACAGCTGGGAGAGGATGCTACCTATTTTTAGGATGAGCCCTAGTGTCTTCCACCCCTTTAACCTCCCCAAATAATGCTCTGTTAGAGAGAATTTATGAAACAAATAAGGGTTACTCCATTTGTGAGTATATATAACCAATTTGGGCAGGTGCAGTAAAACCAGCTTGTCAGTTTGCCTCATCTGAAATGATTGGCACAATCAAATACATAAACTGTTCCGTGTGATCTTTAGTATCTTGTGCTGGAATTTTAAAAATCAGTGCTTTGAGTTAATGCCTTTGAAAGAGTGTTTCCTGTGCCTTTCCTTAAATAGTAAACAATTGTTCTTTGTTTTAGTAGGGTAAGTGACTAGTTCCAAGGTAACTTTGTTCATATTTTCTTTCTCTCTCTCTCTCTTTCTTCCTCCCTCTTTCCCTCCCTCCCTCCCTCCCTTCTTTCCTCCCTCTCTCCTTCCCTCCCTCCTTTCTTCTTCCTCTTTTTCTTCCTCTTCTCCTTCTTCTTCCTCCTCCCCTTATACTACTACTACTACTACTACTTCTTCTTCTTCTCCTTCTCCTTCTCCTTCTCCTTCTCCTTCTCCTTCTCCTTCTCCTTCTCCTTCTCCTTCTTCTTCTTCTTCTTCTTCTTCTTCTTCTTCTTCTTCTTCTTCTTCTTCTTTTTCCTTCTTCATCTTCCTTCTTCTTCTTCTTCTTCTTCTTCTTCTTCTTCTTCTTCTTCTTCTTCTTCTTCTTTTTCTTCTTCTTCCTTCTTCTTTTCTTTCTCTCTTTATTTTTTCTGCTAAATAAGTTTAGGATTTGGGGCTGGGCTGTGATGCACCTGATAATAGTGTGAACACATTGTTATATGTTAGGACCTTGGCTCAAGCCCCCATTACCTGCCTGTGAGGGTGGTGGGAGAGCTTCACAAGCTGTAAAGCAGTGCTATAGTTGTCTCTCTTTCTCATATCTGTCTTCTTCTTCCCTCTCAAATTTTCTCTATACTATCAAAAAGAGAGGAGAAAAGGCTACTGGGGGCAGTGAATTCATTGTGCAGATGTTGAGCCCCAGCAATATTGTTCTTGTCAATATTTTTTTTAAATGCTCAAATTTCTATTTTTTTCCCTGAATTCACTCTGTTGTGTTCTCTTCTCATTAATACACTTGAGTGAGATGATTTGTTTTTAACCGATTGTAAATGTATAAACTAGGACAGGATTTCAGTTTTCTTTATGTAATTATAATATCATACATTTAAAATCAACATCTTTAATATAGCCTAGTGTTCAGTTAGTGAATTCTGACCCCACTGCCTTGAGATTGTCTCTTATGGAGCAGAGCAAATGGAGTTCTTAGACCTATTTTTTCACTTTTTTCTTGGGGGGAGGGGGTTGGAGTTCCATTCTGATGCTAATAGTTGAATAGTTGCTGGAAGTGTACCTATGAATTTATCATTGTTACCAAATGTCCCCATCTTCTCAATTTACCTCAAACCCAGTGCCTTATCTTGGTTAACTGACTCCTCAGTTGCACCTATTCAATAATAACATATAGTTTGATTCCTAAGAATCTCCATCATTTCAGCAATTGCTTAGAAAAATAACTGGGGGTCGGGCGATGGCGCAGTGGGTTAAGCGCATGTGGCGCAAAGTGCAGGGACCGGCATAAGGATTCCGGTTCGAGCCCCTGGCTCCCCACCTACAGGGGAGTCGCTTCACAGGCGGTGAAGCAGGTCTGCAGGTGTCTATCTTTCTCTCCCCCTCTCTGTCTTCCCCATCTCTCTCCATTTCTCTCTGTCCTATCCAACAACGAACAACATCAACAATGGCAATGATAATAACCACAACGAGGCTACAACAACAAGGGCAATAAAAAGGTGGAAAAGGTGGCCTCCAGGAGCGGTGGATTCATGGTGCAGGCACCGAGCGCAGCAATAACCCTGGAGGGAAAAAAAATAACTCCCCACAACTTGTTTTTATAATCCTGCAATTTGGGATTATATGGTAAAACCGAACAACTCAGATGAGCACAGTGCCATTGACAACTTTCACAGTGAATAAAAGACATTGCTCCTTAAGGAGTACTGAGTGGTTCCATGTTCTCAGTGCAGCAACAGTTGTCATTTATACAAATTGGCAATTAATATGATGGTTGTTACATTTAGATAAAATCATATTCCCGAGCTAATCATACTTGAAATTTAATTTCTCCCCTTTTCCTCAGAAATAAATCACCTAGGTTAAAAACTATAGTTTTCTATAAATTATGTCTCTTCCTTGCAATAATTAGGGTGTTTAGGACATTCTCATTGACCTGATGGCACTTGTGGGGCAAGAATGGACTAGAGAAGTGTTTCCTTGGATTATTTAGTCATCATATGCACTTAGTACTACCTGGATTAGTAAGAGTTCATCTGAGTTTCTGTTGAATGAGGGAGGGACTGTGTTGCTGAATTTGATGATGGGAGGCAGCAGTTTTCCCCATAAGAGATACATTCAGATAAGATATGATAATCTGAAGTAAACTTCCATTCAAAGAAGACTCATGTAGTCGTTAGCTAGATAATCAGCCCTGTTCCAGTCCACTAAAATATTTTGTCTATTATACATTTTTAGTTGGAAGAATGCATGTGTCACCCATGGAAACTGGTAGAGAACTATTTCAATGATTATCATGTGATTTCCATTATACTTTTATTTTATCTTAAAACTTTATTTAAAATATTAATTGATTTAATTTGAGAGGGAAATGGGACATGATGGTGGCACTTCTGGTTAAGAGCGCATGTTACCAAGTACAAGGACCTGGACCCAGGTTCGACCCATCTCCCCACCTGCAGGGTGTCTGCTTCTCTAGCAGTGAAGCAGGTCTGCAGGTCTCTCTCTCTCTCTCTCTCTCTCTATGTTCTCCAATTTCTCTCTATCCTATCTAATAAAAATTATAAAGAAAAAAATGACCACTGGGAGCAGTGGATTCATAATTCAGGTACTGAACCCCAACAATAACCCTGAAAGAAAATAATAATAATTTGAGAGGGAGAAACAGACAGCCCAAATGACAGCTTTAACATTTGCTATGAAAGGGATTAAACTCTGGGCCTCACACATGTAATTTCTGTCTTCATCTGCTGAGCAACCTTGTTTCTGAGATTCCAGACAGGGCTTTTTACATTATGCCTGAATACCTTGGAGCCTACATATTTAAAAAGAAATAATAATATGCTAACATTATTTAAAAAATATTTATAAAATGGGGATATTGAATAGACCATAGGATAAGAGGGATACAGTTTCCACCACCAGAACTCCCTATCCCATACCCAACCACAAGCTTTCCTATTCTTTATCTCTCTGGGAGTATGGACGCAGGATTGTTCTTAAATATGAGAATAATAGGCTCAGGAAAAAAAAGAAACCTACATTTAAATAAGATCATTTTCACTCATAATCCCCAAGAGAACTATTCAAGTTACAGACACTGTTTCAGCAGAATAACCCTACATTTCACTTTCATACTAAAATTATCTCAAAATAAAAAGATTATTAAAAAAAACAGGTAGAGGAAATCATACTCAATTAAAATGTGTCAGACTTTGAGGTATATGGAAAACAAGACCATCCTGATATCCAAGTTCCCTATGTTTCCAAAACTTCAAATGTTATGATGAGCAACCAGGAGAGTGTTTTGAATATTTTTAGAGCATGCGCAAAGTGCACGTTGAAGAGGCAACCTGTCTATTAGGAAGCATGCCTGCTCCTTATTAATAATGGAACAAAGACCCGGAGAAATGGCTCAGGGGTAGAGTACATGCCTGGGGTGTGTGAGGCCATGAGTTCCAGTTCCAACACCACATAAAAAACCAGAAAAGAAAATAAATAGGACATCATAAAGGGTAGTGTTCTGGTTTCTCTCTCTCTCTCTCTTTTTTATACAAATAATAAATATGGAACAAGGAACATAGTGTGGAAGAACTTATTTAGAGATACATTGTTGGCATACCACATTCACTGAACATATTTTCTTTGATCCCTACAGTTGATATTAATTGTGATTGGAGCTGTGATTGTAGTCTCTGTTTTAGAACCCTACATCTTCCTAGCAACAGTGCCAGTGATTATTGCTTTTGTTATGTTGAGAGCCTACTTCCTCCACACCTCACAGCAACTCAAACAACTGGAGTCTGAAGGTATGACACTGCATGTGTAATGAATGCTTGCTCAGGAGGGAAAAAATCCACAAGAGTTATTAAAGCTCTATCATAGCTAGTTTTCTAGCATCTTTTTCCTGCTCCTAAATTCTTGCATTATGTAACAGTGACTTTAAAGAACACATGTGGTTTCATTTTAGAAAAATGAAAAGTTAAATTACAAAGCACACATGGATTGTTTTTCTTAATTATTGGCCTTGTGACTTCAGTTTGAAAACAAGCACATGGAGTCTTACCACAATTGTGTAGGATATTTGTTTGTAATGTACTTATATAAATTAAGTTTTAAAATGATAATTCTATTATTATTAAGGATTGGTCTGGGTTCTGAAGTAATACTGGAAAAAATTCTTCTTTGATTTATTTGCAGACATCCTTCCTGTTTCTTCTGTGTTACACCATTTTTGAAAAGCATATTTTTCAGTAATAGCCTTGAAAAAATTAATTTTTAGAGGTTCAGTTTACAGTATGTATTTTTATTGAGGACTAGAAGTTAAATTGAGTCACATGAACTTCTTTAGCTGAGGAACTTGAATAAATTATCTTTAGAGAACAGCATTTTCTCTCAGTAATGATTAATACAAGATCACCTAGAAAAACAACACTTAATGATAGCCAAGAATTATGAATAAATAGTAGTAGTACTTTCATTATAAGTTCCCATCCATGACAGACAAATACCAAAGGAAAGCACCTTATTAGAAAAAAAAAAAAGCACTACAAATAGCATCTAATTTTAAGCCAATGTTTTTAGGGACCTAGTAGTAAGACTTTGCTTTTTGCTACTGAAATGAATTATGTTGTTCCCATGGTACTATTTTTCACAGGCAGGAGTCCAATTTTTACCCATCTTGTTACAAGCTTAAAAGGACTGTGGACACTCCGTGCCTTTGGGCGACAGCCTTATTTTGAGACGCTGTTCCACAAAGCTCTGAATTTACATACTGCCAACTGGTTTTTGTACCTATCAACTCTGCGCTGGTTCCAAATGAGAATAGAAATGATTTTTGTCATCTTCTTCATTGCTGTTACCTTCATTTCCATTTTAACAACAGGTATTGTGAGCTCATTAACTTTTTCATCAAGCATTTCATTTAAAACTCCATAAGCCAACATATTATGTTCCTAGAGGTTAGGCATTTTAAGTTAAAGCCTTGAAACACATTTTTAGTTTATTAATAAATAATGGTGTTTTCCTATTGAACAAATTATTTCTTTGAATTTCTCTTGTTTTATTGTTGTACAATTTATTTGGATTAGAGCTGTGTATATTGCTACTTCTGCATTATAGTTAAAAAAAACTTAAATAGAGAGAATGTCAGATGGAAAAAATATAGAAAAAAAGTATCTATTGACTTTGACACTAGCAAGGAATCCTGGTTTCAAAAATAGTACCTTTTTATTTAAAAAAACAAATTTTGAAAAAAGGAAAAGAATCATCCACTTTCACTCAAACACACCTGTATACTGGCACATACTCACACCTTCCCTAGTAATTTTGTTCTATTTATTGTTGTTGTAGCTATTATTATTGTTGTTGTTATTGATGTAATTGTTAGGACAGAGAGAAATGGAGAGAGGAGGGGAAGGCAGAGAAGGGAGAGAGAGACAGATACCTGCAGACTGGCTTCACCGCCTTTGAAGTGACACCACTGCAGGTGGGGAGCAGGGGGCTCGAACAGGGATCCTTACACTGGTCCTTTCGGTTTGTGCCACGTGCGCTTAACCCACTGCGCTTCCGCCTGACTCCCATAATTTTGTTCTTTTAACTATAGTTTGGCATATGTTGTTATTCTAATATGAATTTTGTATGATTGAAAAATTTCACGAATGAAGTAACTTTTATGTAATTACTGTACTTTGAAAATAGTTACTTTCAGCTTTTTAGTTGAAATATAGAATATTTAAAGATGAAACTACATCTAGACAAATGAGATCCTCTAACTTAAGAAGCTGAACTACCGAGCCATGAGAGAATTGAAGTATGTTTTTTTTTTTTATTTAAGAAAGGATTAATGAACAAAAACATAAGGTAGGAGGGGTACAACTCCACACAATTCCCACCACCCAATCTCCATAGCCCACCCCCTCCCATGATAGCTTTCCCATTCTCTAGCCCTCTGGGAGCATGGACCCAGGGTCATTGAGGGTTGCAGAAGGTAGAAGGTCTGGCTTCTGTAATTGCTTCCCTGCTGAACATGGGTGTTGACTGTTCGGTCCATACGCCCAGTCTGCCTCTCTCTTTCCCTAGTAGGGTGTGTCTCTGGGGAAGCTGAGCTCCAGGACACATTGGTGGGGTCTTCAATCCAGGGAAGCCTGACCAGCATCCTGGTGGCATCTGGAACCTGGTGATTGAAAAGAGAGTTAACATACGAAGCCAAACAATTTGTTGAGCAATCATGGATCCCAAGCTTGGAATAGTGGAGAGGAAGTGTTAGGGAGGTACTCACTGCAAACTCTAGTGTACTACTGCTTTCAGGTATATATTTTGCAGTAGTTTATGGATACGTGTGCACATAAGCTCTCTCTCACAGAAACTGGTGTATATCTAGGTTATGGGACTTTGTTAGAAAGTGAACTACCTGAGATGAAATTAAAGTGTACTATAAAAGGAAAGGTCTCACCCGAGTAATGAAGCTGAAGGGTTTTCATTCCACACATGAAGTCTCTGGACACAGTCTGAGGTGAAGCATGTTGAGGTGGCAATCGTTGCGTTGGTTAGGTTGTGATCGGCGGATGCAATATTATTTGGTTTGGATTGGGAGATGCATACGGGAAAGTGGGCCCTATCCAAGGGTTCCAGGACTGGGGGAAGTAGGGGCTCTATAGTGGAGATGTGAGGTTCCTGCTGTCTTAGGGTTCAAAAAGACAATTGATAGTTAATGTTATCATTGCATTATTTGTTAATTGGGTTAACTTTGAAAAGTCCTTTTGTTATGGTTTGCTGTACAGTATCCAGTATCTTGTATATAGCTGTGCTATTGGATGCTTCTAATCTACTTGGTCTAGGCTTTTGAGAGAGTCCACGTATCAAATACACAGCCTATATATTAAAAGGATTCAGTTTGTGTTTTGAGAAATGAAGTATGTTTTTTAACTTTAATTTTATTAGTAGTGATTTAATAATGGTCTATAAGATTCTAAGATTATAGGAGTACAATTCCACATCATACCCACCATCAATAATCTGTGTCCCCTCCCCACAGTGATAATGACCATAGTTCTCAGAAAGTCTTAGAGTTGGACTGGTTTAGAATATACTTCACGGGGTTGGGGCAGTAGCACAGCAGGTTAAGTGCACGTGGCACAAAGTTCAAGGATCCATGTAAGGATTCCGGTTCAAACCCCTGCCTCTCCACCTGCGGGGGGTGGGGGCGTCCAGGGGGGTCCCTTTACAGGCAGTGAAGCAGGTCTGCAGGTGTCTGTCTTTCTCTCCCCCTCCTCTGTCCTTCCAACAATGACGACATCAATAACAACAACAATAATAACTAAAATAAAACAACAAGGGCAACAAAAGGGAAAATAAATATTTTTTAAAAAGAATATACTCCACATGTGACAGTTGACTGAGATTCGGAGGAAATATCAAATCTGAGGATCAATTGTAAAAAAAAATTCTGTTCAAATAAAATGAGGTAATTGAGAGTAACGGGTGTTTTCTGGTACAGCCTCAGCCTAGTAGTCTGGGTCTCTAGAAAAGGCGGAATCAGTATGCTGTAGGACTCAACTTTTCTTCTCCTCTCATGATGCCAGTGTGTATTCCTTTGTGTTTGCTTCACTCACTTTTCTCTCTGATGTCTTGTTTTCCTACTGCACAAGGACTCTGCCAGAGTGACTTCTCTCTTTTGGCTTTGGAATTGCTAAAGGAGTTCCTCTGACCAGTTGCAAAGTCCTGGAGGAAAGATAAAATTGTTTCATTTTGGTTTAGGAGCTTACCTGCACTCCATCAGCTGCTATGAAAATAGTTCCCCACATTCATTGTTCTCCCACTAGGGCAGTGAGAAATGATTCTGTGAAAGGAATCTTAAGTGGGCAGGCAAATACGCTGAATCCATAGCATTACGATAGTCCTAAGTAACTATTTAAAAAAAAAGTGAAGTTTCTACTTAAATTCATAGTTAAAATTCTTTCCCTTTAAATTATTTCAAATGGGATCAAAGTATACTTAACTACATGAATATAGATTTGTTAACAATCAATTGAAATCCATGTATTGTGTGCTATGACATAGTGATTAAGGATATGATTAAGGCTAATTTACCAGGAGTGACAGTCAAAGTATGCAACAATCAGCATAGTTTAGAATCTATCAAGCAAATCAAATGCACACCTACAGTGTGTGCCACATCAGTAACATTTACCAAGGTTTCTGCTAGCCTACGCTGGTATTAATTTATATGTATCAATTAATTTTTGTAAAGCCCTAATTTTCTTCATTTTTAAAAACACAAAATAATAGTACTCATTTCATAGGCTTGTAATAAGTATTAAATGTGATCATTTGCCTGGAGAGATAGCATAATGGTTATGCAAATGACTCTCATGCTAGAGGCTCTGAGGTACCTGGTTTAACCCCCAGCACCAGCATAAACCAGAGTTAAGCAGTACTCTGGTTTTTCTCCTTCTTTTTCTTCTTCTTCTTCTTCTCCTTCTTCTTCTTCTTCTTCTTCTTCTTCTTCTTCTTCTTCTTCTTCTTCTTCTTCTTCTTCTTCTTCTTCTTCTTCTTCTTCTTCTTCTTCTTCTTCTTCTTCTCCTCCTTCTCCTCCTCCTCCTCCTCCTCCTCCTCCTCCTCCTCCTCGTCCTCCTCCTCGTCCTCCTCCTCCTCCTCTTCCTTCTCCTTCTTCTTCTCTTTCTTCTTCTTCTTCTCCTTCTCTTTCTTCTTCTAAGACTGGTATGCTACTTAAATTCAACCATCCATGAAGTAGATAGTTTATTCATTTTATTTTTAATATTTTACTTATTTTAATGAGAGAGAACTACAGAGAGAAAGAAAGAGAGCAGCATGGCTCAACTCTGGCATATGGTGGTGCTGGGAATTGAACGTGGGCCCTCAGAGCTTCAGGCATGAAAGTCTTTTTGCTAAGCCAAGGGTCCAGGTGATGGTGCATCTTGTTGAGCACTCATGTTACAATGCGTACGGACCAGGGTTCAAGCCTCCAGTCCCTACTTCACCTGCAGGGGGAAAGCTTCACAAATGGTGATGCAGTGTCTGCAGGTGTCTATCTCTCTCCCTCTTTATCGACTCTTCCTCTCAACTTCTGGCTATCTCTAGCCAATAAATAAATAAAGATAAAAAAACACACATTATACTGTCTCCCCAGCCCTGTGCTCTTGTTTTTCTCTGTATGTCTTTCTGTATCTCTCTTACTCATAGGTGGTACTTAAGGATAAAGAACAGTAAATAAAAATATAAGGTGAAATTTGAACTGGGTATGATGTATTACATCAAAGCAACTCGCTTTGTGGAAGAAGGGAAGGGAATTGGTGTCCTAGTATATGATGGAGGAAGGGGTCATAGGCCAGGGGAGCAAATACCTCCTGGGCACCTATCAAAGGGAGATGAAAGTTTATGTCTATGTGTTAAAGTTTATACTGTAAACAATTAACCCCCAATAAAAGAAGAGAAAAATAAATATTAAAAATTAAATGTGATTTCCCCACCTGCAGGGGGGATCACTTCACAAGCGATGAAGCAGGTCTGCAGGTGTCTATCTTTCTTTCCCCCTCTCTGTCTCCCCTCCTCTCTTGATTTCTCTCTGTCCTATCCAACAACAATGACATTAATAACAACAATAATAACCACAATAATAAAAAAGATAAAGAATAATAAATGTGATAATTTGTGCAAGATACTTAGTATATTACCACTTCATAGTAAATACTCATAAATTTTACATTACTTTTTATTGTGATTTTTTTTTAAACTTTTACCTTTATTTTTTTTTTTAATTTTTTTAACTTTTGCCTTCAGGGTTATTGCTGGAGCTCTGTGCCTGCACAATGAATCCACTGCTCCTGGAGGCTATATTTTTCCCTTTTGTTGCCCTGGTTAGCTCATCACTGCTGTAGTTATTATTATTGTTGTTATTGATGTCATTGTTTCTGGATAGGACAGAGAGAAATGGAGAGAGGTGGGGAAGACAAAGAGCGGGAGAGAAAGACATCTGCATACTTACTTCACTGCTTGTGGAGTGACCCCCCTGCAGGTGGGGATCTGGGGCTCGAGCTGGAATTCTTAGACCAGTTCTTGTGTTTCGCCCGAAGTGCACTTAACCCTCTGTGCTACCGCCCAACCCCCAACTTTTACCTTATTCTTACCTTCATAATGAGTGGAATAGTGGGAGACTAGATGAATCTTAAAAACAGTAATAAATTATTTACTCCTAAAACACATGGTTTCTTGTATGTGTTTTCTTTTAAGGATATGGAAACAGAAATTTCAATTAATAATGGACTAAAGTATTTCCTTCAAAACAGAACCCTATGACAATTTTTTGAGGAATTACAGGTGCAAAATCTTAGTCAACACTTGATAACCTAAAATTATTATGATCTAAGATAGTTCCAGTCAGAAATTTTGGGGTTGTAATAAATATTTATGGAAGGTTATTAACTCTAATTAAATAAGTATTGTTTCTACAGGTTGGATTTTTTTTCAAGTCATGCAGTAGTGGGCGTCAATCCCTAGGTCTCTTGCATGCAAGGAATGCACTGTATCATTAGACCATACCCAAGTCCCTGGATAACTGCAATCTCTCCATTTCTCTCTCTCCTTTCTCTCTCTTTCCTTCTCCCTCTTCCTCTCCCTCCCTCTCCCTTCCCCTCTCTCTCTTCCACTCCCTCTCCTCCTTTGTCTCCAGGGTTATCTCTGGGGCTCTGTGGCTGCACTATGAATCCACTGCTCCTGTGGCTATTTCCTCGATTTCTTTTTAATAGTATAGAGAAGAATTGAGAGGGAGAGTAAAATAGAGGGAGAAAAAGACACCTGCAGACCTGCTTCACCTCTTGTGAAGCAACCACCCTGCAGGTGGGGAGATAGGGGCTTGAATCATGATACTTGCGTGGGTCCTTATGATTAGTACTATGTGCATTTGAACCCGGTATGCTACCACCCGGCCCCCACAGCAAGCTTTCTTTACAAATAACAGACCTGTTAGTTTTGATCCCCATGATGCTGCTCAAATAAAACTTTCTCTTGCTGTCACCTTATTTTGTAAAGAAGTTTATCAGGATACAGCCTAAAACCAAAAGTCCCTTTAATATTCAAAGCGCTTTTAAAAGGTCATCTCTTTTCTAACAATAAATCACTTTTCTGATTTAAAACATTTGTGGAAAATGTAGTATGTGCAGGGCATTATTACTAGGTGCTGTACTGAGCTGAAATGAATAGTGGTTAAAATTGTCATAAAATTGAGATGTAGGGGAGAGGCAGTGGCACACTTAGTTGAATACATATATTACATATATTACTTAAACTCATCAGCCCTCTCTACAGGGGAGAATCTTCACAAGTGGTGAAGCTGGGCTGCAGGTGTGTCTCTCCTTTTCTTCCTCTCTCCCCTTTGTCTCTTGATTTCTTACCAAGTCAAATACATATTAAAAAATAGAAATGTAACAAAGTGGTTCATAGAAAACAATAATACATTTTATGTTTTTTTTTTCACCTATAGGTGATGGGGAAGGAAGAGTTGGTATTATTTTAACTTTAGCAATGAATATCATGAATACATTGCAGTGGGCTGTAAACTCCAGCATAGATGTGGATAGCTTGGTAAGTAATTATCTTTTTCTTTAACTTTTGAGGAAATTTTCAAATAGAGTATTATACATAATGACAGAAGGGACATCTATATACCCAATCCCTAGTGTGAGGAAAAGAACAACAACTCAGATAAATTTAATATCACTGCATGTAGCTCTCTATCTCCTTTCCTATACAAAGATATATATTTTTTTCCAATCTGGTGATGCTCTATATGTTATTGTATATTCTCTTATCCCAGGACTTTTCTAAGACAAAAAAGGACATGAAATTTCTGAGTAATACTAAATTGTTCTCTAGTCTATTGTATCAATTTAAATTCCCATCATGACAGAATTCTCAAGGTTCCTTAACTTAGAAAGACATAATATTGTCAGACTTTTTGATTTTGGTAATCTGATGGATGTAAAATGAATACTAAAGAATTAAGGCAGCAGGAAGCCAGGTGGTGGCTCAGTGGGTTAAGTGCACATGGTACAAAGCACAAGGACCTTAAGGATCTTGGTTCCAGGCGCTGGCTCCCACTTGCAGGGGGGTCATTTCACAGGCGGTGAAGCAGGTTTGCAGGTGTCTTTCACTTCCCCTCTGTCTTCCCCTCTCTCGATTTCTTTCTGTCCTATCCAACAACAACAGCAGTAACAACAACAGTAAACAATGATAAACAAGGACAACAAAAGGGAAAAAAGAGTTTTTTTTAAAAAAGAATTAAGACAGCTATATATTTATTGACCATTTAAGTTTCCTTTTCTGTTAATTGTTCATGTCAGTTTCCCATTTTTCAATTAGACCTTTTTTTTTTTTTTTTTTGCTTAACCAGTTGTAGAGTTTTGTAATTTTTGATTGTCAGTTTTATAGATTTCAAACATGAAACTGTAGTTAGGAAGTTCCCTTACAGTGTTCTAAATGAAAAGGTACCATTAACATTAGTGACATTGAATTTCTAATCTCTTCTTTTATGGTATGTGCTTCTGACATCTTGGTTAAGAACTTCTCCCTTACCTTGGGCTTTTAGATTTGTCAGCATTATATTTTCCATAGAAATTTTTTCTTAGCTTTTTTTTTTTATTTCTAGTCTTTAGTGCTAGAATTTATCATTTTTTCTTTTTATTTGATTCACATTGACACACATTTGGATATTTTATTAGTGTGTATAAAGATTATATTTCAGTTTTATTGTTTTTCTTGTCTTGATTCTCTAGAACTCAGATCCAATTATGCATATTTGTTAACACTATATTAAGGGCACAAGTTCCATGACAAATAAGATGATAGAAAAAAGGAAATAAATCACTTTTCTCATTTCTATGAAAAATGACTATATATATAGTTAAGGACAAAGGAGCTGGAAGAAAGAGTGAAAGAGACCACAGCACTGAAGTTTCATTCACTATACTGGTGGCTGGGCTTTAACCTGATGTCCCCTCAGGCTAGTGACAGTTCCCGAGAGAGTTAATGAGGTATTCTCGAAGTGCCCTTCCCAACCAATCCTGTCCTGATTGGTTGTTGCCCTGTAAAGCCCTTCTCCTTCTGCCCCTCGCCCCTCTTGCCTGGTTTTCACCTCAGTGGTTAGACGCAGAAAAGGGTGGTCCGGGATCCCGGTGGCCATTTTTGCTACCTCCACATGGTCCGAACCACTGCGCTCTCACCCAACTCTGAGGTGCCCATGCGAATAAAGATTTGTGTTCCCTCTCTGCTCTGGATCTCCCTTCTCACTTCTCCGTGGTGCCCAACATACTATGCAGGTGAACTACTTTGCTGGCCCCCAAATGCATAATTTTTTAAAAAATTATTTAGCTTATTTATTTAGTCCCTTTTGTTGCCCTTGTTGTTTTCTTGTTGTAGTTATTGTTGTTGTTATTGATGCCGTCCTTCTTGGATAGGACAGAGAGAAACGGAGAGAGGAGGGGAAGACAGAGGGGGGCAGAGAAAGACAGACACCTGCTGACCTGCTTCACCGCCTGTGAAGCGACTCCCCTGCAGGTGGGGAGCCGGGGCCTGGAACCCGGATCCTTAAGCCGGTCCTTCGCTTTGCGCCACCTGCTCTTAACCTGTTGCGCTACCGCCCAACTCAAATGCATAATTTTTAATCAGACTTTGTTGTTGGTCTGGAGAGCCTATGACCTACTTCTGTTCATCTCTCTGAAGACCTGTATTTAAAATTAGTCATTCATTGTATCACAACTTTCTCAGCTACTCATCCGTTGTTGGACACTTGATATATATATACACAGTGGAATACTACCCAGATATTAAAAGTGATTCATTCAACTTTTTTTTTTTGCCACCAGGGTTATCACTAGGGCTTGCTGCTGGCACTAGGAATTCACCACTCCTGGTGGCCATTTTTCTCCCCCTGCCTTTTGTTCTGTTATACTTAATAGAGATCGGGCAAAGAGAAATTGAGAAGGGGAGATAAGAAGAAACACCTAGAGATCTGTTTCACTGCTTGTGAAGTGCCCCCCCATAGGTGCGGGGTGGGGCTTGTACCTAGGACCTTACACATGGTAATATATGCACTTGTCCCGGTGTGCCACTGCCCAGCCCCCATGAATTTAACTTCTTTAGGTTATCTTGGATGGAGCTTGAAGGCATCATGCTAAGTGAGCTAAGCCTGCAAAAGAAGGATGAATATGAGATGATCTCAGACAGAAATTGAGAATTAGGAACAGAAAGAGAAAATGAAAGCAGAACTTGGATTGGATTTGGTGTATTGCATCAAAGTAAAGGACTCTGCCGGGTGGGGTGGGGTGGGGGTGTTAAGGAGGCTTTCAGTTTCTGATGCATGATAGTGGAGGAGGCCCAAAGCTGAGGGTTATTGTTTTGTTGAAAACTGAGAAATTTACACATGTACCAACAACTGTATTTACTGTTGACTATAAACCATTAATTTCCTCAATAAAGAAAAAAAGTATGGCTTGCATAATGACCTTTTCCTCTTAGTTTAAATAAAATCCAAGGTAAATCAATTTCTAAAGCAAAAATTAAAAAATAAATACCAGTACGAAAATTAGTCATTCAGTGGCACACCGTGTTATGTGCCCATAGTATGAAGCACAAGGACATGTTCAAGGATCCCAGTTTGAGTCCCGGCTCCCCACTTGCAGGGGGGTTAGCTTCACAAGCAGTAGAGCAGGTCTACAAGTGTCTCTTTCCCTCTCCCTTTCTAAGTTCAGCTCCCCTCTCAATTTCGTTCTGTCCTATAAAAAAGAAAGAAAGAAAGGGAAAGAAAATAAAATTATTCATTACTGAATTTGTGGACTGTCTAGAAAATTAAGATGAGAATGACTATATAATAGTGTGTTTAACTTCACTTTTCTTTTTCCCATTCTCTGAGACAGCACTTTCTTAAACCATGAACACTCAATCAGCTAGGAAATTTGTATAATCAATTCCTGTTAGAACATTGCCATAAAAACCAAATTCTTTAATGTCGTTTTGGCAAGTGTTTAAGTATTTTAACAAAAGCATTTTAATAATTTATTAAATGATATTTTAACTTTAATGTAATATATATAGTGGTGTTCTTTCTTTTTCCATTTCCATTTAATTTACTTTGATCAGATTTTTTTCATAAATCCTATCACCTGTCTGCTATGCTTTTGGTTTGGGGTATTCTAAGTGTACTTAAAATTGTTTTAATTTTCCAGTGCACATTGGTGAAAGAGCTTAAGTTAGTGGTGGGAATGGTGTGCAGACACTTGTCACTGGGAGATAAGAAACTGAATTCATGTGATAACAACTGTCATATGAATCATTATTTCCTCAGTAAAGGGATTTGGAAGAGAAAAACATGTTCCCATTGAAAAATAACAGATTAATAGTAATACTGTGCTTTCCTTCATTTGATTCTCTATCCAAATTTTCTATCAGTTTAATTAAAAATCCTTATGCACTTCAGTTTTATCTAAAAACTTTTCCTAATCTTGCATATGCACAATGTCTTTATTTTGACATATTAATTCCCTTTATTTATGTTATAGCCTTTACATATTGGTGTCAAAAATTTGTTCAGTGCATTTCTATTTTGCATGTCCAACTTATTCTAAAGGTTCTTTAGTAATTTTTACTTCTAGTATTTCATATGACTATCTTGGACTTTGTGACCTGTACTTTGACATTGTGTCTTTTCATTTACTGGCATAAAAAATGCTTGTGCAAACTATTATGTTACAATGCAGTTTTTGAAAGATACCAATATTTATATTTGATTTTGTTTTAATAACTGTATTCTTTTGTTTGAATATCAAAGTTATGTTCATTTTCACTTCCCTATCAATTGTTTCTTCCTGAGCCTTTGTGAGGCATTTACCAAACTACTAATTTCCATTATATTGTTTTCACCCATATGATTGATACAATAATACAATACAGGAACTTTATTATTTTCCTTTGGTGTATATTGAAACTAGGAGGAGAGATTGTGATTCCTGAGATTTCATATTTTTATGATGTTGGCATTATCAGTCCTTATGACTTCTGAAGGTAAAACTCAATGTGTTGTCATTTTTTATTTGTTTTGGTTTTTGTTTGTCATTTCTTGTTTTGGCAGGTTTTTTAAAAATAATTTTATTGGGGGTGGTTAGTAGTTTACATTATAGTGTTGATACATGGGTACAATTTCTCATGTCCCAATGATAGGTGTCAGCAAAACACTGTCACCTCCACTTAGGGCCATTTTCACCATTGTGAAGGTACCCCCTGCAGGTGGGGAGCCAGACTTGATCCAGGATCCTTGCATGGGTCCTTGTCTTTCCTGTGTGTGCTTAACCCAGTGTGTCACTGCCCAGTCCTAACTAATTTTCTTACTGGCATTTATTTTTTAATTTTTGCTTTAGAAGTCCATTTACCTTGGAGTTATTTTAAACTAAGAGAAAAAGGTCATAATGCAAGACATACTTGGTTGTTTCAAGGTTTTTTTTTTTTTTTTTTGAGGGGATTAATGGTTTACAGTCAATAGTAAATACAGTTGTTGGTACATGTGTAAAATTTCTCAGTTTTTTGCAAAACACTACCTGGCAGACTTTTTTTTTTAAAATATAATTTAATAATGAATGACAAATCTGTTGAGTAAGAAAGGTACAACAAGTCCACACAATTTCCACCACCAGAGTCCTCCATCCCATCCCTTCCACTGGAAGCTTTCCTATTCTTTATCCCTCTGGGAGTATGGACCCAGGATCATTATGGGATACAGAAGGTGGAAGGTCTGGCTTCTGTAATTGCTTCTCTGCTGGACATGGGCATTGGCAGGTTGATTCATATGCCCAGCCTGTTTCCATTTTTCCCTAGTGGGGCAGGGCTCTGGAAAGGTAGGGCTCCAGGACTCTAGTGAGGTTGCTGGCAGAAATTTTTTAATATCTGCTTTTGTGAAAGGCAGCTGAACCTTATTAGTTCCTCTGCATTTAATCTGTCACAAATTTGTTTTGGTCGAAGCAGGTGAAGACAATTTAGTATCACACAGATACACAGTTGGTGAAGAGAGTATTTTAGTAGCCTTTGAAAAGCACAGTGGATATTCTTTTTTAAAAAAAATTATTTATAAAAAAAAAGAAAATATTGACAAGACCATAGGATAAGAGTGGTGAAATTCCACACATTCCCCACCACCAGAGTTCCATATCCCATACCCTCCGTTGGAAGCTTTCCTATTTGTTATCTCTCTGGGAGCATGGACCCAGAATCATTATGGGGTGCAGAAGTTGGAAGGTCTGGCTTCTGTAATTACTTCTCCAGGGCATTGGCAGGTTGATCCATGTTCCCAGCCTGTTTCTATCTTTCCCTAGTGGGGCAGGGCTCCATAGAGATGGGGTTCCAGAGTACATTGGTGAGGTCCTCTCTCCGGGGAAGTCAGGTTGGCATCATATTACCACCTGCAACTTGGTGTCTAAAAAAGCATATAAAGAAGAAAAAATTGTTTAATAATCTGGAACTTAAAGGCAAGAATATAGCAGATGAGATTTAAGAGTCTCCATTTTTAAAAAAGTTAGTAGTAGGTGTATTTTAGGTATATTCTAAGGAGCTCATGACATTACGAATTTTTGCCTGATGTCGATAGCTAACATGGACCAAAGGCATTTTCTGGGGAGATGGTGTCAGGGTTGGAAATAGGACTAGAAAGCTGGGTCACAGAAGAGAGTATCTCCCAAATATGGGAAAAATATATAAATACCGTTAACTATAAACCCTATTGATTTGATCTGGGACCTATATTCAGTACAGGAGCTTATGTAACCTCTGCATCCCTGTAGGTCTGAGATTGCATTCTGTGGTCATAACTAGGAACATTCTAGGCCTGCACCCATTGCTGGAACCATCTTCCTTGATGGTAGAGGATTTTTGGAATGGAGCAGTCGCTGCCATCGTTGATCCACATTGAGAGAAAGGTCCTGTAATGACCCCAAAAGGGGTCTGTTATGTTGTTCCTGATGGAGATGACCAGTGACAGTGGTGAGAGGGATCTGTTAGAGGTCTAGGCTCATCATGTCTGTGTGGAAATCCCAGGATTCCCTGACTATTAGGGCCCTGGAAGATGAGGTGGCCTGGTAGTAATCAAAAGAGTCATCATTAAAGTATGCTGGTCTCTTGTCCAGCTTTTGTAGTCCTTATTTTGTCTGATAAGGTTAGCATAGGATTGATTGAGGGACATGAAATAGGAAGTAGGTGAGGAAAGTATCTGTCTAAGTAGAAACTATTTGATTAAATACTTCATGGTGTCTTTTTTAGGTCTTTCTACTTGCTTGCTACACTTATGGGGTCACATTGTGTACTTTTACTTCAAGATATATATTTTCCCCCTAACTTATGAATACATGTGTACATGTGCTCTGTCTCCTGGGCCCTGGTTCATATTTAGGTGGTAGGGCTTTGTTAGGAAGTGCACTACCTGAAATGGGATTGTGAAGTTCTCTGAGCTAGGAACTGTCTCACCAGAGTACTGGAACTGAATGGGTTGACATCACAGGCCTGTCATCTGTGGACACAGTCCAAAGTGAAACATGTCAAGGTGGTACTGTTTGCATGATGCAGTATCAGTTGGTATGGGTCAAGATAAGACTGCTGAAAAGTGAGCCAAGACCCAGAGTTTCCAGGAATGGGAGAAATATGGGTTTTATCAAGAATGGGGAGGGTTTCTGCTGTCTTAGGGTTTAAGAAGGCAATAATGTGTTGTCGTTTTACTTAACTTAGTTGTTAACTGAATTTAGAACTATGTTTAAAATTTAATAAATTAGGGTATTTTGTGTGAGACATGCCTTTCTATTTTCAGTGTAGGACTACTCAAAAAATCATCTGAACTTGAATATTTCATTTACATAACTGACTTGTTTTATAAATGGGCACAGAGTCAAGTGTTAATATAACTATCAAGCTATTTAAAAACCCACAGATATGACTGTTCTTTTATTTCTTATCCTTTGCATATACCCAGGCCCCAGTGTCATTAGCATTCAATTATTAAAGGTAATATTTGGGTGTAAGACATCCAGTCACTATCTTGGAGACACTTTGCACTTATGACTGACTTCATATCTTAATTGTTGACACTCAGAAATGGCCAACATTTGTTTTTATCTTCCTAATAAATTCTCTATTTTATATTCTAAGATGTGGGGTCTATAGAGTCAATGTCTTGTTACATACTTTATAGGAATACAGAGATCAAATCAGAAAGAATTCTTTCATTTCTTTCCAAGAGTTATACCACTGAACATTTATTGGTGATTCACAACATATATTGCATCTCCAGTCACATATTCCACCTCTGTACTCTCCGGTATAATGACTAGTAATATACAGTTAAATTCTTTCTGTGCAACCTTCCTCCCTAAAAGACTTTCTGCTAGCACCCCATTTTATTGACTTCTTTACAATAGTTAAAGACTAGCCTGCCTTCATTTTATCATCTCATTCTTCTCACAGCCTATTTCATTTAATTCCATTCCATTTAATTTGATTTAATTTCCATTTCTGTCACACATATCCACACACCCACCCCCAAGATTCCTGACCAGTATCTTTTTTAAGTCAGTGTGTTTCCCTCAACCTCTCAGCAATATTTAGACCATGCAAAGTCCTTCTTCTTGTGATGCCCTTGCTTTCCTCATTATGCCCACATGATTTTCGTGATCCTTCTTGGTTTCTCCTAACTTCTCTGCTGACCCCTTCATTTCATGCAGATCTCTAAGCATTAGGCACATATCAGACCTTTTCTATCTGCCCCGCCCCCACTGTTTTTATGTGATTCCATATCTCAGAAAGCTTAGCCTTATTAATCATATTCATATGTCGGGTTTTGTCACTGGGGAGAGAAGAGACCAGTAACTCATGGCGGAGCGGGAATGCAAATCTTTATTCATGCAGATGCTCCAGAGTTGGGTGTGAGCACAGCAGTTTAGGCCATGTGGAGCTATCAAAATGGCTGCCTTCCACTATGCCCACCAGCCCTTCTCCAGATCTTCTCCAGGTCTTCTCCGGGTCAGGATGTGGAAGAGAAAAAGGAGTGAAATTGGAATAGCAGTGGGGTTTATAGGGTAAAAACTGGAAGTGGCAAGTTGGAAATGGAAATGGCTAGGAAAGGGGGTGGAGAGAGGCAAAAGGCATGCTGGAAAGGTGAAAGCGTCCTTAGCAACTGTTGCGATGGTTTTAACTGAATTAACAATACCCTGAGGGGATAACGTGGTGGGGATCTTTCAGGCAAAATAATGATTATTTAAGCAGAGCAGGGGGCCTGGCTTTAAGGCCCAACATTCATACCTCTTGTTTAGACCAGTTTTCTGCTCTCTCAACATATATCTAACTAGCAGTTTAACCTCTCCATATATTCATAGAACACAGTCAGAATTTCTCCCAGTAGACCTGACATTTCATGGCATCAGTTCTTGTATAGAATCTCCCCAAAATATACATGGGGTATCAAGAAACTGTTAAAGGAGAACAAAGCTTCTATTCTATCTACTAATTTGTCTAGCTTTATATAGTCAGTTGGAAAAAATATCATCAGAACACTGTCACCTTATGAACAATATAGTTTAATAAGTTGTGACTCATACCAGAAATTTAAAAAAAGCAAAATTATCCAGTACTGGTGGAGATAACTTTAATAATTCCCATTTTTTAAAAAAACATGTTAGGAGATTTTCACTTATTTTGACTAATATCACAATGCTTTAATAGTCATTATCTAACTCATTCCCTAGTTTTAACATAAAATCTGTACAGCTTGAAGTTCATTTCAGTTGTATTGGTTATACCATTCTGTAAAGATGGGAAGTGTTAATTCCTTTTTACCTCCATATCTCAGGTGCTCTGTGGACTGTAGTTATTATTGGTAAAGCTACTAGCATCTTTTTACCAAGGCAGCAGATGGCTAATTAATCACCCAAACTCAATCTCATTGTTATAATAAGGCAGTTAACCTTTCACCACTGTTAACAACCTAGTTAGCTCATTTTAAACTTAAGAAAGCAATGCTGATGGAAAGAAAAATGGTTGAATGAAAAGATATCTTGTGACAGAGCACAAAGTCATGTGAAGAACAGAAAGACAAGATCAAAATACCATTAACAGAAAGGAAAAAAATGGTAGAAGTGAATCCACTCCTCAATATTTTATACCAAACCACTTTCAATGTGAGAGAATTACAATGAAGAAAAGCAATGAAGAAAAGCCAGATCCCCCTTCTTTTTTCCCATCAAGTTTCTCCTTGGTTTTTGTGCAATCAGTCATTTGATCTTTACTGAAACCCAAAATAAACATGAGCAATAAAAAGACAGAGGAGACAGAGAGCAAGTTTCTATTGACAGAAAACTCTTCTCAGATTGCATCAATCTTGCATTTTGGATCCTCACTGACTGGAATGTAGATGTAAACCTGCAGATACATGGTCTTCCCCGGCTTATTCTGGTGGCTGCCCTCTCTGTTTTTAGGAAAAACAGTGAAACAGGGATAGCTTATCTGCTGCTGTAGTTGGAGAATTAAGGAAACAGGTTAATCTTCATGTGCTGAGATTTTTTTATCTACCATTCTAACTCCTCAGGTTTCAATTTTCCCACTTTTATCAAGAAGGGATAAATATATATCGGAAGTTTTCTGTATCAAAGCAAGAGAATCTGGGGAGGGAATGGAACAGGTGGTCATGACAGATACCTGCTATGCAAAACAAAGAAACCATATGCATGTATAAACAAATGTGCTGTAATTCATTGCACCTCAATAAAAATAAAATTCTATATCTATCAGAAGTTTTTAACCTATTAAGAATCTTTATATACATATTATTCAGGGTCCTTTGAAACCACTAAAATGATTATTTTTGGTTTGCTTGAAAGCCAATGTAATGGAGAGATAGTCTATATGTTTTACAATATTTCAATTGATTCTAATAGGTCTCCAGACTGTGAATGACTGAATTATATATTATCTATGATAGAATTTTAGCTCTTATATTCTGATTCATGGCAATAAATCAGTAATTATTTTCATTTTTTAATCATTTTGTTGGTGGGTTAATGAGTTACAATACAGTTATTTTCACACTGGTGTAATTTCTCATCTCACTGCAATAGTAATAGATGTCTGCAGAACATTCTCTCTCCCAACTTGGGTCCTTTCTACTATCGTGCTACAGAATCCTAAAGTCTCCCCAGATCCCTTCACCCCTTCCTTCCCCCATATTCTTCTTGGTTTGGGTGCAAGACATCAGACCCAGTTCAGATTTTTCTTTGTGTTTCCCCTTTTTGCCCTTGTTTTTAAAATTCTTCCTATAAGTGAGATCATCCAGTATTTGTTCTTTTCTTGGCTTATATCACTTAACATGATTCATTCTAGTTCCATAAAAAATAAGGCAAAAAAATCATTTTAAATAGTTGATATATATACATATATACATATAACCACTCATCTGCCTCTGGGCACCTGGGATGCTTGCAAAGTAAACATTTTTTCTTTAAAGGGTCACATTATGATAATGACTATTTTCAGTTTGGGTTACTATGTGATCTCTATCGTAATTACTGAATTACCTTTATAGGAAAAAAATAGTTGTGGCTAGATTTGGTCACTGAATTGTAATTTTGATCTCTTTTTTTGTTTGAAAGATATAATTCACTTCAGAATTAATAGAATGCCAGAAAATATTTTCGTCTCATACAATAGCCAGTAACCAACATGCAGATTGAAGTATATAGCATAGTATAGATAGATGTAAGTCTAGATGTATTGGTAATTCATATAAAGAATTATGACAAGATATACTGGTAGAAACACAATACTTCAAAATTATGATTTTTTTTTGAAAATCCTATTACGATAATAAAAATCTTGAGAAAATATTTTTATTTTATTTTTTTTGAAAAAAAAATTAACCCAGAACACTGATCACCTCTGATTTACATTGGTCCCAAAGACTAAACCTAGGATCTTAAGGCCTCGGGCTTAAAGGTGTTTTTACCTAACAATTAGGCTCCCTGCCCTTCCTTTGAAATATTTTAATGGATGTTGCATAAGTACACTTGGATTCAATGAACCACATGGAAACAGCACTTGTTTGTGGCCTGTCACACACTTTAAACATAACACCAGATAGAATTTAAGTAAGCATTAGTTGAACTAGTAGAATCATTTAATGGTGTCAGTTTTTAAAATTTTATTATATTTATTTATTTGATAGAGACAGCCAGAAATCAAGAGGGAAGGGGGTAATAGAGATGGAGAGAGACAGAAAGACACCTGCAGCCCTGCTTCACCACTCACAAAACATTCCCCTTGCAGGTAGGGACTGAGGGCTCAAACCCAGGTCCTTGCACATTGTAACATGTGCGCTCAACCAGGTGCGCCAACACCTGGCCCCATGATGTCAGTTTTTTTCACATACAAGGGTGCTTTTGAGATTATTTGCCTTTTATAATGGCTACTATAATGATAACTTATAAATACTGAAAATATGCATCAATATATTTAACACATGTATTTGCCTGAGATATGCCTTTTTTGCTCATTGCAATGAATTTTCTTTTTTACAAAGAAATGCCACATCTGTAACATTTTGAAGTAAGGAAAAACAACACTGACTTGCCATGTGTTCTTCCATAGATTACAGAATGTGAATCCACCTGTGTAGAAACAAGTTGTGATTAATAATGTATAGTAATATGGCATTTCACTGTGTGCTCTAGGAGCTAAAGTAATAAATGCAGAAAAGTAATTCAATTAAAAAGAATATTTTAACACGGAGTTTATTTTCATAATAACCATTTTCTCTTGAGTTTACATGCACTACCTAAAGATTATGGTGACAATTCAGTCTTAACCTTTAGGTTCAGGTTAGTATGGTGAGTGAGAAAATGTTTTCCCACACAGAAAGCCTCTAAGACTTAAAGCACTGTTCCCCTGTTCCCCCCCTTTTTTTTTAATTAGTGATTTACAAGATAAGATAATAGGGGTATGGTTTCATACCACCAAAGTTCTGTGCCCCCACCAACCCAGTGGTTATCACTACTGTTGTCCCAAAGTCTTAGATATGGGGTGACTATTTCTTTTTCAGTTTAATGTTTATTTCATTTTTTTTTTTTGCTTCCAGGGTTATCACTGGGGCTCCATGTTTGCACTATGAATCCACTGCTCCTATGGCCATTTTTTTCTTTGATTTTTTTTTTTTTTTGGCTAGGACAGAGAGAAATTGAGAAAGTAAGGGAAGATAGAGAGGGGGAGAGAAAGACATCTGCACACCTGCTTCACCGCTTATGAAGCAATCCACCCCCCCCCATAGATGGGGAGCCTGAGGCTCGAACTGGGATCCTTGCATGGGTCCTTGTGCTGCATAGTATGTGTGCTTAACCTGGTGCGTCACCAATTGTCCCCCCTTTTTCAACTCTCTATCTCCCACATCCCTGAAATCATTCAGTAGTGTTCAAATTTATTATCAGTAATAAATTATTTATTAATCATTTATATAAAAACAATTCTACAATTATTAGTTGTCCTAATGTATTAATTGTCACTAATACAAAAAACATTGAATAAATACATAAATAAATAGAGGTGGGGGTAGAGAAGAGGTAAGGTTATGGAGTTTTATCCTTCATTATTTTTGTGTGTTGAAGGATGCTTACATCTATTACCAAATGGCCTGCATTTCTCTAAAACACTGTTTCATTCAGATGTGCAATATAATGAAATACATAAACCTGAAAAAAGTAGTCAGACAGTTGTTAATAAATTATGAAAATGAGAGGGGGTAGATAGCATCATGAAAAGAGACTATCATGCCTGCGTCTCCAAAGTCCCAGGTTCAATCCCCCGTACCACTGTAAACCAGAGCTGAGTAGTGCTCTGGTAATAAAAGAGGTGGGGGGGGGGGGAGAAGAGAGAAATAACTTTATGAAAACTAGGGTGATTATCTTTGGAGGTGTGAAGATTGGACAGAGACCATTGCTAATGGGTGCAGTGTGAAACTGTAGTCCTAATTTATTTTTAATAGTAAAAAAAGCTATTTCTGCTTCTTTATACATCAAATTTTGAAATTTTCTTTTATAAAATTAGTGATGTTTCTCATATTGTGTTAGTTTTTGAGATGACTCTTTTCATATTTCTGTTTGCTGTCCTCCTACAGTAATGTTATGAAATCTTTTTCTTTTTTATTTTGTTTTTTTTATTGTTGGATAGGACAGAGAGAAATTGAGAGGAGTGGGGAAGATAGAGATGGAGAGAGACAGAGAGACACCTGCAGCCCTGCTTCACCACTTGCAAATCTTTCCCCCTGCAGGTGGGGACCAAGGGCTTCAACCTGCACCCTTGCGCACTGTAATGTAAGTGCTTAGCTAGGTGCACCACCACCTAGTCTCAAATCTTTATCTTTTCTTTTCATTATTTTCCCTCTAGGGTTATTGCTGGGGCTCAGTGCCAGCACTACGAATTCACTGCTCTTGGTGGCCTTTTCTTTTCTTTTATTATTATCTTTAATTTCTTTATTAAGGGATTAATGGTTTACAGTCAACAGTAAAATACAAGTTTGTACATGTGTAACCTTTCCCAGTTTCCCACATAACATTTCAACCCCCACTAGGTCCTCCTCTGCCATCGTATTCCAGAACTTTTTTTTTTCCTTTTTAATTTGATAGGACAGAGAGAAATTGAGAGAGGAGGAGGATATAGAGAAGAAGAGAGAAAGACTATCAGTCTTGACAGACAAATATCATACATATTATACCTATTTTCTATTTTCATGACCTTTAAATTGTTGTTCAGAATTATGGTATTATTTAATAATTCTAATGCCCTGTCTTCTAAACAACTATGAAAAGATAAAGAGGACTAGAACAAGTAGTGTTATGCAGGAGAGGAGACTGACTTCTTTACTTATTCTAGAAAAAAGATCTTTGGGGGCCAGGTATTTTCTGATTCTAGAAATTTTTTTGTAGTTTTTGTATTCTATTAAAGAAATTTGATGAGGCCTCGATGGGGAGTGTAGTGAATTTGATAATGGCTCTGGGTAGTATCATTCAGTTTGTTTTTAAAAGATATCATACTTTGATTCATCTGAAGAATTAATCATTTTCTAGATTGAAATTTATTTTTGTTGATTTTTCTTAATATTAATTGTTGATTCTTGCTTCACATAGAAAAGAATTTAACCCTTTCTTTTCTATGTTTACTTCTCTATATATTATTAATAGCTAGATTTGGACTATCGGACTTATTTTTTCCCTTTGTAACACCAGGAAAATGGGAAGAAATGCATTTGGGTTCTTTTCTATTTTATTTCTTATTATCCAGGATACAATGATAAATTTCAACTTTAGCATGGACTGGTTGATGAAAAGTATAGATATTGTTTCTTTTTTTAATGTTTTATATTTATTTATTTATTTTCCTTTTTGTTGCCCTTGTTGTTTTTTATTATTGTTGTAGTTATTATTGTTGTTATTGATGATGTTATTGTTGGATCGGACAGAGAGAAATGGAGAGAGGAAGGGAAGACAGGGGGGAGAGAAAGACAGACACCTGCAGACTTGCTTCACCGCCTGTGAAATGACTCCCCTGCAGGTAGGGAGCTGGGGATTCAAACTGGGATCCTTAGTCAGTCCATGCACTTAGCGCCACCTGCGCTTAACCCACTGTGCTACCACCTGACTCCGTAGATATTGCTTCTTAGTTGAATATCAAAGGTTGGGATTTACGCTAAGTGAAAAAAGGAAGTGAAAGACAATTACCAGGTAGTTTCACTTACATGAAATATAGATAATTACAATATATAAACTTGCAAAAAAAGAAAAGTAGCCAAACTATTTACAAGACTTTGATAGAAATATGAGGGTTATAGGAATGGGCACAGAACGTTAGTGGTTGGTACAGTGTAGAACTATATATCTTTATTTTTACAATCTGGCAAACAATTATTAAATCACTAAAAAAAATTTTAAAATAATGTTTAATGCTTATGAATGAAGTTGATGTGACCACACAAAAATAAATAAAATTTTACAAAAAAAATTCTACTTTAGCATATCTAATTGCACTTCCTGGATTTTTTTTTTCATGCCACTGTTCAAGCCTGCTTTGCTTGTAATATTTTTTTTTCATTTTAGTAGTTCACTTCGTCTTAAAAATATCTCCAATAATTAGTCAACTTTCAAGAAGAGTTTTTTTTTTTTTTTACCAGAGCACTGCTCAGCTCTGGCTTATGGTGGTGCAGGGGATTGAACCTGGGACTTTGGAGCCTCAGGCATTAGAGTCTCTTTGCATAACCATTATGCTATCTACCCCTGCCCTTCAAGAAGAGATTCTTTAAGGCAGACTTGCTATTAAAGGAAGTGAAGTGTCCAGAGATTTCACTAATATTAGTAAATAATAATAATCACTTCTCCGAAACTTAATGTTTTAAATTCCAAATTATGGACAATGTTTAAGAGCTGTTAAATCCTGTACCAGTTACTTTTTATTAACTTTGAATTAAAATATACTCTGCATTTCATTGCCATTCATTTCATAGAACCACTATTAGATATAAATTCTAGAAGATGAATTAGCTTTCTAACTACCACTGAGCTAGAACTTTCAGTGAAGTTGACTAGAACATTTAACAATATCCTATGGTATTTATTCTGTATAAAGATGACAAGATTCTCTTTAAAATAATGAGAGAAATACAGGAATGCAGAGTGACTTTATACAATAAATTTGACGGGGCTAGGTGGTGGTACACCCAGTTGAGCACATATATTACTATGCACAATGACAAGGGTTCAAGCCCTTAGATGGTTGCTTCCTGAGGAGTGAACTGCAGCTGTCCATCTTTCTCTCCCTCTCTATCTCCCCCTCTCCTCTCAATTTCTGTCTGTTCTATTAGGTAAAAAGAAAATGAATAAAATGGGGAAAAATGGATGCTAAAAACAATGAGTTTATCCTGCAGGCTCTGAGTCCTAGCTGTAACCCTGATGACAAATAAATTAAATTTGAGACTATTGATATTTTTGAATGTCAATTCTGTGAGGAATTCTAAACTGACTATATGAGTTATTCAGTTAGTCAGTATATGATTATACAATATAGCAAATTTCACATTTTAAAACTTCTAGTCAGCGAGGCATTTAAATGCTGCAATCTAAACTACACAAAAGGATATGCAGTACTGTTGGAAAACAAGGGCATATAAAATAGTTGTTTTGGCAGCATCTAGTATGCACTTTTTAATATAAGAATGTGAGCACTGTAAAATACATACTTTGATTGTGGCTCACATCTGAGGGTCAGTTCAGAACTTATAATATCAAATGTGTTAAATGGAACGTTATCTATCAAATTTAGAAAATAAAATGTTCAACATGTCACCTTTCTATAACTGTCTGAAGTAATCCCACACTAAGCTATCATAGTTACTTGCAAACTGGTCAAATGTCCCTGATCATGAGACAAGTTTATTCAACAATAAACATTCTTTCATAGCATTTGAGTGGACATTCATTTAGTTCACTGGGTTAGAAAGTTTTCTGTTAGGGAGAAAATGTAAGTAATGTACACACATGCATTATAGTCAGTTTTATAGCCACTCAAATGTCATTACTGAATAGATGATGTGATCAGATAAGATTATATGTCACTAACTCATTGTGCTTCACAGATGGTTTTCAAATACTTCTCAAAGGAGAAATCATATCAAAACAAAAGCATAGAAAAATCAGTTTTTATGTCTCATGTTTCACAAAATGGCTTTTGCAGACAGGCTGATAGTTCAAAAATGTTGGCCTTACATTTTAAAATACAAAGCCTGAGTGACTCGAAGCACAGTGTTTATGCTAAAACAATGGTTACAGATAAATTGTGATGTATAAGAAGCAGTTCTTCACTTCATCCTATAATTTGACTCATGAATTAGTATAACAAGAATACTAGACACTAGTTCTTCTAGACAGTAGTTCCTCTAAATGGAGTCCTGCTTTGCAAGAGTACTTTGGTTATATTTGAGGGGCTGTTAGAATATAGACTGTGTATATCTTAATTCCTTGGTAGAGTTGAGGGAAAAAATAAGCTTTAAAGAAGTCTCCAGAGTGTGGTTTGGGATAGGAGAGAAGAAAGAACATGGCAGCTCAACATACTTGGATACAGACAGCTAGACAGGGGGCAGAGTATTGGTGCATCTGGTTTAGTGCACATATTATAATGCACAAGGACACAGGTTTGAGCCCCAGGACCCACCTGCAGGGAGGAAGCTTTGCAAGTGGTAAAGCGGTGCTGCAAGTATCTCTCTGTCTCTCTTTCTCACTATATCTCCCTTTCCTCTTAATTTTTGTCTCTATCCAATAAATAAAGATAATAAAAAAATTTAAAGAACAAGTAGCTTAACAAAGCTGTAGATTTTCCTTAAGTCAAGCAACCCCAAATCCTTAAATGTTATAAGACATAAAAAAAAGTAGAGAGCTCTATAAAAAGAGACAAGGAAAGGTCACAGTTAGGGAAAGAAGGACAAAAATTCAGTCTTGCTGGATTGTACTTCTCCAAGCCAAACAGGAGTATCATTGCTTTAGAGATGAGTGTGACTGAGGATATGCTGGAACCAGATGTTCCCTCTGCCAGTGTCGTAGTATTCTGTAATCTCCACTCAGAATTAGAATCTTTCTCAGCAAGATTTCTGAATTTACTAAGACTGTTTCTTTTGTTCAGTGAATTGGGTGTTCACATAGAACATATACTCAACTCTAGCAAATATGAAGTTTCATATATTATACACATTATCTTATAGCTAGTGGTGCATTAAGAGGTAGATATAGTTTTGCTGAACCTGAACCTAAATCATTTGGGGGAAATTTTAAGAAAAGTGATCAAGTCATGTTGCACCAAAGCGAAAGACTTGCTGGGGAGGGTTTCAGGTTCAGGTGCATGATGGTGGAAGAGGACCAAGGCATGGGGTTAATGTTTTGCAGAAAGTTGAGATATTTTACCCATGTAATAATGACTGTTTTTACTGTAGTCCATTAATACCCACAATAAAAAGGAAAAAAATAAAAAAGAATCAAATACATTTAAGCTTAGGACTTCTTCTTCTTCTAGCGTTTGCCAGCTTAGGGTTTATGCACAGAGAATACAGCAGACCAAAGGACATGAAGCATGTATTTCATGGACTTCATACTAAACTAACTGCACCAGTTACAGAAACCTTATTCAGAGCATTCCTGTTTCCTTCCCTTTTAGTACTTAGCACCATACAGTCTCTTAATACATCTTTGTTCATCATGAATGAATCCATTGTTCCACCTCAATATCTGTGCTGTGTGAATGACAGTGCTGGGAGAACTTTAGCAGGTAATCCAGGCTACAATTGCATCCCCTTTACGTCTCAGCCTAAAAATATACGTTGCTATTTGGATAAGAAGGTGGTTGCAACATAGCCAGCTATTTTTAGTCTCATCTATGTGTTTTCATTGAGTTTTTAAATCTAACCTAATCCTTCCTCTAATTTAAAATGCCTAGTAACAATTTTTTTTTTAACATTCTGATGATACTTAAAAATTTTTGTGCTGTTTAGATTGAGCTGGACAGAAATTCAGATTTGGCAATTATCAGGCTGACAGTAGGCTGGAAAACTCAACCCTAAGCTTCTGCTTTCTTGCACAGAAAAGAGTTTCCCTCTTTTCTGGGGACAGTTCTGTTGGTCCTTTGATTGCAAAGTCTCATTGAAGCTATCACTGCTTAGTTGAAAGCAGTTGTTTTAGATTTTGAGAAGTAAACACTGAACTCAAAACAAGGCTCAGACACTGGAACATTGAACCTATTCTTTAGACGGGGAGACAAATTTTATAATTTGTACAGATGTCTGCAAAACTGGAGTTTAGCCAAAATCAGGGAAGATTTTTTTTTTTATTTTGCTTGAGAATCATTTACTTTAATTTACATGCTTCAAAAATTCCCCTAAGTTGATGTTTAAAATTGAATCTCATTATCTTTATAATAATGTCTGAAGTTACTAAGCTTAGTATCAAGAAGAAAATCTTTTGGGAGTGTGATGTTCTTAACAAAAGTTCAACAGTCACATTGAGACTTTGTAAGGGACATGTCAAAGTGAAAAAGAAAATGATACATAGTCTTCCTTTTTTTGACATGGAATGAAAGTCAGGTTTAAAGATCTTTCCATTTATCTGTGTATTTTTCTATTTGAATACTGACAATTTTCAGTACACAAGTCTTTCACTTTTTTTGTTAGGATTACATCTAGATATTTGGTTATTTTTGTTGCTATAGTAAATGAGACTGACTTCTGAATTACTTCTTTTATTTTTATTTTTATTTATTTTTTATTATTTAAGAAAGGACAAATCAACAAAACCATAGGGTAGGAGGGGTTCAACTCCACACAATTCCCACCACCCAATCTCCATATATTCCACCCCCTCCCCTGATAGGATAGCTTTCCCATTCTCTATCCCTCTGGGAGCATGGACCCAGGGTCATTGTGGGTTGCAGAAGGTGGAAGGTCTGACTTCTGTAATTGCTTCCCTGCTGAACATGGGCGTCGACTGGTTGGTCCATACTCCCAGTCTGCCTCTCTCTTTCCCTATTAGGATGGGTCTCTGGGGAAGCTGAGCTTCAGGACATATTGGTGGGGTCTTTAGTCCAGGGAAGCCTGGCCGGCATCCTGATGGCATCTGGAACCTGGTGACTGAAAAGAGAGTTAACGTACAAAGCCAAACAAATTGTTGAGCAATCATGGACCCAAAGCTTGGAATAGTGGAGAGGAAGTGTTAGGGGATACTCACTGCAAACTCTAGTGTACTTCTGCTTTCAGATATATATTTTGCACTAGTTTATGGATACATGTGAACATATGCTCTCTCTCACCGAAACTAGTGTATATCTAGGTTTTGGGACTTTGTTAGAAAGTGAACCACCTGGTATGGAATTAGAGAATACTATGAAAGGAAAGGTCTCACCCGAGTAATGAAGCTGAAGGGTTGTCATTCCACACGTGAAGTCTCTGGACACAGTCTCAAGTGAAACATGTTGAGGTGGCAATCGTTGTGTTGATTAGGTTGTGATCGGCAGATGCAGTATTATTTGATATGGATTGGGAGAGGCATGTGGGAAAGTGGGCCCTATCCAAAGGTTCCAGGACTGGGGGAAGTAGAGGCTCTATAGTGGAGATGTGAGGTTCCTGCTGTCTTAGGGTTCAAAAAGACAATGGATAGTTAATGTTATCATCACATTAATTGGTAATTGGGTTAACTTTGAAAAGTCCTTTTGTTAGGGTTTGCTGTACAGTACCCAGTATCTTGTATATAGCTGTGCTATTGGTTGCTTCTGATCTACTTGGTCTAGGCTTTTGAGAGAGTCTACATATCAATTACACAGCCTATATATTAAAAAGATTCAGTCTGTGTTTTAAAAAACTTCAAGACATACAATTAATTTTCCCCCTCTCATATTAATTAACTAGTGATTTATATGACTACATTTTACTAGGAGTGTACATAAACACCATTCCCACCACCAAAAGACTGTGACCCATCCCTCCCACCCACTCCCACCCCCCACTGGCCCAGGAAGCTGCATGTCTACCCCTCACCACAGGGTTTTTACTTTGGTGCCCTACTTATAATTTGGTCAGGTCCTGCTTTTAGTTTCCCTTTCATATCTTCTTACTCAATTTCTGTTGATAAATGGGATCATCCCATACTCATCTTTATCTTTCTGACTTAGCTCACTTAACATAATTCCTTCTAGCTCTGTCCAAGATGGGTCAGAGAAGGTGGGTTCATTGTTCTTGATAGCTGCATAGTATTCCATTGTGTATATATACCACAGCTTTCTCAGCCACTTATCTGCTGTTGGGCACCTGGGTTGCTTCCAGGTTTTAGCTATTATGAATTGTGCTGCTATGAACATAGGAGAACACATCTCTTTTTGGTTGGATGTTATGGAGTCCTTGGGATATAAGCCCAGGAGAGGAATTACTGGATCATATGGAAGGTCCATGTCTAGCCTTGTGAGAGTTTTCCAGACTGCTCTCCACAGAGGCTGGACCAATTTACATTCCCACCAGCAATGTAAAAGGGTTCCTCTGTCCCCACATCCTCTCCAGCATTTGTTGCTGCTGTCCTTTTTGATGTATGCCATTCTTACGGGAGTGAGGTGGTATCTTAGTGTTGTCTTAATTTGCATTTCTCTGATAATCAGTGACCTAGAGCAGTTTTTCATGTTTGTTAGCCTTTTGGATCTCCTCTAAGGTGAGTGTTTTGTTCATATCCTCTGCCCATTTTTGGATGGGGTCATTTGCTTTTTTGGTGCTAAGTTTGCTGAGCTCTTTATATATTTTGGTGATTAGTTTCTTGTCTGATGTATGGCATGTGAAGATCTTCTCCCATTCTGTGAGGGGTCTCTTTGTTTATGTAATAGTTTCTTTGGATGTGCAGAAGCTTTTCAATTTGATGTAGTCCCATTGGTTTGTTTCTGCTTTAGTCTTCCTTGCAATTGGGTTTGATTCATCAAAGATGTGCTTGATGTGTATGTGGGAAACTGTTTTACCAATGTTTTCTTCTAAGTATTTGATTGTTTCTGGCCTGACATCCAGGTCTTTGATCCATTTGGAGTTGATTTTTGTTTCTGGTGAGATAAAGTGGTTCAATTTCATTCTTCTGCATGAATTACTTCTTATGACAGTTTGTGCAGAGGAATGCCACTGATATTTTTTATTTCTTTATTTTGGATAGAAATAGAGAGAAATTGAGAGGGAAGGGGACGATAGATAGATAGATAGATAGATAGATAATACTGTTTTAGCACTCATGCACTGTAACAGGTGTGTTTTACTAGGTGCTTGCTTTTCCCCTTGTTATTGATTTTTGTATATTAATTTTGTGGCCTGCCACTTTACTGTATTGTTTAGTAATGTCTAGGAGCTTCCTGCTGGATCCTATAGGCTTTTGCATTTGTCCTGCCATATCCATAAATAGTGACAATTTGACTTTTCTTTTAACCTATATCCCCTTAGCTCCTTTCTCTTGCCTAATTGCTATGGCTAGGACTACCAACACTATTCTGAATACTAATGGTGATAGTAGATATCTATTTAGTATGATGATAGCTGTAGCTTTGCTATATATAGATTCAACTAGATTTAAAAATGGGAGATCCTGTCATTGCAAATATCATACAAAAGGTAACTAACCAAAATACACAAACTCTGCAAAAAAAAAAAGGAACTATCCAAAAATGGGGATAGGATATGGACAGAATATTCACCAAAGAAGTGATAAAAAGGCCAGCAGACATGGAAAAAATGCCTAAAATCAGTTACCATGTACCAAAAAACTGTATTGTAAACCATTAACCTCCAAATAAAAAAGAAACAGATAGATTGAGTTGGGGCAGGACAGTGACACATCCCTTTGAGTGCACATATTAGCATGTTCAAGACTCTGTTCCCCACCTGCAAGCAGAATGCTTCAGGAGCACTGGAACTGTGTTGGAAGTGTCTATCTTTCTCTATCTCCCCCTTCTTCTCAATTTTTGTCTGTCCTGTCAAATAGAAGAGAAAAGAAAAGAAAATGGCTGCCAGGACTGTTGGATTCATAGTGCATGCTCCAAACCCCAGAGAGAACCTTGGTGGCAAATAAACTAAAACCAAATAAAATATATTCAAAATTTTCAACCCTTTCTCATTATTTATTTACATGCAACCATTAAAATATTCATTTTTATTCACTTGTTATTTCTAATATTTATTATCTCCCATTATATGCCATACCATTTAAATTTATCATAATCCAAATTCCACCAAGACTTGATTATCCAGAAAAATTTCAAATGTTACCGGTGTAAGGATCCCAGTTCGAGCCCCTGGCTCCGCACCTGCAGGGGGGACGCTTCACAGGCGGTGAAGCAGGTCTGCAGGTGTCTATCTTTCTCTCCCCCTCTCTGTCTTCCCCTCCTCTCTCCATTTCTCTCTGTCCTATCCAACAACGAACAACATCAACAATGGCAATGATAATAACCACAACGAGGCTACAACAACAAGGGTTATAAAAAGGTGGAAAAGGTGACCAGCAATAACCCTGGAGGAAAAAAAAATTGAACTAAAACCCTTTAAGAAATGGGTGGTACATCCAGGTAAGTGTACTGTTATCATGCACAAGGATTCAGGTTCAAGCCCTTGGTCCCTTGCTATGGAGGGGAAGCTTCACGTTTGGTAGTGCGGGGCTGAATGTTTAACCTCCCACCACCTTCTTTTTCCTCTTCTTCTTCTCCTTCTCCTTCTTACTTCTTACTTCTTCCTTCTTCTCCTTCTCCTCCTCCTCCTCCGCCTTCTCCTTCCTCTTCCTCTTCTTCCTCTTCCTCCTCCTCCTCCTTCTCCTTTTTTTTTTTTTTTTTGTCTCCAGGGATATCGCTAGGGCTTTGTGCTGGCACTATGAATCCATTGCTCCTGGTGGATATTTTTTCCATTTTTATTGGATAGGACAAAAAGAAATTGTGAAACGAGGGAAAGATAGAGAGGAAGAGAGAGACACCTGTAGATTTGCTTCACCGCTTGTGAAGCGACCCCCCTGCAGGTGGTGAGAGGGTCCTTGTGCTTCATACTATATGTGCTTAATTCAGTGCATCTCCGCCCAACTCCCAGCCCCCTCCCAGGCCCCTCCCTCTACCCTCTCAGTTTCACTCTGACAAATTGAAAAAAAAGAAAGAAAGAAAGAGAGAGAGAGAGAGAGAGGAAGAAAAAAGAAAGGAAAAGAAAAAAAGTCACTGGGAATTGTGGATTTATCACTCAGACAAAATCTGATGATAACCCTGGTGGCAATAAAAGAAAAAATTTTTTTACTTTTTTTTATTATCTTTATTTATTGGATAGAGACTGCCAAAAATCAAGAAGGAAAGGGGTGATAGAAAGGGAGAGAGACAGAGAGATACCTGCAGTCCTGCTTCACCACTTTCCCCCGAAGGTGGGGACCGGGGGCTCAAACTCGGGTCCTTGAGCATTGTAATACGTGCACTCACCAGGTGCGCCACCACCCAGCCCCAAAGAGAGGTTTTTTAATTCTTTATTTCTGTATTAAGATATGCTCCATTAAATATCATAAGTAGATTTATAAGATATATATTTAATTTCAAATATTACCCTTATATTCAGTCAGTTCTGCTTGGCAATAAAAATTAAGCTTTAAATAATGTAGATTAAAAATGTGATTATTTAGCTATAGATACCAATATCTAAAAATTGTTTGAATATTATTATGCAGTTATTTAAGTTTTGTTAAGCATCAAGTGTCTACTTACCACCCAGCTGACATAAATAACTTTATGTATTTCATATTTATTAGCTAGTGAGATAAAGGAAATGAGATGGAAGAGAACAAGAAAGGAAAAGATATGTTGTACTGCTTCATTTTCTATGAAACTTACCCTCTACTCCCTGGCAGCTGGGTCTGGATGTTGAACCCAGTTCCCTTTGTATGGTAACATGTATACTCCAACAGATGTGCCACCACCCAGTCTCTGACATGCTGAATTTTACATAACTAATAAGATAGTTTAGAAGGAAGAGAAGAATCTTCAGTAGTGATATTGAGTTGTGGAGCATTTTATTTTAATATACCAGTTGTACAGGACTGTAAATTGCTGTTCACAGTAGGAAAAAGAATGTTCCCGTTGACATTATTTCCTATGAGTATAGTTTAACTTCTTTTGTGTGATTTGCATAACTGAGATTTCAGTAATCACAAAAATAAACAGGTCTATAAGGAACCATTTATATAAGTCTTAGTTAATGCTCTCTAGTTAAGCTTTTAATTATATCTAATTATCTCCTGGACACTGAAAAACCTTCTGACAACCAAGTGAGGGCAAGCTAGCATCACACCTTACAAACTGTCTTTTAGGAAATATCAAGCTAATTAAAATTTCCAGCAGTTCGTAAACAAACAAAAAGAGAACACTGTTATTCTCCTTTCAGATGAGATCTGTAAGCCGTGTCTTCAAGTTCATTGATATGCCAACAGAAGAAATTAAACCTAGCAAGCCAGTCAAACCATCGAAGGAAGGCCCACTCTCAAAAGTCATGATTATTGAGAATGAGCATGTGAAGAAAGATGACATCTGGCCCTCAGGGGGTCAAATGACTGTCAAGGACCTCACAGCAAAGTACATAGAGAGTGGGAATGCCATATTGGAGAACATTTCCTTCTCAATAAGTCCTGGACAAAGGGTAAGATTTAAATATCACTTACTTTGTTAGACCTGTATTCAGTAAGGGAATCTCAGTAACTGAACCAAAATTATATTCAGTTTTGAATCTTCCTGACTAAATAACTTTCATAACTGAAAGTTTTATTTCAGGCATGAGAAATATTTTGGTGCTGACTCCACAAGTGCTGACTTCTTAAATTGTAACTAATTTACAATCTTAAAAAAAGTCATGCTTTTTTCATAGATTTGTCTCAATTTGCATATTTGGAGTTTTTATCAAGGTATGGATTGTGAATAATCCTAGTTACTTTCCAAGTGTTAATTTTATCATTTCCAAAGCAGTCATATTTACATCATGCATTGTTTAATGCTTTACAATGTACATTATTTTGGAGTGTTCCTTAATAGCTCTCAGAGCTGGAATGACTCTATTGAATGCACTCAAGTATACTGATTTTGAAATTGACTCATTGAAACTGATTCTTAGAATAATGGGTGGTAATTCTCCTTATACTTTATGCTATATAAATACTTATATTATCTACAAATGTGTTTTTTGACTACTTTATAAATCTAGATGTGTTTGTTATGTTGTTTTATTTTTTTTTTTAGTTATCCATAAAATAAAAGAGACAATTCTTATTTTAAAAAAAACTTCTGTGGTTTAATTTGAAATAGGGAAATGTATTCTAGCTATTGAGGTAATGGTCAGTGAACTTTGTTAGTTCACCACCACTACCACTGGGATGGGAACAGACCATTATGACATGCCTTTGTCCGTGTGTTTAGGAATAGTTGATAATTAACGACTTTAAAAAAGTCTGTTAAATATTTATATATGTACAGACAAGTGAGAGGGGGACCCTCTGTACCATACTCAATGATTTAAGTTGACATAGTAGATATTTGACTCACATTTTAAATCCTATAGTTGGGCTAAAAATAAGTCTATTGCATTTCTCACCATTTAAGTAGGCTTTTTTTTTTTCTTTTTATTCTTTTCACAGGAAAGTTTTAAATGAGCATGAAGTGAATGATTTGTGATTTTAGATAGACTTTTCCATTGGCATAAATATAAGATTGTTTATGGATAGTTAAGATATGAATGCTGATGAAATCTCTGAAATGCTCAACACTTTTGCTTTACTAAATTTGGAAAGATGTTAAAGTCACATGTGGAGCTGTGTAAAACTAGTGAATTATCTTTGCTCCTCCTTGTGTAGGAAAAAGTATAATTATGTTTTTTCACTTTACATATCAGAATAAGCAATCGCAGCTGAATGTGTCCCTGATGATATTGCCAGGATGGGTGCTAAATTTGCTGTCATAAATAATAAATAATAGCAACAAGTAGGTTAATATAAATTCAGGATGTCAAACCTCAGAAAATTATTTGCTCTTTCTCCTGTCATGCTCCCAGCCTTTTGCTTTACTGATGCTCACATGCCCACTAAATTCAATACAAATAAATACTGGGAGAGTAACAGAATTTGTATAAGCTTTATTTCTGTAGGTACTTTCCCCGATGTAAGTAATATTTAGAAGTGGTGTAAAATGAGGAAGAAATATGCTGGAGAATTTCTTCTTCTCTTAACCTATGTATAGAAAGCATTCGTGTGTATTCAGTTATAAGTCTTTGGCAGGCATTTGCAAGATACTTTGAGGAAACTAAAATTTACTCAAATAAGATTATATCTTACCACTAAAAGCAGCTAAGTATTTTTTGAACACATACTATATTCTAAGCAACTGTTTAAAGATCTTTATTTGCTATCACATTAGATTTTATTATAACTTCAAAGGTAGACATTATGATTTTTTTTTCACAGTGGAAGATCTGAAATTCAATTAAGTGAAGAAATCATAGGAATATTAATCCTGTGTCTATCTGATTTCAAAGTGTTTCTCCACTGATTGACATTGTGACTCTTAAAAGAAAGAATGAGTGGGACAGAGGAACAGAGAAAAAGAATGAATCTTTCCCAGATGATGATAATCTAAAAGAAGAAATGTAGAGGACTGAGAACTTCACTTTTTAAAGACCATTTCATATTTTGAAATCTCTGTCCTTGAAAGAAGTTTTCTTTAACAAGTTGCATGAATTTTAGTCTTCAAAAACACCTTGTTATTACTGTGAATATTATATATATATATATATATATATATATATATATATATATATATATATAAGATGCTAAAGTAACTCAGAAGGTGAACTAAGTACTTGACATTCAGTTTCAAATTAGGAATTGGGCTACTCAGGGAAAGTTTTCCACAGAAGTGATATTTACAATAAGATATTGAGACTTGTATATATCAAGTATATGCAAGTGAGGAAGGGTGTTGTAAGCAGAAGAAATAGTGCAAGTAATGACACATGTAGAAAATAATTATTCATCAGTTAGTTTGGGAGATGCATAAATGGGAGAGAAAACTAGAGCAAGAGGGCCAGCAAAATACTTCACTTGGCTAGCATGCTTCTTTGCCATGTCTGCAACCCGACTTTGGGCCCAGCTCCCACCATATTGAAGGAAGCTTTGTGTTTTGGTATCTTTCATTCTCTCTCTGCCTCTACCAAAAAAGAAAAAGTTGGAGCAAGATGATGGTAATTATGTATCTTGAGAGCCAAAGCAAGTTGAAGACTCAGAAAATCCTAATTTATTTTGTGATTTGGCAGTCTTTTGGTCATCTTCAATATTAAAGGTTCTCAAAGTATGGTCCTTAGACCAGCATCATTTTTATCACTGGAAAACTTGTAATAAATGTACAGTTTTAACTTATCCCATTCTATTAAAAAAAAAAAAGGACAGGGAAACGTATAGATAGGGACAGAAAAGCCTGTTTTTATCACATTCTCAATTATTGTTGGTGTGTACCTAAAAAATTCCTTGAAGAAACTGAGAAACCCTTTTAAAGAGGACCATTGAGGATAGTGGCATGAAAATAGAAGTTTGATTGCAAAGGGTTATAAGATATATGTTATTATATAGTAATAACAAGTATATGTTATTATAAATTAAAGAATAGTAACAATATACTGAATATGTTCAATCTTTAAAAAGAATTATGTCATGGGGTCTGGGTACACCTGGTTTAGCACACATGATACCATGTGTAAGGGACCAGGCTAGAAATCCCTGCTGTCCACCTGTGGGGGGAAAGTTTTGTGAGTGGTAAAGAAGGTCTGTGGGTATCTGTCTTTCTGTCTCCTTCTCTATCTCCTCTTGCCAGGAATGATGGATTTTTCCGTGTAGGTAAAGAACCCTACCAACAACCCTGGTGGCAAAAAATAAAAAATAAAAAGAATATGTCATTGGGTAATACCATATTTATAAATTATGCTACCAATTTTTATTCTGTGTACTTAGAGAGGGGGTGGAGAAGGGCAAAGAGACAGAAAAGGAGAGAAAGGGAGAGAAACCACAGTCTTCCATTGGAGAACACTTCTATATTCACATCCTTGGGATTCCCTTCCATATTCTTATGTTATACTGGGCATCAAACCCAGGTACCTGTGTCCATGTGTCCAGCACAATAAGCCCTACCCCAATAAGAAGTCTCCTGACCACTACCTCTTAATTAAGTCAACTAAAAACCAAAATCATGGATGCGGTATAGTATCAGTTCTTTGACATTGTTCTCCTTTAATATTGTGTTGATTTTTCAAGATCTTTTGCTTCTTGGAATACTTCTTAAAATCAATTTTTTGTAACCACAAAACAAATCGCTGAGTTTTTTCTTCCAGTTAGACTGGATGTATAGATTACGTTGAGAAAGAGCACACATTCTGACAAAACAGGTTTTGTTTCATTACTGGGGTTTCCTTGCTCTGGGCCAACTTTTTAGACACACAGGCACATACAGAGAAAGAGAGTTGAGTGGGGGGAGGTACAACCAGGCTTTCCCCATTGTAGCAGGGGCCAGGATTGAATCTAGCTAACACAGGACAAAACCAATACCTTCCCAAATGATCTTAATGTGACATTTGAATGATCTTCTTTGTAATTTGTGCCATCTCTCATATTGCTTTTGCTCTCTAGGAGCTTAAAGATGTTGTTGCTCTTTTGCAAGAACCAGCTTTTGGCGTTGATGACTTTTTTTCTCCTTTTGGTTGTCCACAATTTTTCTTTTCTTGATTATTTTCAATTTGATTGGCCATCTCTTTTCTATTTTCATCATTACTCTTTCTCTTCCTTTGGATTTGATTTGCCTTTCTTTTCTAGTGTCCTGTGATACATTCTTAAATGATTGACTTTAGATATTTCTTCTATTCTAAAATATACATGCAGTGTTATAAATTTCCTCTGTATTGCTTTCACTCATGCTACATATGCTGATGAATTATAACTTCATTTAGTTTGACATATTTTTTTAATTCTCTTGATTTATTTTTGATTAATGTGTTATTTAATTTCCAAGTATTTAGGGAGCTGTTTTTTCTGTTATTTATTTGTATGTTTCTATTTCTATATATCCCTATTTGTTTTTTCTACTTTACATCTCCTATGTTCTGAGATCATACATAGTGTTTCTCAGTAGCCTCTTCTTATAAGGTCACTATCCCATTTGTGAGGACTGACCTCATGACCTACTCACTTCCTACAGGACTACAAGGGAGCAGGTATTTTTTTCTTGGGGGGATTAGGTTTTTATCCTATGAATGGAGCATATTTAGCACAGAGCATGAAGAGGATATGAAAAAAATCAATAGTTTATATAAAAAATTCAATACTTTGCATGAAGCAATTGCTTTAATGAGGAATGCCATACTACTTTATTTGCTCTTAATTTAGGTTTTTATTTCCAAAAGCCTGCAATTTTGATTTTACTTTCAATGTATAGAATTGTAACAAATACGTCACAACTTTAATATAGTTTTCCTTTTAATTCTTAGATTATTTTTAATTGCTAACCAGGTTTATTGCTGGGGCTCAGTGCCAGCACTACATAGTCACTGTTCCTGGTGACCATTTTTTTTTCTTTCTATTTTTATTTGACAGGACTGAGAGAAATTGAGAGGGGCAGGAGATAGAGAGGGGAAGAGAAATATAGACACCTACAGACCTGTTTCACTGCTCACGAAGCAATCCCCTGGAGGTAGGGACCAGAGGCTTGAGCCCAGGTGATATGCACGACCACCTAGCCCCTAATACTTAGATTTTAAAAAGTACTTTTGCTTAAATTTTAGTATCTACATAATTTCCTCTCAAATAGAATGTCTTATCTATTTAAAAATATATATCTTTTTAATTTTTTAAAAAATTATTTTATGTCATAGAACAGGAATATTGAGAGGGAGAGGGTGGGAGAGAAGGAAAAGGGGTGGGGAGAAACCAACTACTTTGCTTCTCATGAAGCACAGCACACCCTCCCCAATAGCTGGGCAACCAGGGGTTGAACCCAGGTCCTTGAGCACGGTAATCGTACATGAATTTAACCAAGTATGCCATCAGCTGGCTCCTCTGTCCTTTCTTTTTTCTATCAAAATACAGGTTGTGGCCAGCTCCTTCATGGCAAACAGAGTGCCTCAGATTTTATATTGTATACAAACCATGAATGGACAGTCCTGAATTAATACTACATAGTTCATAGTGCTTCAAGATCTGTTCTTTGTCCCTTTCTGTTTCCAGTTTCCAAATTTCTGGAAAGCCTGGAACATTTCAAACAATATCAAGGATTCAGATCATAACATACAAAAACCTAAATACCTATTTGATGTGTTAAATACATGACACTCTGTTTTCATGTAAATCACTATGAAGAAAGTAAACAATTAAGTTATTTTACTTGGCTTTTTTATAACATATATTAAAGAACAATGTTTATGAACAAATATATAAAAAGAGAATAACTATATCAACATATAAGAGGTTCAGGTTTTTTTTTTTAATTTTTCTTATCTTTGATAGAGACAGACAGAAATTGAGAGTGAAGGGGGTGATAGAGAGGGAGAGAAACAGAGAGACACCTGCAATTCTGCTTCAGTGCTCACGAAACTTTCCCCCATAGGTGGGGACCAGATGCTTGAAACCAAGTCCTTGTGCATTGTAACATGTGCACTAACCAGGTGTACCATCACTCGCCCCCAAAGTTCAGTTTATTTTTTTTGGTTTTTTATTATTATTTTTTATTTAAGAAAGGATAAACTAACAAAACCATAGAATAAGAGGGGTACAGTTCCGCACAGTTCCCACCACCCTATCTCCATATCCCATCCCCTCCCCTGATATCCTTCCCATTCTCTATCTCTCTGGGAGTATGGATCCAGGGGCATTGTGGGATGCAGAAGGTAGAAGGTCTGGCTTCTGTAATTGCTTCCGCGCTGAAAATGGGCGTTGACTGGTCGGTCCATACTCCCAGTCTGCCTCTCTCTTTCCCTAGTAGGATGGGGCTTTGAGGAAGCAGAGGTCCAGTACACATTGATGGGGTCGTCTGTCCAGGGAAGTTTGGTCAGCATCTTGCTGGCATCCAGAACCTGGTGGCTGAAAAGAGAGTTAACATACAAAGCCAAACAAACTGTCCATGAACAATCATGGACCTGAAGATTGGAACAGTGCAGATGAGGTGTTGGGGGGTATTCCCTGCATGCTCTTATGTACTTTTGCTTTCAGGTATACATTTTTCCCCTAGTTTATGGGCACGTGTGAACCTGTGAGTTATCTCAGGGGACCTGGACTATATCTAGGTTTGGGGACTTTACTGGGGAGTGGAACACCTGGAACGGAATTAGAGAATACTATGAAAGGAAAGGTCTCACCTGAGTGATGAAGCTGAAGGGTTGTCATTCCACACCTGAAGTCTCTGGTCACAGTCTGAAGTGAAGCATGCTGGGGTGGCACTCATTGCGTTGATTAGGTTGTGATCTGCGGATGCAATGTTATTTTATTTGAATTGAGAGCAGCATGCAGAAAAGTGGGCAGTTTTTGTTTTTTTTAAATATTTATTTATTTTTATTTTCCCTTTTTGTTGCCCTTTTTATTGTTGTTGTAGTTATTGTTATTGTTGCTGTTGATGTCATTGTTGTTGGATAGGACAGAGAGAAATGGAGAGAGGAGGGGAAGATAGAGAGGGGGAAAGAAAGATAGACACCTGATTCACCACCTGTGAAGCGACTCCCCTGCAGGTGGGGAGCCAGGGGCTCAAACCGAGATCCTTTCGCTGGTCCTTGCGCTTAGTGCCACATGTGGTTAACCCACTGTGCTACCGCCTGACTTCCCTCAGTTTTTTTTTTAACACTATGGAAATCTAAATTTTATTTGATTTACCGTCTTGATTTCTGTAGACCACAAGGAAATAAAAAATAATTACAACAGCTATCACTCTATTACACTTTTAAGATAATGAATAAAGCCTTCTGACAAGAATGTACTAAAAGTGTTCTGTTCATGGTACAATGCAATTACAACCAGCACCAAACTCAACACTGTTTAACTCTCCACATGACATTCTGACTTATCTTGATCCAAGATTCTCAGAGAGAAAGTACATTGAAGTTACTAGAAAACGGTGACTTGTAATTAGGATTTATCTTTAAAGCATATTTGCGGGAAATACACTGGCCTTATTCTAAAGATCACTGGCAATCCTGTAAAAACAAATCCCGGAAAAGAATGACTATGTGTCAAATATATATACAACAAAGAAAACTTTGTTAGGTATGAACCAGAGATGTTCCTTGCTGTTGAAAAACATGTCAGGCATCATGTATTACCAGTATTACAACAATAGGAAATCAGTGCAATGACTAAAAACTGTAAAGCTAAGCAGATTTTTAAAATACTTGCCATTTTAATCTTATACTTGTATAAATCCTAATTCACTTTTTCTCCTGTGTTTGAAAAGTCATGATATATAGTGAATAGGCTTGTGTAGCTCAGTTGATGTAGAAATACAAGTGTTATGTGAAATCAAGACTTAAAAATTAGGAGTTGAATTTGTAATTGAATAAACTTAATAGTGGTCCTTCTCTGCCCTTTCACCTTCTCTACACTTTCACCTTCATTCTCCTTTCTTTGACTATCCATCCATCCATCCATCCATCCATCATTCCATTTGACTTTGTCACTCAATCCAAATAAGTACTGTATTTATTTAGTTTATTATGTGAGCCAGCATTTATGTCTGATGATGTGGATTCACTGGAAGCAAGGTGGACTATCCAGCTGCTCATGAACTTATTTTTTAACTTGTCTTTTTTATTTTAATCTTTTCATTTATTTTTATTGGTGGAGACAGAGAGAAATTGAAAGGAGTGAGGGGATAGAGATAGGGAAAGAGACAGAGAGACACCTGCAGCCCTGCTTCATCACTCATGAAGCTTCCCTCCTGCAGGTGAGTACCAGAAGCTTGAGCCTGCGTCCTTGCACACTGTAGTGTGTGGGCTAAACCAGGTGTGCCACCACATGGCCTCCGTTGGTGAGCTTGTATTCTTGAGGTGAACACAAATAATTATCAAGAAAAAAATAAGTAAAGTAATAACCAGTTGTGGTGAGTAGTATGAAGAACCTCAACAGAGTGTTAATTTATCTTTCGTTGTTATTGTTCCTATTGTTTTCACTAGGGTTTCACTGCTCCAGGCCACCTTTTTCAGACACAAAATTTAAAGACGTAGAGGGAAATATTCCATAGCTCCAGTGCTCCAAGGCAGTGGCGAGTATGCCTGATTTTTCAGTTGTTTCAGGAAGCAAACATTTGTGAAACTACCATTACAGAAATTACAGGATGGATAGAAAACCAATTATGCCATTATCATTTTACTTATCCCAATTCCTGGGTTATTATCAGATTGCTAATAAATATTCAATAACTTAATAATATTCTTATAGGTTGGCATATTCTCTAAAATACCTATCTTATACCGGGGACTGGTTCTGATTCACAAACTTACTGGTCTATGAGTTAAATATAAGAGTTGTGATTAAGCATGTAGAATTTCATTTTTATTATATATTTTAAAGTGGATTGAAAACTTTTAAACATTATTAATAAAACCTTTACATGAGATAGTGTGAAAAGTACTGCTCTTAAAAACTATTTATTAGGCTGGGTTAACAGTGGTTATGTGAAAAACTTTCCTGCATTAGGCTCCAAGGACCAAGGTTCCATCCTCAGCATTATCCTCAGTCAGACCTGAGCAGTGCCCTGGCCTTTCTCTCTGTTCCTTTCTCCCTCTCACTAAAATAAAATAAACTAGTAATAATAATAATAAACACTATTTGCTCAGCTCCTCTATAAAAAAGACCAACTAATAAGAAAGTTAATAGTATTATCTTAAGGGGAAAATGAATGATTGACTCAGTATCACTAAGTGTTTGGTAATTTATTCAGCGTTTAGTAATAACTGGAATAATGTTCTATCTCAGATTAAGTACCTTCTTTTAAATAGTGGATCTAAGTTTATATTAGAACACAGAAGTATGTATTTCTATAGGTCACTTGTAGTGCTACCTCATTTCCCCTTGGAATGCTCATTTTCATTTCCATTCCATGCTTTTCTGGCATTTAGGGAATAAGGATAGATAGATAGATAGATAGATAGATAGATAGATAGATAGATAGATAGATAGATAGAAATTGTATTCTCCAGTTTATTTTCTGCTTCCCATACTTTGCTTCCTGCCCTTTGGGAGGGTGGGGTATATTTGATTTGGCCACTTACCTAATGTTAATCCACTGGGGAATGAATAGTTAGGCCCAACCTGCTTTCTTTGGGAATATATAGTTACTGAACCTATTCTTTTTTGTCACCAGGCCTGAACCTGTCACTTGTTTAACTTATTTAAGACAGAGACTAAGTATTAGAAGTACTTCAGTCTCATTATTTTCAGGATCATATTCATACTTAGGACTACATGGATCTATAGGTCTCTTGTTTCTGATTTGGACCCTCCTTACTAGTTTTGTGCATTAACACTCTGTATCGTTATTTTACTTGATGTAAAATAGACATTTTAAAGTTCTTTATCACTCTAAAGGTTAATAATAAATGAAATCAGCAACAGTTCCGTGTGTGTACCACTCCTGGGCTTTTCATCAAGATATAGAAACAGTAGAACAGACAGATGGAGAGAAAGACCACAGTACTTGCATCTTCCACCAGCAGCTCTTATGTCTTTCTGGGGTCACCATGTGGCAAGACTAGGCTGGCTCTACTGGATGAGCCATCTAACATCAACTCCTCCAACATCAACTCCTATAGACAGTGACTGCCTTGTTTCAGAGACTCTACCTCCACTTAGCATTGACAAGAACTGAGAGTGTGTGATGGATTTGAATCAATAATCTTCCCATGAAAAGTATTTTAAAAAGTAGTTGTGCTGTTCTTTTTTTATTGAAGTACAATACCAAATTACATTTACAATATGATATCTTTATGTCACAAGAGTAATTCCATCACTTTTATATTCTAGGTGGGTCTCCTGGGAAGAACTGGATCAGGGAAAAGTACTCTATTGTCTGCTTTTTTGAGACTACTAAATACTGAAGGAGAAATTCAAATAGACGGTGTGTCATGGGATTCAATAACTTTGCAACAGTGGAGGAAAGCCTTTGGTGTGATACCACAGGTAAGTCAAAAAACTAAGAGAAAAAAAAAAAAGCACTAAATGACCTTACCATTGTTTGACGCCTGGACTCAAAAAATCCCATTTCCCTGCAAAATGTAATATTCACTTATTACTTTTTATTCTTCAGTGCAGTCTTCACATAGGAAGAAAAATCTAAATCTAGAAGTTTGGAATTCGTTGAGATATAGTTACTGAAATATAATTTTGATAGCCTTTTGCAAAAGTGACAGTTCACAGTGAGAGCATGGGGATTTTGTTTTGATCAGCCTTTCTGAGTCCTGCTTCAGTGGTATGTACTCCAGTTTAGCAATCACAGCTGGTTGAGAAATGCCTTGCAAGATACAAAAGATGCTGCTGAAATAACAAACACTTGGAAGCATGAAGTAGTGGCATTGGAACTAGAGAGTGTAATGATTGTTTTTTGTTCTTTGGGTAGAACGATCTATGTCAGAATAATCTGTAGCTATTTTTTTAAATGCCACTCTTTGATTTGAGTCACAAAGGATCTCTAACCTTACTGGCTTAATGGCATTCTATTTGTATAATTGTGTAAGAAGATTTCTTATGTATAAAAGAAGTGATCTAAATGGATGCCAAGGAATGTCTTTATTGAATCAAATTTGAAAGGCATGTTGTGCTGTACTTCTACTGAAATTTGCTCTCATCTCTATGGGTTTATTCCTTGTTTTAATTACTGCTTTGCTTCCTTTGCACAAATGGGCACTAAGATCACCCCACTATCATAGACCTAACAGTTCTCTGCTTTCTATAAAATTAAAATACCAGGAGCATCTCCAGGTAGAATGACTATACATCTAGTGGAGGTTGGGGGCAAGCCCACATTTCTTGATAGATTACCTTTATGGGCCATTTCCTCCTTTCAACTAATGAAGTACTAAATTTTGTAATTTGCATGAACTTTACCATGTTGCCATGGTTTATTCTTACTTTTGAAAACAGTATTATTTCTGAAAGAAAAAAAAGAATTATTAGGAAGTCTAAAGATAAAGAACAGTAGGGAGACTAGTATCCTGAGGTGACGGCACTAGGCAGCATGCAGTATAAAAGAACACAGAATAGAATCTGGTTGTCTGAGAGTCATTACTGTTCACTTGACTCTAAGTCCTGGTTTCATTATTAACTACAACAGTGAAGCTATTATAGTTCTCACAAGTCTTCTCAATACAATAAAAAAAGTTCTCACAAATCATTTCAGTTTCATTGGGAATCCTTCTGTTTATTTACCATATTATAGAGAGGTTTTTGTTTTATGTTGTGCTCTGTTCAGGAAACCACGTAAGGTAAGATCTATAGGCAAACTCAGTTTGCCTGATCTATGCAAATTCTTTATCTTCTTTTTTTGTTCAAGTGAATCTCTCAAACTTGCTTTAATTTTTAAAAATTATTTATTTATTTACTTTAAAAAGGAGACGTTAACAAAACCGTAGGATAGGAGGGGTACAAATCCACACAATTCCCACCACCAGATCTCTATATCCCATCCCCTCCCCTGATAGCTTTCCCATTCTTTATCCCTCTGGGAGTATGGACCCAAGGTCATTGTGGGTTGCAGAAGGTGGAAGGTCTGGCTTCTGTAATTGCTTCCCTGCTGAACATGGGCGTTGACTGGTTGATCCATACTCCCAGTCTGCCTCTCTCTTTCCCTAGTAGGGTGGGTTTCTAGGAAAGCGGAGCTCCAGGACACACTGGTGGGGTCATTTGTTCTGGGAAGTCTGGTTGGCATCTGCTGGCATCTGGAACCTGGTGGCTGCAAAGAGAGTTAACATACAAAGCCAAACAAATTGTTGAACAATTATGGACCTAAAGGCTGGCATAGTGCAGATGAAGTGTTGGGGAGTACTCACTGCAGACTATTCTGTACTTTTGCTTTCAAGTATATATTTGCCCTAGTTTATGGATACGTGTGAATATATGCTCTATCTCAGGGGACCTGGTCTATATCTAGGTTTGGGGACTTTGTTAGGAAGTGAACTGCCTGGATGGCATTAGAGAATACTATGAAAGGAAAGGTCTCACCCGAGTGATGAAGCTAAAGGGTTGTCATTCCACACCTGAAGTCTCTGGACACAGTCTGAAGTGAAGCATGCTGCGGTGGCACTCGCTGTGTTGATTAGGTTGCGATCTGCAGATGCAATATTATTTTATTTGAATTGAGAGAAGCATGCAGGAAAGTGGGCCCCACCCTAAGGTTCCAGGACTGGGGGAAATAGAGGCTCTAGAGTGGAAATGTGAGGTTCCTGTTGTCTTAGGGTTCAAGAAGACAATTGATAGTTATTGTGATCATCACATTATTTGGTAATTGGGTTAACATTGAATGGTCCCTTTGTTGGGAGTTGCTGTATAATACCCAGCATCTTGTATATAGCTGTGCCACCAGTTGCTTCTGTTCTCCCTGGTCTAGGCTTTTGAGAGAGTCAACATATCAAAGATTCAGCCTTATGAATTTAAAAGACTTAGTCTGTGTTTTAAAAAGTTCAAGACATACAATCAATTTTCCCCTCTCATATTGATTAAATAGTGATTTATATGACTACAGTTTATTTAATTTTTATTTTATTTTCCCTTTTGTTGCTCTTGTTGTCTTGATTGTTGTTTTAGTTTTTATTGTTGTTATTGATGTTGTCATTGTTATATAGGACAGAGAGAAATAGAGAGAGGAGGGGAAGACAGATAGAGGGAGAGAAAGATAGACACTTGCAGATCTGTGAAGGGACTACCTTGCAGGTGGGGAGCCGGGGGCTCGAAATGGGATCCTTCCGCAGGTCCTTGCGCTTTGCACCACGTGCGCTTAACCCCCTGCGCTACCGCCTGACTTCCTGTATGACTACAATTTAATAAGAGTGTATATAGACACCATTCCCACCTCCAAAAGACTGTGTCCCATCCCACCCACCCACTCCTGCCGCCCCCCCCCCCCCACTGCCTTGGGAAGCAGAATGTCCACCCTCCCTGTCACCACAGGGTTTTTACTTTGGTGCCCTACTCTAGATTTAGTCAGATCCTGCTTTTAGTTTCCCTTTCTGTTCTTCTTTCTCAACTTATGTTGATGAGTGGGATTATCCCATACTCATCTTTATCTTTCTGACTTAGCTCATTTAACATAATTCCTTCTAGCTCCATCCAAGATGGGTCAGAGAAGGTGGGTTCATTGTTCTTAATAGCTGCATAGTATTCCATTGTGTATATATACAAACTGGCTTTAATTTTATTCTACCTCTTCTATGGCATTAGACTTCTCTTAAAATGCACAAGAAATACATCAAAATATGCTTTCATAAATATGAGATCATTGACACATATTAACATCTGTATATATATTATAAATGCTTATTATACATGTTTATGATCCTCATTTCTAAGACAGTTTCAATTACAGGAGTGTCTGTAGATAGACTGTACTCACTGTTCTGATAATGGCATTTTAAGGAAATTAAGTAATGCCCAAGAGAAAAATAAGGTAACTTCATATATTTTAAATATCCAAGAGATGCTTCAACCAAGAGATAGTTTTTCTTTCTTTTTTTTTTTTTCTTAAAAACTTGAGGATTTTATTGTAGTGTGATATAAATAGCATCCTTGATTTTTTTTTGTCAGATATAGCAAATGTGTCAAAAATAGAGAAAATAAAACTGTTGAAGTGGGTATATTTCTTTCTGCATGTGCATTTCAATTGCATTCTGCAGTGCAATTTTAAAATAATGCAATATAAACACCAGATGAAAATTTTAGAGTAATATCACAAAACTACAACCATTTGGAAAGACTAACTGAAATATCTCTTTAGTAAAGGGATTTTATTTCTGACCTATAACCATAGGTAAGGGGTTAAATTCTACAGCAAGGGGGCCAGGCAGTAGCACACCTTATTGAGTGCTCACATTACAGTGTGCAAGGACACAGGTTCAAGCCCCTTGTTCCCACCTTCAGGGGGAAAGCCTCATGATTGGTGAAGCAGGGCTGTAGGTAGCTCTAATATGACTTTTTCGGCTTTTCTTTCAAAGTATGTATGAAGTAATTATTTTTCCTTTCATGGAATTTGAATTTTAAGAAGAAAAACTAAGGAAGAAGCAGAGAAAATCCAAGGACACAGCTCCCCAATATTCCTGACACTTATCCATTAGAGATTGCTAGTCAATTTCCCACTTGTTTTCAGACACATGAAACAGGAACTTTTAATAAGAAGCTTTTGCTTTTGCTTTTGCTTTTGCTTTCCCTCACGGTGATCCCAAGACAATAAGCCATGGAATCATAAGATGTAATTAGTTTTGGCAAGTTCTTGCATTTTTTAATGTCCTTCCCTTCTGTAACTAGAAAGCAACCTAGGAGACTGTATCAGCCTGGAAAATAAAAATAAGGCATCGTGTACCTTTCACTTTGAAGCCTTCTTTCAACTTAACCTCATAGCTGTCAGGGCATATTGAAGAGACTAAGAGGTCAACAGTCAGAGACCCAGTGATTTAAACACTTCAAATACTAGCATTTGAACTAGCTCATTATACTTGAAAGCTATTAAATACTTAATTGATAAAAAGATAAAAAATTAGGGCCAGGTAGTGGAGCACCTGATTGAGCACACATGTTACAATGCACAAGGACCTGGATTTGAGACTCAGGTCCCCACCTGCAGGGCGGAAAACTTCACAAGTGGTGAAGCAGTGCTGAAGGTGTCTCTCCCTCTCTATTACCCCCCTTCCCTCTTGATTTCTGGCTGTCTCTGTCCAACAAATAAGAAAATTTAAAAAAAAGATAAAACGTTTTTGCAAGGAAGGATCCGTGACCAACGTGAATGCTTGATACAGCTGAACAGCCTCCCTGGCCTATTTTTTTTTAACATTATCTCTATTTTGAGAGAGGAGGAGGGAGAGAAGCGAGACAGCATTCACTCTCCACTGTCCATGGAGCTCTCTCTATTGCTGTGATATTTCCATATGGTGTTAGGGTTTGAACATGGTCACACACATGACAAGGCATGAGCTCTACTCTGTGAGCTATCTGCTAGCTCTGTAATATTAAACTTAGTAATAACAATTTGACACTTACTTATTAAATCCCTTCTATATTATTGAAGTCATAATAGCTACTATACACCATGGTTATATAAAAGGTATTGAGGACCAGAAAGATATTTCATAGACTAGAATGTTACCCAGGTTCATTATAGGTGTTATAATAATGGAAGAAGCTTTGGTGCTCTGATGTCTTCCCTCTCTCTCTCTCTCTCCCCCCCTCCCTCCATGAAAGTGTGGTCTATTGAATACATGAGGTCTTGGATCTACAAAAATAAATAAAGAAATAGATTGAATGCTAATCCAACCTATAAACTTTTGTTGAATAGCTCAGAATTACACTTATTATAGGAAGAAGCCAAAATAATGAATTAAGTATAATCACAGATCAAGGCATGAGCTTGGTAGAGTGTGCCAAGATGATTATGACAGAAAATCCTCCTTAAACTCTGTTCCTGCCTTTTCTACCACCACTCTACTGCATCCTTCCTTCTTCTTTATACCCAGTGCTGTGCTATTTTCATTTTTCATCTTCTCATCTTTCCATTCAAATTGTACTTTAAATGTTTATTTATTTATTTATATATTTATTTTGATAGGACATAGAGAAATTTAGAGAAGAGGAGGAGATAGAGATTCAGAGAGAAAGAGAGACACCTATAGCCCTGCTTAACTACTCGTGGAGTTTCCTCTCCAGCAGGTAGGGACTGGGGACTAGAACCTGGGTCCTTGCTCATGTGTACATTCAACCAGGTCACTACCGCCTGACTCCTAGATTATACTTTTCTTTAGGTAGAGGCAGAGAAAGAGAGAGTGAAAGAGACCACATCTTCCTTCAGTATGGTGGTGGTGGCTGGTCTTGAAAGTGGGTTGAGTACATTGTAAAGCAACACACTATCCAAGTCAGCTGTATTGCCAGGTCAGAGTAAGCATTTTTTAAGAAATAATTTTTATTGGGGGGTTAATAATTTATAGTGCAGTCGCTGACACATGGGTACATTTTCACATTTCCAGATTAAACTTTCTAAAGTAACATTTTGTTGTTTTATTTTCCCTGTCCCAACTTTCCTAGAACACCTCACTGTTCATCACACAAGCTCCAGGTTCTTCTTTCTATGGATTAGTTCCCTGTCAATCATATTCTAAAACAACTTTTCTCATCATATTCATCACTCTTCACACTTGGATATACTTACTATTCTATGACAATACCTCACTTCTCTCTTTCATTCTCTGTGTACCTTTTCTGTTTGAGACCAACTTCCTTCACTATGGTCACTTAGGCATCTCAAATACTGAACTTTTCCAAGGGACCTTTTTCTAATTTCCTCCCTTCCTTCATTCATTCTGCCTCAACACCCAGATTTACACTGTGCCATCAAAGTCTCAAGTAGCAGCTATAAATCCTTTATACCTCACCCTGACATGTTTCTATAACTTAGAATTATCTGTGTATTTGTTTAATTTTTACTCCATACTGTAAATATTTATCAGGCATCCTATTTAAGGAAGCAAGAATTAAACACAAAATCTCAAACATTAAGATAAAACTAGGAAGAAAAATGTAATAATTGTTGCACCAGGTGGTGGTGCACCTGGCTGATTGCACATGTACAATGTGCAAGGACCCGGGTTTGAGAGCCATTCCCACCTGCAGGAGGAAAGCTTTGCAAGTGGTTAAACAGTGCTGTTGATGTCCCTTCCCACCCCCATCTCCCTCTACCTTCTAGATTTCTGGCTGTCTCTATCCAATAAATAAATATAATCACATTTTAAAAATAATATTGCTGCTAGATAATAAACACAAATACACTATATTTATAATAATATAGTAAGTAAGCATAATGTGTAATGTTTCCTCACTGATTTTTCTACATTTTTTCCTTAGGCCACTAGGGCTATCACTGGGGCTTGATGCCTACACAATGAATCCACTACTCCTGGCTGCTATATTTCTCTTTTTGTTAGAATAAAGACAGAGAGAACTGGGAGTTGGGTGCAGCAGGTTACGCACAGGTGGTGCAAAGCACAAGGACCTGCATAAAGATCTCAGTTTAAGCCGCCGGCTCCCCACCTGCAGGCGAGTCGCTTCACAGGCGGTGAAGCAGGTCTGCAGGTGTCTATCTTTCTCTCCCCCTCTGTCTTCCATCCTCTCTCCATTTCTCTCTGTCCTATCCAACAACGACATCAATAACAACAAAAATAATAACTACAACAACAATAAAAACAAGGGCAACAAAAAGGAAATCAATATTTTTTTAAAAAGACAGAGAGAAATGGGAAGAAATAAAGGGGGGATAGAGAGCAGATGAGAGACAGAAATAGCTTCAGTCTGCTCTATCCCTCATGAAGCTTCCCCCTACATATGAGACTTGAACCTGGGTCCTTGCACATGGTAACTTGTGCACTCTACCTGTTGTGCCACCACCTGGCCCCTTGAGTTCGTATGTTTTAAAAGAGGTTTTAGTATTATTATTATTATCATCATCATTATCACCATTATTATTTTATTATTATTATTATTATTATTTTCCTCCTCCAGGGTTATTGCTGGGCTCGGTGCCTGCACCATGAATCCACCGCTCCTGGAGGCCATTTTTCCCCCCTTTTGTTGCCCTTGTTGTAGCTTCGTTGCGGTTATTATTATTGCCCTTGTTGACGCAGTTCGTTGTTGGATAGGACAGAGAGAAATGGAGAGAGGAGGGGAAGACAGAGAAGGGGAGAGAAAGTTAGACACCTGCAGACCTGCTTCACCGCCTGTGAAGCGAATCCCCTGCAGGTGGGGAGCCGGGGGCTCAAACCGGGATCCTTACTCCGGTCCCTGCGCTTTGCGCCACATGCGCTTAACCCACTGCGCCACCGCCCGACCCCCCATTATCATCATTATTATTATTGTTATTGCCACCAGGATTATGGCTGGAACCTGTGCCTACACAATAAATCCACTGCTCCCGATGGACATTTTTTCCCTTTTTTTTTGTTTTTGTTTTGTTTTATTCTTTGATAGGATAGAGAGAAATTGAGAGGAGAAGAATGAAAGGAAGAGAAAGAGAGATATATGCAGCTTGTGAAACTTCACCCTCTGCAGGTACGGACCTGCAGCTTAAACTCGATTCCTAGCACATGGTAACGTGCTCTCAAGCACCATGGCCCCACCTCCTAGAGGAAATTTTATTTATGTACTTTTGTAGAAGTGAGACTTCAGGGATGACTTTGAGCCACATTTTTCCATTCAGATGGAGAGAAAAGTTTTGATTGAGATTGAAAGAGATGAAGAGGCACCATACCACTAAAGCTTCCTGTTGATGTCACATTGCACATGTGGTACCAGGACTAGAACCTGGGTTTTGCATATGGCAATGTAGGCACTGTACCACGTGAGCTATACCCCCACCCCCTTCTATATCACATGTATATGCTTTATAACAAAACAGTTTACATGGCTGAAATTCAGTATTATATACTGATGTTTACTGAGTCAGGAAGTGGTAGATTTCTTTTATGAGTGATAACGGTTCTACCAGTCTATGCATCTTTACAAGCTGTATATAAAATTTGATTTCTCTGAGCATTCCTTTCTTTTCCAAAAAAAAAAAAATGGACAATGCTAGTAATTACTTTGTTAAATCTTTGTGAGAATTAAATAAGTAAAGTAATAATTAAAAGTTCTTAGACTACTGCCTACACATAGTAAGTATAATACACTAGTTTATGGTGATGATTTATTGTTTTTTTTTTGTCAGTAATTAAGATAACATGATAGATGTTTCATTATCCATTAAAGGTGAAAGTGATGAAGATATCTCTTTTTTTCTTTTTCTTTTTTTGCCTCCAGTTGCTGGGGCTTGGTTAACATAATGCTTCTGGAAACTATTGTTTTTTAAAATTTTTATTTATAAAATGGAAACACTGACAAAACCATAGGATAAGAGGGGTACAATTCCACATAATTCCCACCACCAGAACTCCGTATCCCGTCTCCTCCCCGATAGTTTCCTATTCTTTAACCTTCTGGGAATATGAACCCAGGGTCACTATGGGGTACAGAAGGTGGAAGGTCTGGCTTCTGTAATTGCTTCCCCAATGAACATGGGTGTTGACAGGTCGATCCATACGCTCAGCCTCTCTCTCTCTTTCCCTAGTGGGGCAGAGCCCTGGGGAAGCAGGGCTCCAGGACATATTGGTGAGGCTGTCCACCCTGGGAAGTCTGGTTGGCATCATGGTAGCATCTGGCACCTGGTGGCTGAAAAGAATTAAGATATAAAGCAGTGGGAGTTGAGCGGTAGCACAGCAGGCTAAGCGCATGTGGCACAGTGCAAGGACCAGCATAAAGATCCTGGTTCCAGCCCTTGGCTCCCCACCTGCAGGGGAGTCGCTTCACAGGAGGTGGCGCAGGTCTGCAGGTGTCTATCTTTCTCTCCTCCTCTGTCTTCCCCTCCTCTCTCCATTTCTTCTGTCCTATCTAACAACAATGACATCAATAACAACAACAATAATAACTACAACAACAATAAAAAAACAAGGGCAACAAAAAGGAAAATAAATAAATATAAAAAAATTTTAAATTAAAAAAAGAAATAAATTTAAAAAAAGAAAATTGTTGACTGATTATGAACCTAAAGGCTGGACTATTGCAGATGAAGATTTGGGGTCTCTGTTTTGGAAAAAGCTAGTAGGTCTATTTTGGGTATATTCTAAGGGGCCCATGACTTTACTAGTTTTTTCCTATCCCTGACATCTAATATGCAGATGACCTAAGTTATTGTCTGGGGAAATGGTGTCATAGTTGGGAAAAGGACCAGAAAGCTAGATAAGGGAAGAGAGTAGTTCCCAAATATGGGAAAAATATATAAATATTATTAGCTATAAACCCCATCAATTTGATCTGGGGCACATCAATTCTCTTCTTTCAATTTTATCCTATTGTTTTCAACAGAGAGAAATTGCTGGGGTAGGGGAAGATAGACACCTTCAGACCTGCTTCACCTCTTGCAAAGTGACCCCCCCTGTAGGTGGGGAAACGGAGGCTGGAACCAGAGGTTCGAACTGGGATCCTTGATCTGGTCCTTGTGCTTCATACTATGTGTGCTTAACCCTGTGTACCACCGCCTGACCTCAGGCATCTGTCTTTTCTAACTCCTTTTAAAGGTATGAAGAGAGGGGCAGAATGGTGGCACACCAGGTTGAACACACATGTTACAATCACTTAGTCCTCTGGATTGGATTCCAGCTCTATGAAGTGCTAAGTGACCATCAGGAAGGGATTTCATTTCTCCCACCTGTGTTTATAGACTAGACTGATATAAAGATGGAAAGAGATAATGCCTGGAAAGGAGGCCCTTATCTAGTGTCTGGCAAACTTGCCATTAATTAGGGGCTCTGTGTTCCAGCTGCTTCGTTCCCAGTGAGAATTACTCCAAAATGTGTAGATCATTGTCTGTTTACTCTGTAAACCTGATTTTAAGAAATCTCCTTCCTTCCTAATAATACTTAAGAAATTTTATACAAAGAGTTACAATATAAAAAGAGGGGGAAAGTAAGAATAGTAAATGATAAAATTTCATAGGAGTCGGACAGTAGTGCAGTGGGTTCAGCGCAGGTGGCGCAAAGCCCAAGGATCCCAGTTCAAGCCCCCGGCTCCCCACCTGTAGGGGAGTTGCTTTACAGGTGGTGAAGTAGGTCTGCAGGTGTCTATCTTTCTCTCACCCTCTCTGTCTTCCTCTCCTCTCTCCATTTCTCTCTGTCCTGTCCAACAACAGTGACATCAATAATAATTACTACAGCAATAAAACAACAAGGGCAACAAAAGGGAATAAATAAATATATATTAAAATTTTTCATAAGCAAGCCATTGGACTTTAATATTAAATAATCCTGAATTCTTACATAATGGATTGACTAGACTTCTCAGAGCCACTTCCTGTTTCATTCTCTTTAGTTTATCAGAATGTTTCTATACTGTTCTATGTCTAGTAAGATCATTTAGACAATTCTTACATTTACTCGGAAGCTTGGAATCATATGCATGAATATATTCATCTTATCTTATGATTTTATGAGTCACTCATTCATCACTTACATCCACTTCTGTAAACAGTGTAGGTGCCCTCTAGGAAGATGATTTCGATACAAGTTGAGAAATACAACATGAGGCATCTTTGCCTTCTCCAGGAGGATCCTGAAATATTTGGCAAGAGAGCTGTTCTTTAAACTATAAATCATGTTTTGGAGAATGAGGTCTCCAATGTGACCTTTCTTGAACTTGACGGCCCTCATGAAAGCAGAGGGGATACCAAGTAGTGCGGGGCTGGGCTAGCTTCACGGGTGGTAGAGAGATGACCAGGGACTCATAGCTGAGCTGGGAAGCAGTATCTCGTTTATTAGTCAGATACATCACCTTTTATGCACCTCTTCACCGGAAGTGACAAGGGAAAGGAAATGACTAGGAGAGGGGACAGAGCAAAAATACATCGTGAATGAGTGGGGATTAAACCAATGCTCTGCAGGCAGGGCAGTTCCTAGGTAACTGGTTATGTAAATAGACCGCAGGGATAAGCAGAGGGAAGCTGGCTTACTGCCCAACAAAGTAGTACTTCAGTTATTTTTGACAGGATATTCAATATTAACCAAAGACAAAATAAAATGACAAAGAGCATCAAAGATATTTTTAGTTCACCCATGTGCACAGAGAAGTAAATATTATTGTTGTAAAATTTCCAGTGAAATAAATTCTCCTCTGAAAAATACTTTTAGCATTATAGACAGATCTAAGAAAGTAGTGATGTTCAGTGGTCCCTGGAGAAAGTTGGATTATTCTCTTGCCATCTCAGCATTGTAAATCCCATCTGCCTCCCTGTCCTTCAGTAGCATGCATTCAGTTAAACAAATATTTGACTTCCTCTTTTCATTGATTTCTAAATTGTAGCCTTCTGCTCTGCCTATCTCATCTTGTCAGTAGACACGTACCTTGAGTTATAGGCCAGGTAGATGTATACTTAAGTGTCTGTAAATACAAGCAATTTAACATTCCCTTAGACTAGGCATATGAATCCAAGGAAGTGATTTGTTCAAACAAGTTAAGTATAGCTCATAAACAGCACTTTAGCTGTTTCATCTCATATTGTATTTTCTTTTAACTACTAACAAAAATTTATCTTCAGTTGTTATTGTACCTGACTTTGTCCAAAATAAAAAAAAAGTGTGCCTTTTTTTCTGGAATTGTAAATGAACACAGTAATAATACTGTGAGGTTCATTTTGCCACACTCGAGGCTTTCTCACTGCTAAACTGATAAAAAACCTTGTGAATGTACAATTTTTGAGAAAGTCCTACAATTATACCTGTATGCTAGAGAATAGATTTGGAGTGGGGTGGGCAGTAGTGCACCGGGCTAAGGGCACACAGCACGAAGCACAAGGACCTGCACAAGGATCCTGGTTCCAGCTCTAGGCTCCCCACCTGCTGGGGAGTCAACTCATAAGCAGTGAAGTAGGTCTGCTGGTGTCTGTATTTCTCTCCCCTTCTCTATCTGCCCCTCCTCTTTCAGTTTCTCTCTGTACCTATCCTATAAAAAAAAATGGAAAAAATGGCCTCCATGAGCAGTGGATTTGTAGTGCAGGCACCGAGTCCCAGCAATAACTCTGGAGGCAGAAACAAAAATAGATTTGGATTATTCTCCAACCCCCAACAAAATAAAATAGGAACTCCATAATATTGCTAGAAATATATATATATATATATATATATATACTCATTTTCTACAGGTAACAATAATTTTAATTTTTAAGTCATTTTCCTAAAGGGTTAATAATTTATAGTGCATTTGTTGGCATATGGGTGTAACTTCTCATCTTCCCTGTGATAGGTTTCTGCAAACTAGTCTCATCTCCAACTTAAGTCTTTGCTACCATTATGCACCAACACCTCAAAACAACTCCCCACCCGCTCCCTACTTCTCCTTTCCTAGAGTCCTTTACTTTGCTGCAATTTTAATTTTTGAAAATTTCTTTATTTATTTTTCTGTGGGGGGTTAAGGGGGCTAGAGCTCCATTTAACTGTGACAAAAAAATTGAGCTGGAAAAAAATTGAGACTCTGGACTTTCAAGTTCTATGTAATTTTTATTTAGTTATCTTTTAAAAATTATTTATTAATACGAGAGATAAACAGGAGGGGGGACACCAGAGTATCACTCAAGTGCATGCAATTCTTTTTTTTAATCTTTTTTTTGTAACTATATATTTTTATTATTCTTGTAGTTATTATTGTTGTTGTTGTTAGATAGGACAGAGAGAAATGGAAGACAGAAGGGAAGAGAAAGACCTGCAGACCTGCCTCACCGCCCGTGAGGTGACTCCCCTGCAGGTGGGGAGCCAGGGCTCAAACCGGGATCCTTAGGCTGGTCCTAACACTTCGCTCCATGTGCGCTTAACCCAATGCGCTCCTGCCTGACTCCCTGGTGCATGCAGTTCTATGGACCAGCCTCAGAATTTCATGCTTCTAAGTCCCACACTCTAACTGCTGTGCCACTCCTCAGTGCTTAATTTTTTTCATCTTAAGGATATTGGTTTTGATAATCATTCATAAGAGAGCTTCAAATATAACTCTATTTTACTTCTTAAAAATATAGATCATATATATATATATATCAAATTTGAATGAATTACTAGTGCATGGGTGTTTATTTTCAAATATTTTTATTGATGTATTTGATAATGAGACTGGGAAAATTCAGTGATGTTCACCTTACTTTTGTACTTACCTCTGTTTTTCTTTATTCTTATAGAAAGTATTTATCTTTTCTGGAACATTTAGAAAAAACTTGGATCCTTATGAACAGTGGAATGATCAAGAAATATGGAAAGTTGCAGATGAGGTAAAGATGCTAATTAAAATAATGTTGAAAACTTTATCTCATATACAAATGGTTGTTATTGTTGAGGTAATTGTATACACCTATCTCTTGCATATACTTGTGTATGTATAGGACCTCAAAATAGAAAGTCTTAATATACTTGCAGCACTCAATACTTTGAATTGGAATTATTGCTCTCTTCCCTGGTTAGTCTCCAATTGTCAAGCTCCAGTGACAGGAATACTTGATTCTTTTTTTTCTTTTTTTTATTTAAGAAAGGAGAAATTAACAAAACCATAGAATAAGAATAAAATTCTCATAACAAACCAATGTTTAATAGTTTCTTTGGATGTGCAGAAGCTTTTTAATTTGATATAGTCCCATTTGCTAGTTTCTGCTTTAGTCTTCCTTGCAATCAGTTTTGTTTCATCAAAGATGTCCTTGAGGTTTAGGTGGGAAAGTGTTTCACCAATGTTTTCCTCTAAGTATTTGATAGTTTCCGGTCTGACATCCAGGTCTTTGATCCATTTGGTGTTGATTTTTGTTTCTGGTGAGATAAGGTGGTTCAGTTTCATTCTTCTGCATGTTTCAACCCAGTTTTCCCAGCACCATTTATTGAAGAGAGCCTCCTTCTTCCATTTAATACTTTGGGCCCCCTTATCAAAGATTAGATGTCCATAGGTGTGGGGAGTAATACTTGATTCTTTCTTACCAGTGTGTATCAGTGGGACGAGAACTAGGAGAAACCCAGGCACTAGTTTATTCCTGAGCAATCACCTCTCCATGTCTCCTCTTCTACTCCCTGGTTGATTCTGAAGCTCTCCCAGGATGAGGAGGCTTCACTGCCATATGACTTCATTCTCTTGGAAACAGGCTTAGGACAAAATGATTATCAGTAGTCTAGAGTACCTTCTGGTGGCTGCTATGTTCTTTGGAAGTCATCAGGAGTCAACTGCCTTTGGAATAAATGACTGTGAAAATTTCTCAGGAAAATGTTATAATACCTCTGTGCGACATACACAATCTCTTTAGATTCTTGGAATATTGTGTAGGAAATATATGGATTAACATGCATTCAAAATTCCTCTTTATTTACTCAAGAGGTTGCTAATTATAACTGAGAAAGTTGGAAGTAGGAGGAGCTAAAATGAAAATTTATTTTTCTTACCAGAACATCCTAGCTGTAAACTGGTGATTTTTGAAGCATAGGCTTTTGAAGGAATAAAAATAAATTTTCAATTCCATTAAACTTGAAGTTTAACTTGGAAGCTCAAAATGGTGGCAAACTACAGCTACAGGAACTAAAAACACTGTGATTCAAAGATATTATAAAACAATTTTATTCTTCTAATTTCTGCATTTTGGGTCCTACTGTAACCCAGTTTGTTTACCACAAATGTTCTTTGATTTTCTGCCTGCCTTCAGAGTAGATCTTGCCAGGAGCTTTGTAATGCCTATGAGTGTTAAAACACTTACCCATTGAGCGCCCAACCTTAACATATCCCTAATAAAATGTACTTAGATTAGCTGTTTTTATTATCAAAGTTTCCTTATTACCCAGCAGACAGGGGTTTTTAAAGAAAACATTAACTAAATGGCAGGTGACAGATTTTAAGACCTTTGATGTAACTTCAGAGAATGGACTATAGGAACACAATGTAGTGGGAGAAAAAAATGGGGAAACCTCAGACTATAAAGCCTGCAAGTTTTGCCAAGATTAAAGTAGACATGAAATTAGGAACATAAAATTAGACTAAAAGTTTAGAAGAGATGATTAACTTTACTGCCAATATAATGGGAAACTTTTACCGGTTTATATGTTATTTAATCAACTCATATCTAGGTATATATTTTTGCAACAATGACTGGGAAGGGAAAACACTAGACGAGTATATTTTTTCATTTTCATTTCTACTTTTATATTTTAATATTTATTTTTATCATTTTAGGTGTAAACAGTTTATAATACAATTGTTGACATGAGTACATAGGCCAGTATCTTTATTTATTTTTATCTTTCTTTTTTTGTGTGTGATATAGTGGGTTACAAAATTGTAGGATTATAGTTCTATGTCTCCATCCTCCCACTTCACAAAGATAACCACCATAGTTTTCACAAGTCTTAGATACAATTTGCTTGCTTTTGTTTCTTTTTGTGTTTTTTTAAGAAGTTCATGTGTATCAGTTCTCTATATTTCACATATGGGTAAAACCATCTGGTAGTTGTCTTTTTTCTCTTTACTTACTTCTCTAAGCATAATCACCTCCAGTCCTTTTGGAACACAGTATTGCCTTTATGATTGCTGAATAATATTCCATAGAATCTATATCCAATAGCTTCTTTAGCCATTCATCTGTTGACGAGCATTTAGGCTGCTTCCACTATTTGGCCACTGTAAATAATGTAGCTATGAATTTATTTTTACACAGCTACATATGTCCCTTAGGATATTTGTACCTATGTCCCTTAGGATAAACATTTGTGTGCAATTTTGATAAATGTTTAAGAGTGCTATTGCCAGGTCATACAGTAATTTCACTTTTATTATTTGTAGAGGTGTATTTTAAAACTAGTTTCCCTTTTGATAATTTGCTACTGACAAATAGAAGCAGTTCCATTCTTATATTAATGTCAAGTGCTTTGAATAGTAGTGGTATGTTTTTGTTGGAATAGCATACAATATAATAAATAATTTACAGAAACACAAAAAGACATTTAAAGGCATTTAGAACCTTTAAAACCTTTCTATGTTGAAAACAAGAAATTTATATATCATTACAATACAATATTACTTCAATGACAAAAGTTGCAGTTCTGAGCTTTAGTCTGATATGATTGGCCAGGAACATTGTGGCCTGTGTCAATATCTATACTAGACAAGATATTGGAACAAAATATAAGCCAGAAATGGTTGGGGAAATTTGGATATATATCCTCTCCCCTGGTCCTTTCTGTAAAGTTGGCATAGTGTGTGTCTCTAGAGGGAAGTGAACAGAGTAATGGCAGACCTCCAAACATTTAAATCTTATCCAGCAGTTCCCTTTTCATAATTCCCCTCCCCCCTTTTGATTTTGAAAATCAAAAGCACACACAGTGACAATATCAGGCCAAGATATGCTTTATTCCTATCTTGGATTCAGCACTGAACTTCAGTGTGGAACTCTTTGCTGATTTAATCAAGATTTTGTAAGGCCACAGGGCCATGCCTAGAATGAACTGTAAGACTTTGAAGTGCAGCTAGTTCAAACAGCTTCCTTTCCCTTTGTGCTTTATGCTCACACTTTTATTTTGACCCTCTATACCTTAGCGGTATATGGATGAGAATTTAAAGCAAGTTTATTGGAATTAAGGAAGAGGTGGTGGCATGCCTCATAGAGCACACACGTCACCATGCATGAGGACCTGGGTTCAAGCCCCTGGCCTCTCCCGCTCTATGGGGAGGTAGGTGGTGGTGGTGGTGAAGCAATAAGAATGATGGAGCAATGGTGCGCTCTCTCTATTTTATTCTTCCTATTTCTCCCCCTGCCTAGTTCTTTCTGCTTCTATGAGAGAGAGAGAGAGAGAGAGAGAGAGAGAGAGGGAGAGAGAGAGAGACTGACTCCACCAGGAGTGGTGGAATCCTTATGTAGGCAGTAAAACCCAATGATAACCTCAAGGCTAGTGAGAGAGAGAGAGAGAGAGAGAGAGAGAGTTTCTATCACCTAAAAGTGAGATGATCTAATTTGCATGTCTCCAAATCATTTTAGGTCAGATAGCTTCTCCCCATGAGAAATCACTTACCAGCTGTGTACACCAAAGAGAAATTCAAGAGGCTGAATTCCAAGACAAATTAAGAGATTGCTAATAGTCTGACCCAATAAATTAGGGGTGATTTCTATCTTTCAGGCCTATAGATATATAGTGAGAATGCCCAAGGTCTGGAAAATAGTAAGTCATCAGCAAATGTTAGCTATTATAATCTTGCTTCAATGATCTTGGTCCTCTTTTTTGAAAAATATTTATTTATTGGGTAGAGACAGAAATCATTATGAAAGGGGACGATGAAGAGGGAGAAAGAGAGATACCTGCAGCACTGCTTCACCAGTTATGAAGCTTCCGACACACAGGGGGGAACTTAGGGGCTTGAATCTGAGTTCTTGCACATGGGAACATGTGTGCACTAGTTGGTATGCCACTGCCCTGCCCCAGTCTTGATCCTTTCTTAAGTATTACTTGACAGTGCCTAATTTTTATCTTACTCTACTTCTGTAAAATTCTTTACATCCTCTTGGCTCTAACCAACTTGTCTCAGTTGGTGACTCTGAAATCTGCCTGACATTTCAGTGTGAATAAACATCTTATGTCCATAAATGAGTTTCATATCTCAACCTCACCCAAGTGTCCTGTGCTCCTAATCTCAGCAAGTGACTTCACCTCCCTCCAGTTGTCCAGAGCCAAGGCCTGGGCTTCATCCTTGACTCTACACTTTTTCCACATTTCAAATCTTATATATTAGCTCCTGCAATTATCTAGAATATATATACTCCTACCCTTGGTCAACACCACTATTAACTAACTCTTATGTGAATTTTTTAAAGTAGGCTTCCTTCTGTTTCCTTTCTCATTGACTTCTCAAGTTTTATTCTGATAATTGAAGTCTGGTAGTCTTTCCAAACTGTCTCTCGTCATTTGTTTCTTCCTTTCTTATGTTCTGATATTGCTCTTTGGACAAAGTCCTTCATACTGCTAAAGCAGCTCGAAAGGTTCTTTGTGATTTGGTTTTGTTTGTCTCTCTAATCTCACTCTCCATTTAGTATGATCCAGCTAACTGAATTCCTCTCATTTCTGTTCCCTCAACCAGTGGTACACGCTAACTCTAATATTACTCATCATTCAGGCCTCTTTTTTTTTTTTTTTTCTTTTAGCTAGAGCACTGCTCAGCTCTTGCTTATAGTGAGTGGTTCAGGGGATTGAACCTGGGACATCTGGAGCCTCAGGGATGAGAGTCTCTTTGCATAGCCATTATGCTATCTACCCCTACCCTAAGGCCTCTTCTTATAATATCTCTTCTCCTCTAGGTATGAGGATGAACCCCTTCTTAGAGGTAGCTATACCCCTAAGCTATACCTATATATAAACTATACCTCCACTCCTTGTATAGTGTTTTTCACTGAGGATAGAGATTTATTTCTTATTGAATCAAAGTAAAAGACTCTGGGGTGGGGTGTTATTTTCAGGTCCTGGGACATGATGGCAGAGTATGACCTGGGGGAAGGTTAGACAGTTAAATGGAAAACTGAGAAATGTTACACTACTGTATTTTACTACTGTGTTTTACTGTCAACTGTAAACCATTAATCCCCCAAGTAAAGAAAAAGATATATTTATTTCTTAAGTTGTCCATATTGCCTGCTAGATTTTAAGTTCTAAGGTCAGGGATGAAACCTTCATCAGTATGCAATTTCCAGTGCTTATAGTAGTACTAGACACATAGCTGACATTTAATATATGTTGATCAGATGAGTAAATAAGTGATTTCATTAATTTATTCACATAAATAAGTGATTCATGTGTAACATATCATAAAGACAGCCTTATGACTGATACACAAGTGTGATCACTAGCAATAAAGGATACTGGGCCTTGGACGGTCTTAGAGACTTAGCTGAAATTATTACTGGGTGCAGAAACAGTGCATTCCTTGACCTCTGCATCACAGGCTTTTTAGCACAGTACCCTTAGTCTTACCCATAATCATAGTCTAAGCCTATGGTTTATTCATTTTAGAATGGAGGCTTTTTCTTGATGGTTTCATGGGTTTTAGATTATTTATAAATAGTTGTGTTTCTTACACCTTAATAAAAACATTATTATTTTTTAATTTATTTTTTATTTAAGAAAGGATAGATTAACAAAACCATAGGGTAGGAGGGGTACAACTCCACACAATTCCCACCACCCAATCTCCATATCCCACCCCCTCCCCTGATAGCTTTCCCATTCTCTATCCCTCTGGGAGCATGGACCCAGGGTCGTTGTGGGTTGCAGAAGGTGGAAGGTCTGGCTTCTGTAATTGCTTCCCTGCTGAACACATAGTCACAATGAGAAGAAGTAAGGATAAAGAAAGGATCCTAAAGGCTGCAAGAGAGAAACAAAAAGTCACATATAAAAACATTATTTTAAAGAAATAGTGACTTTTTAAGTTAAAGATTTGTCCTGGAAAACCTGCAGATCAGCAAAAGAAGTGTCAAAAGAAATAGCGAGTTGTGTATTTTTATAACTGTCTACTGATAGACTACACAGTCCAACGGCAGTTCACTTTTCTGCTTTTTCTTCATGTTTCCTTGTCACATGGGTGAACTCTTAGCATAATAAATGTCCAGAATGCAACAATAGCAAAAGTCAATATTTTAAAGAAAATGCTTGCTTATGGATTGAATTGCAGATCTTACTTTGACATGTCATAAAAATATAATTTCTCCTTTCTATATATTGGTACATGTAATTTATAAGCTCAATAAGATAAAGATACCAAATTATTTGTCTTAATGTTCTGTATACTTACAAATTGTTGGTAATTTTACTAGTTCAAAGCACTGTGAATGCTTAGATTCCAGTAATTTTTAATTCACCTAAATATGAATAAAGCTAAGCTAAATCACATTTATTTGGTGGTGGTGGCTGTGATATGTGTGTGTGTAAAGGGATTTGCCAAGAATCATTAACTTAGCTTATTCCTGTAGCAATTTCCATCACATTGCTTTTCCCCTTCATAGCACTTATCTCTGAACAATAATTTTCTAGTTATTACTTTTCTTACCATCTGGACCATAATTTCCTTCAAGACAAGACCTATTATTATTTATCTTCAAATCCCCTGGTCTGTCATAGTACCTGGAGTTTAATATAGTCTCATTAAGAATCTATTCATAAATACAGGATTAGGCAGTCACATCTGAACAATCAGTAAATTACTTTAACCATTCTTTATGCATATTTAAAATTTTTTATTTATAAAATAGAAACATTGATAAGACTATAGGATAAGAGGGGTACATTTCTGCACAATCCCCACCCCTAGAGCTCCATACCCAATCCCCTCCCTTGACAGCTTCCCTATTCTTTATCCCTCTGGGAGTATGGACCCTGCCATACCTGAGATAGAACTCAGGTTCTCATATCTGCACTGTACTATTAGAGTCACCTATAGTTCAATTGAAAACAAAATCTAATGAGTTAAAGAGAGGAGTAGAGATAGATAAAATACAAATTACTACCGTACCATTCATGGAGTTCTGACTAGGTGTTTTTTTTTTTTTTTTTTCTGCTCTCATGTGGTCTGATCAAGCCCAAGGCCTTGCTGATACAAAGCAGACACTCTATTGTTTAGCCTTATTTCTAACCCAGATTTAACACATTTTAACAGCACAGAGAGCTGGTAATGACAACTTTATCTTTCAAAAATGATAAGTAGAATATCTTACTCTATTTTCTTTCCAAATCCTAACTCAGTATCTGACAGGTAGTTAACACATTTGCTAAACTTTGGGTGACTTCTAAATTTAATGTTTTACTAACTTGGGTTGACCTTTCTCCACATGATTTAAAAATAACTTTTCCATATGTCATAGTGAGAAAAACAGCGAGCTAAGTATGTTGTGAAATATAACTTCAAGTGGCCTATCACATTCATATTTTAAAATTTTCTTCTTTAAATGTTGACAATGAAATATATTTAGGTACTTAATTATGTAGGAAATACATAGTTTCATTTGGAGCAAGCACACATATTTTCTGCAGCATAGAGAAATAGAAAATATAACACAATTAAGTAGATTTTCCAGTATTGGGAAATTCATGGTTGATTAGTATGTGACACTGAGTGGAAAATACATACTACTCCATTCTTACCAAAATCTCAGTGTTGTTACCAATAATATGTGATAGATTAACAGCATTGAAGTACTTCCTGCTTGCTTACATCTCAAGTCAATTTGTGATGGGAAAATCTTACAGTTCTTAATGTCATACCAGAGTAGTGTTTCAGGGACCTTGCTCAAGTTCTTGGAAATTTCTACCTCAACAACAGTATAATAATAGCTACCATAGATAAGGTGCTTACCATATCCCACTCTCTGTGTCAACCCCTTCCCACAAACTATCTCCTGTAATCCTCAGAACAATCTTTTGAAGTCTACACTTTTACCTCCAACATATTTTACATCTGAGGCAAATTAAACCTGAAGCTTCATCCCCGGCACCATCAGTATATGGTGATACAGTGCAGATTTAAAACCATATATCTTTAACATTAGAGATCCAGCCTTTAATCTACTTTTTGTTGTTGGTTAATTTTACTTCAGAAATATCATCTAATCCTGCTAACAGTTGTTCTAATATCTCAGGGTTATACTATTTTTATAATTTGAGGGGTGGGGGAATTATATAGATTATTTTTTTCATTTTTTAATTTGATAAGACAGAGAGAAATTAGAAGGGGAGAAGGAGATAGAAAGAGAGGCACCAGGGGCTGAGCAATAGTTCACTGGGTTAAGTGCACATAGTGCAAAGCACAGGGACCTGCTCAAGGATCCCGGTTCAAGCTCCCAGCTCCCCACCTGCAAAGGCATCTCTTCACAAGCAGTAAAGTAGGTCTTCAGTTGTCTATCTTTCTCTCTCTCCCTCTCTATCTTCCTTTCCTCTATCTGTCTTATCCAACAACAACAGAAACAATAACAGCAGCAGCAACAACAATGGGAAAAAGGTGGCCTCCAGGAGCAGTGGTGCAGGCACCGAGCCCCACCAATAACAATGGAGGCAAAAAAAAAAAAAAGAAAGGAAAGAAAAGAAAAAGAAAAAAGAAAGAAAGAGAGGCACTGACAGCACTGCTTCATGATTCATGAAGCTTCCCCTCTGTATTGGGAACTTGAACACAGGTCCTTGTGCATTCAGCCAGGTACACCACCACCACCTGATCGCAAGGTGGACTCTTAAAGATGAGAAAATAGACACAATCATAGTTCACACTGTATATTGGATGAACTATAACCAGTAGTCATTCTTTGACTGTCTTCCTTAAGTTTGGATTCACTTATCATCCAAAAAAAAAAAAACACCTTTGTTTTATTTGACCAGCATCTCTAAGCAATCAACACATACTTGTTGAACACATGAATATATGTGTTGACACGGAATGTGTATACTATTTTGATATCGGGGACATGAAACTAAGAGTCCATGACTTTACCTTCAAGAAGCTGATGGTTGGGGTTGGGTATGGCCCACTTGGTTAAGTTCATGTATTACCAGGAATAAGGACCCTGGTTTGAGCCCCTGGTCCTGATTCCCACTTGTAGGGAGAAAGCTTCGCAAGCTGTGAAGTAGTGCTGCATGTGTCTCTTTGTCTGTCTGTCTGTCTGTCTCTCCCCATCCCCCTCAATTTCTCTCTGTTCTATCAAATAAATATATATTTTTAAAGGTGACAGTTTGATGAGGAGGGTTTGCACAAATACTTGATGTCCTTTTTTAATATTCTCAGCTATTTGAATTTGAAAGTAGTTTGCATATGAATCTTATATGTTATATCAGAGCAAACCCCCCTCAGCTATCATCCAGATTTGTTTTAAAATGTTAATGTAATCTTACCAAGAGAAATTGCTTTAATGAAACTCCCAGTTAAGAAAAGGAGTATTGTCTGTAATAAACATCTTGGCACATAGTTAATATTTACTGAAGCAACACATTGGTACACCCATCTCTAAATTCATCACTAAATTCCTTGGAGTTCATTATCTCATTCCCTGGTGTTATATTTAGATAGTAGCACAGATTACTGTTTGATACTTAATCCTTGATTTCTCAAGGACTTAAGACAAATAATCTACGTGTTTCTTTAGTCTTCCAACACCTAGCAAAAAAAAAAGAAAGAAAAAGAAAGGCACTGATGGCACATTTATCTGAATAATTGATGGAAGTCAAGAATTTATTTTTGTTTTCTTTGGAAATAATGGGTTTTTATACCTTGTTTGATTTTTATCCTTTTTTTCCCCTTTCTCACATTAAAAATAAGCAGTTGCACTTAATACAGTTCTTATATTCTACCCTGATGTCTAATCTCTGTTAAATTATTTGGCAGTATACTATTATTTTAATCCTGAATTGTTTTATTTTATGTTTTTATCAATTTATTGAAGTCAATTTTTATTTATTGAAGTCAATTTTTTACAAGTTGAAGAGATAAGTAGCATGCTTCCATGTGCATTTTTACAAAGCTCACCATTCTTATGCTTCCTTTAATAGTATATTATGGCATAGTTAAGAACAGATTAGCAAAAAACCAAACTGGCATAGATTGAGAGGAAGATTAGAACTAAACACACACACAGTATCCAAAGGTTTGATCGAGTAAATAACTGCACTTTCTATATATTGTCTTTTCTAGCATGTTTTCAAATGGGCTGTAGTTATTCATAATGATCATTTAAACCCTTAGTTTTACAGAGACCATATAACATTTTTTGTGATGTGCTTTTAAAAAAATTGTGTTAGTGATTTACAAGATCATAAGGTAATAGGGGTATAGTGGGTATAGCTCCATACCACTCTCACCTTAAAGTCCTGTGCCCCATTCTCCTCCTCCAATAGTAACCACCATAGTTCAAGGTTATAGATATGGGATATATATATATATCTTCCTTTTAAGATTCTGTGTGTTTCCAACCGTGTACTGTCTGAACTACCATTTCTAGACAATATTTTCCCTCTTTCTTTTCCATAGGTTGGACTCAGATCTGTAATTGAGCAGTTTCCTGGGAAGCTTGATTTTGTCCTTGTGGATGGTGGTTATGTCTTAAGCCATGGCCACAAGCAATTGATGTGCTTGGCCAGATCTGTTCTAAGTAAGGCAAAGATTTTGCTGCTTGATGAACCCAGTGCTCATTTGGATCCAATGTAAGTTTCACAATTGTTGCAATAATAACACAAGGAGAGCAGAATCATTGAAGTATGTTTAATACTGATGCAAATTTCCACTCAACTGCTATCTCTATAAGTAAAGGATCATTCTCCAATATAAAATAATTACCCTATCATTCTCCAATATAAAATAATTACCCTGGGAGTCGGGCGGTAGCACAGCAGGTTAAGAGCTCTTGACACGGGAGTCGGGCTGTAGCGCAGCGGGTTAAGCACAGGTGGCGCAAAGCACAAGGACCGGCATAAGGATCCCGGTTCGAACCCCGGCTCCCCACCTGCAGGGGAGTCGCTTCACAGGCGGTGAAGCAGGTCTGAAGGTGTCTATCTTTCTCTCCCCCTCTCTGTCTTCCCCTCCTCTCTCCATTTCTCTCTGTCCTATCCAACAACGACAACAACAATAATAACTACAACAATAAAACAACAAGGGCAACAAAAAGGGAATAAATAAATAAAATAAATATAAAAAAAATTTTAAAAAAAGAGAGCTCTTGACACAAAGCACAAGGATTCAGGTTCCAGTCCCTGGCTCCCCACCTGTAGGGGAGTTGCTTCACAGGCGGTAAAGCTGGTCTGCAGGTGTCTATCTTTCTCTCCCCCTCTCTGTCTTCCCCTCCTCTCTCCATTTCTCTGTCTTATCAAACAACGACATTGATAACAACAACAATAATAACTACAACAAAAATAAATAAATAAATAATTACCCAGTGGAAAAGTCACTACTTGATCTTAGTACAAGTGCTTATTTCCTTGTACAAAAGTTCAGTCTTCTTTTCTGGGTGTGATTTTGAAATTGCACACAAACATTTCCCCTTATCAACAGATGATGCAACATCTAGTTGCATAGGCATAATTCAGTTTTTAGTACTTTCCTTTCTTTTCCACTTAAACAATAGGGACTATTTATAGCACAGAAGAACAACTAATTGTCTGTTATGAGAAAGTGATTACTTGTGAAATTATGTTCAGTATACCTGTCCTATTTATTTATGGAGACATAATCTACCCTGTGGTTAGAAAACTGATTGTGACTTACTCTGTATCAAAAGTCCATTGAAAGTAAGGAAATATAACAGAATAGTGGGTATGCACTCAAACTAAGGGCATTGCATTGGTGTTTCATAATATAATCTGTGAGCTTTTATTTTCTTTTCTAGAACATACCAAATCATTAGAAGAACCATAAAACAAGCTTTTGCTGATTGTACAGTTATCCTCTGTGAACACAGAATAGAAGCAATGTTGGAATGTCAGCGATTTTTGGTTAGTGTTTATAATTTACTTAAGATCTCATTTTTTTTTTCTTTAAACATTGATCATGATCTCTCACATTATGGTTCCTCAAAATTACAACAATGTACAGGTCTTCCTGAAAGCATGCACTGCATTGTTTTTACTCAAAATAGTTGTAAGAATTTTTTACTTTGATCTGAGCTTTGATGGAATTCGGTAAATCTGAGCGACCCATATGTTACTAAGTCATATTAGTGAACAAGAATATCAGTACTTTTGTGAACTCTTTACTTGAAGATAAAATCATAAATAAGACAAACTTTATATTTGTCTATTTACTTATTTATTAATGATATTAAAAGATATTAAGAAGAAAGGAGGAGATAGAGAAGGGGAGAGATTCCTGCAGCACTGTTTCACCATTCATGAAGCTTCCCACTGAAGGTTGGCACTGAGGGGCTTGAAGCTGAGTCCTTGTGCACTATAATGTATGCACTCAACGAAGTGTATGAACACCTGGTTCCTTTTTTGCCATTGGAATTTTCATAAAATATATTTTTAATTTTATTAATGATTTACAAAATTACACGTCAACAAGGGTGTAATTCCATACCATTTCACCACCAGAGTTCTGAATCCCCAGTCCCTCCATTGCAAGCCACAGCAGTTCTCCTGAGGTTGCAGACAAGGGTTAACTATCATCTCTACAACTATCTGTCTGCATTTGTACATAATTGCCCCTTTTTTCTTCCAGGTTCAGTCCTCTTTCCCCCTCCAAGCCACATATAACCCTATTACTACATTCAAATATCCCTCCCTTTTTCCTTCCTCTCTCTCTGAGTCCTGATAGGGCTGGAGTTCAGAGCCCTCTTAGGAACTTGCTCCTAGCACTTCTCCCCCAGTGGGAGTATAGAACAAAATTATTTTGGGGGTGAAGAAGGTAGGAGTTCTGGCTTCTGTAACTGGTTCTCTGCTAGACATGGGCATTGGCAGGTCAATCCATAGCCCAGCCTGTTTCTATCTTTCCTTAGTGGGGTAGAGCTCTGAAAAGTGGAGTTTTTAGGACACATTGGGGAAGTCGTCTGCCCAGAGAAGTCAGGTTGGAATCATGGTAGGGTCTGCAACTTGGTGTCTGGAAGGTGGAAGGACATAAATTGAGACAAGTGGTTAATGAACAGGAACCAAAAAATATGAATAGAGCAGATGAGATTAGGGATCTTAAGGTGGAAGGAAGCTGGAAAGTCCACTTTAGGCATGTTTCTAGGGGCCCATCACTATCATAGTTTTTGCTTGAGTTTGATAGCTAACATGAAGTTGGATAAAAATATTGTCTGAGAAAAAGGTTTCAGAGTAGAGAAAAGGGCTAGAAAGTTGCATTAGAGCAGTGAGTAGCTCCGATTATTTTAAAAAAGAAATCTTTGAATAAAATTAAGTATTTACCTCCATCTAAACGACCCAGGGCATATATACATGCCACAGGAGCCCATGCAACCTCTCAGTCCCTATTGGTTTGAGCTCACAGCTCATGATCACAGATGGGAACATTGCACTCATTTCAGGACCAGTTATATATATATATATATATATATATATATATATATATATATATATATATATCAGTTATGTATAACAGGTTAGATATACTTATCAGGACCACTGAACTCATTTCAGGACCAGCCTTCCTTGACTGGCAGGGTAGGATACCCCAGCCTCCCTTCAGAGCCTAGGGCAATCTCTACCTTTGCTGCTTTATAATGAGGGCAATGTTTTATATGGATGCATTTTTTTTCTGGAGAGGATACCTCAAGCATTTCACTGTTCCAAGCCACTTCTGCACTGAGAAGGGGGGAATAGGGCCCACAGCACTGGGGACCACAAGAGAGTTTATGATGATGTTAATGATGGAAGTGACCAGTGGAGAGAGGTAGTGGAGAGGGAGATCCATTAGAGGGCTAGGACCATTGTATTTGTGTGGGATTCCAAGGATTCCCTGACCAGGGCTCCAGATGATGAGGTGGTATGATACTGACCATCTTCTGGCTCCAAACTTCTAATGCTTTTAATAGCTGAATTTTTCTTGGTTGGGGCCCAGAAAAGGCATGATTATCTTGTCATTGGACTTTAATATGATAGTTGAAAAATTCAATTCATTTTTCTATTCATTATTTGAAGCAGTCAGTGCCTCTCGCAACCACCTTTTCATTGTGCTTTCACCACTGTCACATTCTTTCAAGTGATACAAATTTCATCAGGTTTAGTCATGAGGAAGCGCTGAGGATGATGTATGATGTAATTTCTTTTAAGACTTTTGAGGCTCCTAGAGTTAAACACTTTCCATATTGAAGGTTTGCTATTGCCACTGTTATTAGTAAGTGTCAACTGATGAATTAGGGGCACATTCACAATCCTTGAACTTGTTAAGGAGACCTATTAAATTCAGACATATCCTGATCAATTTAAAATTAATTTTTATGTTCCTTGTCAAAAAGGATCAATTCTATCATGCTGTAGGCATATGTTTCACTTTTAAGGAAATATAAGGGGTCTAAAATGAATCATTCTTGTTTTCAAAGAACCATTTATGTTCCTTTCTTTTCTCTGAAGAAGTATCTACACAGTAATACTATACTAATGAAAGGAGCTTTCCAACTACTAAGTAGGAAACTATAACTAATTCCACAAACAGTAGATGCTTTATAAAGCAAGAGGATTCAGACACTGAATGGCATTTACAAGACGTTAGACTACAAACCTCATGACACTGTGTGTGTCTTTAATTTTTAATCTCCCTCTCAACCTGTGTCAGTTTTTGTTCTTACTCTAGTTCAATCAGTTTTTAATTTGATAAAAATTAAAAACTGGCTATTTCTCTAGGTCATAGAAGAGAACAAAGTGCGACAGTATGATTCTATCCAGAAACTTCTGAGTGAGAAGAGTCTCTTCAGGCAGGCCATCAGCAACTCTGACAGGCTGAAGCTCTTCCCTCATCGGAACTCCAGCAAGCACAAGTCCAGATCAAAAATTGCTGCTCTGAAGGAGGAAACAGAAGAAGAGGTACAAGAAACACGATTATAGACAACAGTGTAGATGCTTGCATGTGACATTTGTTCATGGAGTTGGAGAAGAAAACAGTTTCTGCCTCAGAAAACAGATGAATAATGCTTTATTTTTTAAAAGAATATTTTTGGCAAGGAGAATTAATCTCCTTGAGGGTCAAGGGAAATGGCTTTCTGGCAATGGTCAAATTGTGTGAAAGGTATTTCAAGTCCTAGAAGATTTGCAAGCCAGTCTTCCCTGAAAACCCTTTTCCTTTGGTAGAAACTGCAGAGATGACTGTACATGTCAAGCAGGTTACTTCTCAATTGTTTAGTGTTGGTTCTCATAATGTTAAGTGAGACTCATTAATTTACATTGTTGAAGAAGTACTGTAATAGTACTTCCTAAAGATACAATTAAGTAATAACTGGAAATTTTAGTGGTTTATATAAGCTTATATCCATTTGCTCCCTTTTCTCCAAGATCCCTAAAAACACCATCATATTGTCTTGGAGGTATTCCAACTGTTTTGCTTCCAAGCAAATGGAAGAAGCAGAAAAGAGAGCCACAAGATATTAATTAAATAAGATCCATGCACCATTTAGGCATCAAGCAGGAGAGAGAATTTCTTGATGCTAGAAATGAGGGTTAGTACTCTACAGCTCAACTAAAAAGTCCAAAATCTTCCAGTAATTATAATATAGTCTTTATCTGGGGGGGGGGGAAGACTGTTATAGTCTCATGTGGGGTACAGGAATAACTCCCTTGATGTGGAAGTTTTCCCCAGCTTCTAGAAAGGAACAAATTCATAAGAGCTCTGTACTAAAGGGTGGCTAGACAAATGATTTAGTGCAAACTGGCATAGGAGGAAACCCCTTCTTACTCAGAACCTCTAGGGAGAGAGTATATAAGCTGATAGGATGTGAGTGCTGCAGATAGACTTCCAGGAATTCCAAAAATGCATACCTATATAGGGTGATGTTGTCTGCTTTTAGGCTGAATATGCATACTTCATACTGTATATACTGTGGGCAGATGATAGGGGACATGCTGAGTTAATCATGAATTAGTTTTATATACTCTCTTTTATAATTTTGTGATGCAAATGAAATTTTCTCTAGGAAATATTTATTTTAATAATGTTTCCAACTCAAATGACTGTATTTTAAGAATAAATATATTATGAAATATATTTGTATAAAAGTAGTTTTATATTCAAAATGCTGACTTTTTATGGAAATAGCTATTTTTATGACATATTAGAATTAGAAGAAGAGAAGTTATGGTGATATTGGCTTGAGGCTATGAATTACTTTCATGGCGTGGCAAGAAAAAAATCATCAGGGCTAGCACAAAGGGTGCACATACTTGTATGATTCCTGGTCTACACACAAGTTCCCTCTTAGGAGCAGTTCTGAAGAAAGGAACCACAAAAATCTGACCACTCCTATCAACACTGCCTTTAAACTCTGGAGTAACTCTTAAGGTTACATTGTATTTATTACTTTAAGAAAATATTATGTGTTAATAAAGTCCATACATTTGTGTGAAACTTAACTGCTTTCAGATATTTTCATTTGTTCTGTCTTGTTGATGTCTTACTTCAGTCACTAGAGCTTGTGAAACATAAGAGATGAATCTTTCGATAAGGCAAGCTGACATGGGGAGCTTGGTAGAAATTGAGTGGTAGATATTACGGTTTTCAAGCCTGTAGGAAAAAATGGCCACCAGGAGTAGTGGATTTATAGTGTTGGCACCAAGTCGCAGCAATAGCCCTAGAGGCAAAAAAAAAAATGAATGAATGAATGAATGAATGAATGAAGAGAGGAGAGGGGAGGAAAGGGGAGGGGAGGAGAGGAGAGGAGAGGAGAGAAGAGAAGAGAAGAAATCTCTGTTGGGCCTTCTCTTACCTGGCCATGTCGCATAGCGTGGATACAGTGCAGACGTCTGCCATTAGGTCATTCACATGGCAGAGCTCTCTCTGGTTGTCCATCAGTATCTACTTTCTACTTCGATAGTTATAAAACTTATGGCTTTTGTCTGGGCACAAGGACACCAGAGAGAAGACCTCTCCCAACCCCTTGATCTGATAGGTGATGTTATGTGACTGAGTGGAGGTCAGTAAGATAAAGTAGACATTGGGCATGCCACAGCCAGGACATAGCCTTCATCAGAGTAGGTGTTCTTTCTCACTCGTCATCTTCTTTTTAAAAATATATTTGTGAATGAATATTGATTTAAAAAATTACAAGATAACAGGTGTACAACTCCTCACCGTTCCCACCACCAGAGTTCTGAATCTCCATTCCCTCCATTGGAAGCTCCAGCAGTTATCCAAAAGTTGCTGATATGAGTTAACTAGTATTTCTACAACTCTCTGTCTATATTTGTATAGATTTGCCCTTTTTTCCCATGGTCCCATCTTCTCTTCCTTCCCAAGTCACACCTACACCTATTACTACATCAAAAGGACCCTCTCTTTCTCCTCTTCTCTCTCTGGGTCCTGATTGAATTGTAGTTTAGAGCTCTCTAGTCAACTTCCCTCTATCATTTCTCTCCCTTTGGGAGTGTGGACCAAAATTATTTTTGGGTGTAGAAGGTGAGAGTTCTGGCTTATGTGATGGCTTCTCCACTGGACATGGGTGTTGGCAGGTGGATCCACACCCCCAGCCTGTTTCTATTGTTTCCTAGTGGGGCAGAGGTATGGGGAGGAGAGATTCCAGGATACACTGGTGAGGTTGCCTGTCCAGGGAGGTCAGGATGGAATCATAGTAGCATCTGCAACTTGGCGGCTAAAAGGCAGCAAGATATAAATTGGGACAAAATGATAAATCAACAGGATCTTGGGACAAAATGATAAATGAACAGGAATGAAAAAGTAGGAACAGAGCATATAAGAGTTGCAATCTCAGGGTGGACAGAAGCTAGGAAGCCCATTTTTGGCATGATCTAAGGGACCCATGGCTATCATAGCTTTTGCTTGAGTTTGACTGCTAACATGGAGCTCGATAAAAATATTGTCTGAGAAGACAGTGTCAGAGTAGCGAAAAGGCCTAGAAAATTGGGTTAAAGCAGAGAACAACTTCCATTCTTGAAAGAAAAACCTATGAATTAAATTAACTGTTTACCCCATTAACCTGACCCAGGGCCCATATATATTTATATTTGGTACCAGAGCCTGTGTAGCTTCTGAGCCCCTCTTCTTACTGGGTAAAACTGCCTCTGATACTTGGAGTTATGACAGCTTCCTCTGAACATGAGACAGACAGCCTGAGAATGGAAGGTAAGAAAGTTGGTCCAGTGAATGGAGTAACAAGATGGGAGGCTCAGATAGCACTAAGGATGCATCCGTCCTGGAAAACCTATTTCTGGACTATGGGCAGAGCCAGCAACAAAATCCTCTTGTATTTAAATCCAGTCATTAAGGTTTTCTCTTAAGTGAAATCGGCCCCAATCCTAATTAGTATAAACACTAATTACATGGGAGTCGCTTGGCAGCGCAGTGAGTTAAGCTCATGTGAAGCGCAAGCACCAGAGTAAGGATCCCAGTTCGAGCCCCTGGCTCCCCACCTGCAGGGGAGTCACTTCACAAGCGGTGAAGCTGGTCTGCAGGTGTCTATCTTTCTCTCCTCCTCTCTGTCTTTCCCTCCTCTCTCCATTTCTCTTGGTCCTACCCAAAAACAAAGACAACAATAACAACAACAATAATAACTACAACAATAAAACAACAAGGGCAACAAAACAACAAGGCCTGTTACTGAGGCCTACTCTTAGGAGAAACTAACTTACCAGAGGGTAACCACTGGTTACTTGGAAAAATGAAATGCTGGGGTTGGGTGGTGACACACCAGGTTAAGCACACATGTCACAATACACAAGTACCTAGGTTCAAGCCCCTGGTACCCACCTGCAGGGAGAAAGCTTCATGAGTGGTGAGTCAGTGCTGCAGGTGTCTCTCTGTCTCTCTCCCTTTATATCACTCCCTCCCCTTTCAATGTCTGGCTGTATCTATCCAGTAAATAAATAAAGATAATAAAAAATAGTATAATATTTACAAAAATAAAATGAAAAAGAAAATACCAAATTTCAACTACTTTTATTTTTCTAGTGTGGAAGGAAGGAGTTAGAAGCACTTATGAAGTTCGCAACCCAATGCTAAAGAGGAAAGAGAGAGAGAACAGAGATGGCAAGGGGAGAAGGAGAGACAGGTGCACAAAAACATCCTGATTCTTCACTAGGGATATTTTGTTTTTTTTTAAGGTCCTTTTACTACTCATACAGTGCCATAGTACTACTAAAAATTAATCTAGATTAATTATAAATGTATATTACAAGCTCTAGGCTAGCAACTAGAAAAGTTATAACTGATAAGCTAAGAAAGGAAAATAAATGGAGTCATATAAAATGCCCAAATAAAGGCATATAAAAGAAATGTAGAAGACAAAAATGAAAATTAAAAGCATGTGCCACAAATAGAAAAGAACAAATATGGTAGCTACTGATTGAAATACATCAGTAATCATTTCATATTTCAATGTTTTTTTTTTAATGTTTTTCTTGCCACACAGGCTTTTTAAAAATAGTTATCTTTGGGGCCAGGTGGTGGCGCACCCGGTTAAGTGCACACACTACAGTGCACAAGGACCCAGGTTCAAGTCCCTGGTCCCCAACTGCAGGGGGGGACATCTTCATGAGTGGTGAAGCAGGGCTACAAGTGTCTCTCTGTCTCTGTCTCTCTCCCCTCCTCTCTCAGTTTATCTTTGTCTCTATCTAATAATAAATAAATAAAGTTATCTTTATATATTGAATAGTAACATGCAGAAATCGAAAAGGAAGGGGTTGATAGGGAGAGAGACAGAGAGACACTTACAGTACTGCTTTACCACTTGTGAAACTTTCCCCCTGCAAGTGGGGACTGGGGGCTTGAACCTGGGTCCTTGTGCATGGTAACGTTTGCATTCAACCAAGTGTGTCACCTTATTTCAGTATTCTAAATATCAACTAAAGGACAAGATTATTACAATTGCTAAAAGAAACCAAAACAAATTACATGTTATCTAAAGAACTAAATTAATTTTTTAATTTTTACTATTTTTTGCATTGTCAGGGCTTCACTGTTCTGAATCAACCTTTTTAAGATAGATAGATAGATAGATAGATAGATAGATGATAGATAGACACAGAGACGGGGGAAAATTGATTGTATGTCTAACAAAGGGACTTTTCAAAGTTAACCCAGTTACCAAATAATGTGATAACAACAGTAACTATCCATTGTCTTCTTGAACCCTAAGATAGCAGGAACCTCACATTTCCACCATAGAGCCTAAACTTCCCCCAGTCCTGGAACCGTAGGGTGGGCCCACTTTCCTGTATGCTTCTCCCAATTCTTATCAAATAATATTGCATCCGCTGATTGCAACCTAATCAGTGCAACGATTGCCATCTCAACATGCTTCAGCTCAGACTGTGTCCAGAGACTTCAGGTGTGAAACTACAACCCTTCAGTTTCATCACTCGGGTGAGACCTTTCCTTTCATAGTATTCTCTAATTCCATCTCAGGTGGTTCACTTCCTAACAAAGTCCCCAAACCTAGATATAGACCAGGTTCCAGGAGCTAGAGCATAGGTTCACAGGTATCCATAAACTAGGCCTAATATATACCTGAAAGCAGTAGTACACTAGAGTTTGCAGTGAGTACCCACCAACACTTCATCTCCACTATTCCAACCTTTGGGTCCATGATTCTTCAACAACTTGTTTGGCTTTGTATGTTGACTCTCTTTTCAGCCGCCAGGTTCCAGATGCCATCAGGATGCTGGCCAGGCTTCCCTGGACTGAAGACCCCACCAATGCGTCCTGGAGCTCCGCTTCCTCAGAGTCTCACCCTACTAGGGAAAGAGAGGCAGACTGGGAGTATGGACCGACCAGTCAACGCCCATGTTCAGCGGGGAAGCAATTACAGAAGCCAGACCTTACACCTTCTGCAACCCACAATGACCCTGGGTCCATGTTCCCAGAAGGATAGAGAATGGGAAAGCTATTGGGAATGGGATGGGATATGGAGACTGGGTGGTGGGAATTGTGTGGAGTTGTACCCCCCCATCCTATGATTTTGTCAATGTCTCCTTTCTTAAATAAATAAAAATAATAATAATAAAAGAAAGACAGAAGAAAGGAACGATATCATAGCATCAAAGCTTCCTTCAGTGGTATGGGGCCTGGGCTTGAATCTGAGATGAGCTCATGATAAAGCAAGTCCACTACCAAGATGAGCTATTTTGCCAAGTCATTGAAATTAATTTCAGAGAGAGTTGATTTCAGAGCAAGATTGATCATTCAGATTAAAGGGGACATTATATATGAAGTAGCCAATATTTCTAGACATCAAAAAAAAAATCCGGGGAGAAAAAAAACTAGTATAGTCATGGGTCCTTTTGAATATAACAAAATAGGCCAACTAGCTATCTACAAAATGGAGGACCTCCCCTCCAACTCTTCATCTGCACTATTCCAGCCTTTAGGTTCATGATTAGTCAGCACTTTGTTTGGCTTTGTATGTTAACTCTCTTTTCAGCCACCAGGTTCCAGATGCTAGCATGATGCTGATCAGACTTCCCTGGATAGACAACCCCACCAGTGTGTCCTGGAGCTCTGCTTCCCCACAGCCCTTCCCTAGTAGGGAAAGAGAGAGACAGGCTGGGAGTATGGATCAACCTGTCAATGCCCATGTTCATCGGGGAAGCAATTACAGAAGCCAGACCTTCCACCTTCTGCATCCCACAATGACCTTGGGTCCATATTCCCAGAGGGTTAAAGAATAGGAAAGCTATCAGGGGAGGGAATGGGATAATGGGGTGCAGAAAGTGGAAAGTGGCTTCTGTAATGGCTTCTCTGCTAGACATAGGCATTGCAGGTTAATCCATACCCTCAGCCTGCTTCTGTCTTTCCCTAGTGGGGTAGGACTCTGGAGTGGTGAAACTTCTGGACATATTGGTGAGGTCATCTGCCCAGGGAAGTCAGAATGTAGTACTAATGTAGCATCTGCAACTTGGTGGCTGAAAGGCAGTAAGATATAAAGCATGGCATTTTTTTTTTAATAAGCAAGAACCCAATGGTAGAGATAGAGTAGAAGAAGTTGGGCGTTTTTGTGTGGGAAGAAGCTAGGAAGTCTACATTAGGTATGTTCCTAGGGGCCCATGACTTTAGTGATTTTTTGCTTGAGCCGGATAGCTGACATGCAGGTAGACTAAAAATATTGTCTAGGAAGATGGTGTCAGAGTTGAGAATCGGGCTAGAAATCTGGGTTAGGGCAGAGAGTAGCTCCAAAATATGAGAAAACTATATAAATATCATTAACTGTTTACCCCATAGGTCTGACTTAGGGCCCATATATATTCATATTTAGCACAGGAACCTGTGTAACATCTGAGTCCTCATCAATCTGAGCTTGGTCCATGGTCACAGATATTTCTCAGCCCTTTCATTTTCTTCCTGTTATGTGAAAAGAAGCTAAAACTAGAAACTAGTACATTTCCTTCCAGTAACCAAGGATTGTCTAGGGTTGGGAAATAGCTACATATTAGAAAGAAAGGCTAATAAAAACCCCAGTGTAAATATTTTAGTAGTTTGCTAAAGAAAGAACCACAAATACTATGAAGAAGACAATTTAGAGAGAGGTTTAAAGAGCTCAATATAAAAACCTGTTTGACCTGTTAAAACAGGTGTGGGCAATCATAATTCCCTATTAAAAGATATAATGAGAAAAACCTGTAGATGAAAGACAAATACAGTGGAGCATGAGAACTCCAAATCAATACACCAAGTTATAAATTACTCCCAATGTATAGAGAGCTGACTCTCTTGTCAGGTGATAGAGAAAAGGACACTAAGGACTGTAAAACTTATCAGAAAAGCAAAGCATCTTTTCATAAAGTATAGGGTTATTCTTGGTTGTTTAGAGTGGGAACACATTCATTTTTTTAAGTTTGTAACATTTATTTTTCTAAGTTTGTATACTTTTTTATTCTATTTTTACTTTTACGGGGGAGGGGTAATAATTTATAGTATAGTTGTTGATATATGAGTACCACCCCTCCTCTCCCCGATGACAGATGTCTGCAATTTTTCTTGCCCCCATCTTAGGTCTTTTTCATGCACCAGAACCTCAAAGAGGCCCTTTGCCCCAGTCCATTCCCTTATCCCCTTCCTCAGATTCCTTTCCTTTGGTACTATATAAGAAACAAAGTCCTTGGGAGTCCGGCAGTAGCACAGCAGGTTAAGCGCACATGACGCAAAGCACAAGGGCCTGCATAAAGATCCTGTTCAAGACCCTGGCTCCCCACCTGCAGGAGGTCACTTCGCAAGTGGTGAAGCAGATCTGCAGGTGTCTATCTTTCTTCCTTCCTCTCTGTCTTCCCCTCTTCTCTCCACTTCTCTCTGTCCTATCCAACAACAACAGCAGCTATGACAACAATAACAACTACAACAAGGGCAACAAAATGGGAAAAATAGCCTCCAGGAGGAGTGGATTTGTAGTGCAGGCACTGAACCCCAGCAATAACCCTGGGGGAAAAAAACAAACAAACAAAAAAAAAAACACCACAAATTCCCAGACTGAGTGGTGGTGCACCTGGTTGAGTATACTGTTACAGTGCACAAGGACCCAGGTTTGAGCCCCTGGTCCCCACGTGCAGAGGGAAAATTTCACCAGTGGTGAAGCAGGGCTGCAGGTGCCTCTCTGTCTCCCTCCCTCTCTATTCATTCCTCTCAATTTCTGGCTATCTCTATCCAGTAAAAAATATATAAAGATAATGAAAAAAAATTTTTTAAAGAAACCCAGTCCAAGTTTTATTTTGTGTTTTCTCTATCTTTGCTCGTTTCTTAAGTTCTGCCTGTGAACACTGGCTTATTTTATAGCTCAGATTCTGTACTTGTAGAATGGTATAGTTCATTATTGTAAAAGTTGGCCAGCTGGGGCGAGAAGACAACATATTGTTTATGCAAAAAGACTTTTATGCCTGAGACTTCAAAACCCTAGGTTCATTTCTTGACACTGCCTTAAACAAGAGCCTAGCAGTACTGTGGACTCTCTGAGCAGTGCTGTGGACTCCTATGAAATTAAAGTTTTAATTCACACACACACACACACACACACACACACACACACACACACTAAATGTTAGTATATCTCATTAAAATAAAATAAATAAGTATTTTTAAGTTGACCAGCAATTTTTAAGTAAATATGCTAATACTAACCTTTATTTCTCCATAGTAAGATGAGTTAATATAATAATGCTAAATAGACTTAATTTGCATAAAAGTTAATACAATTTATAATATACCTCCCATTTATAAAATTATGAGATGTATGCCCAAAGTTATGGACTAAGCAGTAAGAACTGCTCCCTGTGGAAATTTGATTTTAATGTCAAGATAACTAATTTTCTAAAGGAAAATGTATACATCCAAGCACCAAGAAAAGTACTCAGTTTCCCTAAATTAAGTCAATCTTCAAGATAATTTCTTTAATATTGCAAATAATGGAATTAAGATTAAACAGTCTCCTGGGGTATAAATAACTCTTTTGCTATGCTTCTTCCTATTAAACTTTGACACTGACAGAATGATGGGAAAATCATCTTTAACTATCAACAATAACAGATATTCAGGAAATGTAACTAAAACAGAATTTAATTTTGATCAACAAATATTGGCATATATACTAAGAGAAGAAATCTACCTTATATTAGTTCTTATGAAATTAAAGTTTTAATTTGCACAGCTATATATTTAAATCTCCATTCTTTTTTGTTTATTAACACCAGAGAGAGAGAAAAAGTGCAAGCACCAGGGCATCACTCTGGCAAATGTAATTTCAGAAATCATACTCAAGATCTCATGTCCCAGAATCCACTGCTTTATCCACGGAAACACCTCCTTGACCACTATACTCATTTCTTTTTTTTTTTTTAATTTAAGAAAGTATTAATTAACAAAACCATAGGGTAGGAGGGGTACAATTCCACACAATTCCCACCACCCATTCTCCATTTCCCACCCCTTCCCCTGATAGCTTTCCCATTCTCTATCCTTCTGGGAGCATGGACCCAGGGTCATTGTGGGTTGCAGAAGGTAGAAAGTCTGGCTTCTGTAATTGCTTCGCCGCTGAACATGGGCGTTGACTGGTTGGTCCATACTCCCAGTCTGCCTCTCTCTTTCCCTAGTAGGGTGTGTCTCTGGGGAAGCTGAGCTCCAGGACACATTGGTGGGGTCTTCAGTCCAGGGAAGCCTGGCCGGCATCCTGATGATATCTGGAACCTGGTGACTGAAAAGAGAGTTAACATACCAAGCCAAACAAGTTGTTGAGCAATCATGGACCCAAAGCTTGGAATAGTGGAGAGGAAGTGTTAGGGGATACTCACTGCAAACTCTAGTGTACTTCTGCTTTCAGGTATATATTTTGAAGTAGTTTATGGATACGTGTGAACATAAGCTCTCTCTCACAGAAACTGGTGTATATCTAGGTTTTGGGACTTTGTTAGAAAGTGAACCACCTGAGATGGAATTAGAGTATACTATGAAAGGAAAGGTCTCACCCGAGTAATGAAGCTGAAGGGTTGTCATTCCACACGTGAAGTCTTTGGACACAGTCTGAAGTGAAGCATGCTGAGGTGGCAATCGTTGTGTTGGTTAGGTTGTGATCGGCAGATGCAATATTATTTGATATGGATTGGGAGAGGCGTGTGGGAAAGTGGGCCCTATCCAGTGGTTCCAGGACTGGGGGAAGTAGAGGTTCTATAGTGGAGATGTGAGGTTCCTGGTGTCTTAGGGTTCAAAAAGACAATCGATAGTTAATGTTATCATCACATTAATTGGTAATTGGGTTAACTTTGAAAAGTCCTTTTGCTAGGGTTTGCTGTACAGTACCCAGTATCTTGTATATAGCTGTGCTATTGGTTGCTTATGATCTACTTTGTCTAGGCTTTTGAGAGAGTCTGCATATCAATTACACAGCCTATATATTGAGAAAAGATTCAGTTTGTGTTTTGAAAAACTTCGAGACATACAATTATTTTCCCCCTCTCGTATTAATTAACTAGTGATGTATAAAACTACATTTTACTAGGAGTATACATAAACACCATTCCCATCGCCAAAAGACTGTGAGCCATCCCTCCCACCCACTCCCACCCCCACTGTCCCAGGAAGCTGCATGTCTACCCCTCACGTCAGGGTTATTACTTTGGTGCCCTACTTACAATTTGATCAGGTCCTGATTTTAGTTTCCCTTTCAGATCTTCTTCCTCAACTTCTGTTGATGAGTGGGATCATCCCATAATCATCTTTATCTTTCTGACTTAGCTCACTTAACATAATACCTTCTAGCTCCATCCAAGATGGGTCAGAGAAGGTGGGTTCATTGTTCTTGATAGCTGCATAGTATTCCATTGTGTATATATACCATAGCTTTCTCAGCCACTCATCTGTTATTGGGCACCTGGGTTGTTTCCAGGTTTTAGCTATTATGAATTGTGCTGCTATGAACATAGGAGTACACACCTCTTTTTGGCTGGGTGTTATGGAGTCCTTGGGGTATAACCCCAGGAGAGGAATTACTGGGTCATATGGAAGGTCCATGTCTAGCCTTGTGAGAGTTTTCCAGACTGCTCTCCACAGAGGCTGTACCAATTTACATTCCCACCAGCAATGTAAAAGGGTTCCTCTGTCCCCACAACCTCTCCAGCATTTGTTGCTGCTGTCCTTTTTGATGTATGCCATTCTTACGGGAGTGAGGTGGTATCTTAGTGTTGTCTTAATTTGCATTTCTCTGACAATCAGTGACCTAGAGCAGTTTTTCATATGTTTGTTAGCTTTTTGGATCTCCTCTGAGGTGAATGTTTTGTTCATATCCTCTGCCCATTTTTGGATGGGGTCATTTGCTTTTTTGGTGTTAAGTTTGCTGAGCTCTTTATATATTTTGGTGATTAGTTTCTTGTCTGATGTATGGCATCTGAAGATCTTCTCCCATTCTGTGAGGGATCTCTTTGTTTGTTTAATAGTTTCTTTGGATGTGCAGAGGCTTTTCAATTTGATGTAGTCCCACTGGTTTGTTTCTGCTTTAGTCTTCCTTGCAATTGGGTTTGATTCATCAAAGATGTCCTTGAGGTGTAGATGAGAAAGTGTTTTACCAATGTTTTCTTCTAAGTATTTGATTGCTACTGGTCTGACATCTAGGTCTTTGATCCATTTGGAGTTGATTTTTGTTTCTGGTGAGATAAAGTGGTTCAATTTCATTCTTCTGCATGTTACAATCCAGTTTTCCCAGCACCATTTATTGAAGAGAGCCTCCTTCTTCCATTTAATCCTTTGGGCCCCCTTATCAAAGATTAGATGTCCATAGGTGTGGGGATTTATTTCTGGGCTTTCAATCTGTTCCACTCGTCTGTGTGCCTATTTTTGTTCCAGTACCATGCTGTTTTGATGATGATGGCTTTATAATATAGTTTAATGTCTGGGAGTGTGATGCATCCATTTCTGTTTCTTTTCCTCAAGATGGTTTTGGCAATTCTAGGTGTTTTCAGGTTCCAGATAAATGATTGTAGTGTTTGTTCTATTCTCTTAAAAAAGCTTGGTGGAACTTTGATGGGCATTGCATTAAATTTGTATATGGCTCTGGGGAGAATATTCATTTTGATGATATTTATTCTTCCAATCCATGAGCATGGGATATCTTTCCATTTCTTGGTATCAGTTTCTATTTCCTTGAGTATCGACTCATAGTTTTCAGTATACAAGTCTTTCACTTCTTTGGTCAACTTTATCCCTAGGTATTTGATTGATTTTGCTGCAACAGTAAGTGGGAGTGATTTCTGGATGTCTTCTTCTTCAGATTTAGTGTTTGCCTAAAGAAATGCCACTAATTTTTGTACATTGATTTTGTAGCCTGACACCTTGCTATATTGCCTAATAACTTCCAGTAGTTTTCTGCTGGATTCTTAGGTCTTTCTATGTATACTATCATATCATCTGCAAATAGTGAGAGCTTGACTTCTTCCCTTCCAATCTGTATTCCTTTGATTTCTTTCTCTTGCCTGATTGCTATGGCAAGAACTTCCAATACTATGTTGAAGAGTAATGGTGACAGTGGACAGCCCTGTCTAGTCCCTGATCTGAGGGGGAATGCTTTCAGCTTCTGTCCATTGAGTATGATGTTAGCTGTAGGTTTACTATATATAGACTCCACTATTTTGAGGAATTTCCCATCTATTCCCATTTTTTGTAGAGTTCTGAGCATGAATGGGTGTTGGATTTTGTCAAAGGCTTTCTCTGCATCTATTGAGATAATCATGTGGTTTTTGGCTTTGCTTTTATTGATGTGGTGAATGACATTGATTGACTTACAGATGTTGAACCAGTCTTTCATTCCTGGGATGAATCCACTTGGTCATGATGAACAATCTTTTTGATATGTTGCTTTATCCGGTTGGCCAAGATCTTGTTTAATATTTTGGCATCTATGTTCATCAGAGATATTGGTCTGTAGTTTTCCCTTTTTGTTGTGTCCCTATCAGCTTTTGGTATCAGGGTGATGTTGGCTTCATAGAAGGTGGAATGGAATATACCTGTTTCTTCAATCTTATGGAAAAGCTTAAGAAGTATGGGTACTAACTGTTTGCTGAAAGTTTTGTAGAATTCGTTTGTGAAACCATCTGGTCCAGGACTTTTGTTGTTGGGTAGGTTCTTAATAACGGTTTCAATTTCTTTGTGTGTGATTGGTGCATTTAGATTTTGTAGTTCTTGTTGTTTCAGTTTTGGAAGGGCATATGCTTCTAGGAATTGTTCCATTTCTTCCAGATTCTCTAGCTTGGTGGCGTATAGTTCTTTATAGAAGTTTCGCAGGATTCTCTGCATTTCTGTGTTGTCAGTTGTGATATCTCCTCCATCGTTTACAATTCTGTTAACTTGAGTCTTCTCTCTTTTTTGTTTGATGAGTCTGGCTAGGGGGTTGTCAATTTTGTTTAATCTTTCAAAGAACCAACATTTGGCTTCATTGATCTTTTGTATGGTTCTTTTATTTTCGATGTTGTTGATTTCTGCTCTAACTTTAGTGATTTCTTTCCTTCTGGATGCTTTAGGGTTCCTTTGTTCCTCTTTCTCTAAGTCCTTGAGGTGTGCAGTAAGGTCATTAATTTGAGCTTCTTCTTGGTGTTTAATATGTGATTGTATAGCTATAAGTTTCAACTTTCAGTACTGCTTTAGCTGTGTCCCAAATATTTTGATAGGTTGTGTCTTCATTTTCATTTGTTTCCAGGAACATTTGAATCTCCTGCTTTAGTGAATCTTTGACCCAGTGGTTCTTAAGGAGTATGTTGTTTTGTTTCCAAATTCTGTGACTTTTAATAGTTTTCTGTCTGTTCTTAAATGTTAGTTTTACACCACTGTGGTCTGAGAAGATACTAGGGACGATTTCAATGCTCTTGAATTTATTAATGCTGTCTTTGTGGGCTAACATGTGGTCTATCCTTGAGTATGTGTTATGTGGATTTGAAAAGAAGGTGTATTCCAGTTTTTTGGGGTGAAGGACTCTGAATATGTCCAAGAGGTCTAGTCTGTCAATCTCTTCATTCAATTCTCTTGTATCTTTGTAGGTTCTCTGCTTTGTTGATCTGTATAAGTGTGAGAGTGGGGTATTGAAGTCTCCCACTATTATTGTATTACTATTGATGTATTTTTGAAATTCTTTCAGTAAGTGCTTGACGTATTTAGATGGTCCCTCATTGGGTGCATAGATATTAATGATTGTTAAGTCTTCTTGGCTGATTGATCCTCTAATCATTATGTAATGTCCTCGCCTATCTTTTATTACTTTATTTAATTTAAAATCTATCATGTCTGAGATAAGAATGGCTTCTCCTGCCCTTTTTTTGTGGTCTGTTAGCCTGTATGATTGTTTTCCATCCTTTCACTTTAAGTCTGTGTTTATCTTGTTGTGACAGATGGGATTCTTGCAAGCAGCATATGGTTGGATTATGTTTTCTGATCCATCCCCCAACTCTGTACCTTTTGATGGGTGAGTTAAAGCCATTGACATTTATTGATATTATGGATTTAATGTATTGTAGTGCCATTGTTCAAAAAAATTAATTTTGTTTGTTTGCTCTGATATATTGCCAGTATTGTAGTGATGTTCTTGTTTATAAGAGGTCTTTTAAAACCTCTTTCAGGGCCGGTTTGGTGATGGTTGCCTCCTTTAACTGTTGTTTGTCTAAGAAGGTTTTGATCCCTCTATCTAATTTGAATGAAAGTCTAGCAGGATATATTATCCTTGGTTGAAACCCTTTTTCATTCAGGGCTCGATAGATATCTTGCCATTCTCTTCTGGCTTTTAGAGTTTAAGTGGAGAAGTCTGCAGATAATCTTATGGGTTTTCCCTTGTATGTGACTTTTTGTTTCTCTCTTGCAGCCTTTAGGATCCTTTCTTTATCCTTACTTATTCTCATTATGACTATGATGTGTCTTGGTGTCTTCAGGTCTGGGTTGATTCTGTTTGGTACTCTCTGGGCCTCTTGAATCTTGATGTCCTTTCTGTTATTAAGGTCTGGGAAGTTTTCTTCTATTATTTCCTCTAGAATGTTTGCTTCCCCTTCCTCTCTTTCTTCCTCTGGCAGGCCAATTATTTGAATGTTACTTCTTTTGAGATCATCCCATATGTCTCTATTGTTGTTTTCAGTGTCTCTCAATCTCTTTTTAAGCTCTTTAACCTCTTTCTTAGTTTTCTCTAACTCATCCTCTGTCTGACTAATTCTGTTTTCTGCTTCTGTTAGTCTGCTTTCCCATGCCTCAGCTTCTTTCTTCATTACAGCTATTTCAGCTTTAAGTTCTCTAATTGCCTCAAGATAATCAGTATTTTCCTTGGGGGTCTCAACTGTTGTTTCCCTAATACTGCCATTCCTTTCCTCCAATGTTGTTTTCATTTCTGTGATTAATAAGTTTATTATTGTTTGCATACTTTTCTTATCTATGGTTACTTCTGGCTGATTTGTAGTTTCTTCTGGGCTCTTGTCTTCATTCATTGGAGTAGCAGTTTTATTTGTTTTTGATCTGCCCATATTTTTGATTTATGTGTTTCTTTTTTTTTATGCTCTGTTGTTCCTCAGTTGTTGTCTCTTGAGCACAAGCAACACTGCACTAAATACCTTTATGACAATTGCACTCACCAACCTCAGGAATTGCAGTAGCAACGTTTCCAGAAGATGTGGTCAGAGCTCAAGCCACTAGCAGCTTCTCAGTCCGCTATCTTCCAGGAACCCCCCTGATCTTTCTTTTTATACTATTACAGTTCATCTGGTGTTTTTTTTTTAACCTACAGGGTTATCACTGGGGCTCAGTGCTTGCACTATGAATCTGCTGCTCCTAGAGGGTATTTTTTCCCCATTTTAAAAAATAGGATAGGACAGAGAGAAACTGAGAGGGGAGAGGAAGATATAGAGGTGGAGAGAAAGACACCTGTAGATCTGCTTTTGTGAAGTGACCCTCTGCAGGCAGGGAGATGGGGAGCTGGGGACTCGAACTGGGATTCTTGAGCAGGTCCTTATGCTTCATACCATGTATCCTTAACACAATGTGATACCAGTCCCTGTTTTTTTAGACAGAAACAGACTGTTTTGGGGGAAGGATTTCTATTAAATTATCCAGTCAGTCCCCACCTAATATTCTTTTCATGTCTCTAGTTGTCTAGGTTATAAGAGCCCATGGCAAATAGGAGAGGCCACAAAGGAATGTGCCATAGAAACAGTATTGCCTTGGATCCTGTGAGACTTCTATTTATGAAAAAGCAGCAGGGACAAAGTATTTGGCTGTGTAGAGTCTCTGATAATGAATGAGACTCTAGATCACTTATGTAAAGTAGCAGTATCTTAGAGACTGAGGGTCCAGCAGAATGTCATCAAGTAGATGTGAAAAGACAGCTCTCTCAGCTTCATTACTCGGGTGAGACCTTTCCTTTTACAGTACACTCTAATTTCATCTCAGGTGGTTCACTTTCTAACAAAGTCCCATAAGCTAGATATACACCAGTTTCTCTGAGAGAGAGCTTATGTTCACACGTATCCATAAACTACTGCAAAATATATACCTGAAAGCAGAAGTACACTAGAGTTTGCAGTGAGTACCTCCCTAACACTTCCTCTCCACTATTCCAAGCTTTGGGTCCATGATTGCTCAACAACTTGTTTGGCTTTGTATGTTAACTCTCTTTTCAATCCCCAGGTTCCAGATGCCACCAGGATGCTGGCCAGGCTTCCCTGTATTGAAGACCCCACCAATGTGTCCTGGAGCTCAGCTTCTCCAGAGACACACCCTACTAGGGAAAGAGAGAGGCAGACTGGGAGTATGGACCGACCAATCAACACCCATGTTCAGCGGGGAAGCAATTACAGAAGCCAGACCTTCTACCTTCTGCAACCCTCAATGACCCTGGGTCCATGCTCCCAGAGAGATAGAGAATGGGAAAACTATCAGGGGAGGGGGTGGGTTATGGAGATTGGTTGGTGGCAATTGTGTGGAGTTGTACCCCTCCTACCCTATGGTTTAGTTAATTAATCCTTTCTAAAATAAAAAAAAAGACAACTCTCTCGTACACAGTTTTCAAAGGGCATTTAAGATAATTTTTTTCATTGATCATGAATACATTCACTTGGGCCCCTAGTAAGTTGCCTCCTCTCTCACTTAACAAATGGGTTATTATTTTCAAGCTTTGCATCATGAAGACCATCATACCACCTGAATCTTATCTTGGTTTTATTTATTCCCATGAACAGTTATGGCCAGTGACTTGTGAGTCACTGGGCTTGGTTTGTGTGTGTGAAATTATCAGGAATCTCTAGTGGGCCATCATCAACCAGATAGACAGTTGCACTCCCAAGTGGAAATGGAGTTAGAAGAAAAAATACCTCGTGCTTTTAAAACTAAAAGTGTCATTTTAATTAAAATATTGAAAACAAAAAGCAACCCAACATTATCTCAGAGGGGCTGATGGAGAGGAGCCATCACAAAACATAAGTGATGAGACATAGTATGGAACTATACCCCTGAAATCTTATAATTCTGTAAACCATTATTAAATAATAAATATAATGTACAAGTTGAAGGGGGGAAAGTCATCAAGAAATATCATCTTCTAGGTTTCATTTGAGCATACTTATTCTTAAAATAAAGAATTATTATGGTCTGTCACACAGAGAAAATCCTCATTTTGGACTCAGCTTGGAGATTAATCTTCCCACCAAAAGAACCTGAGGAAACTACCTCATCCAAAGGTCCAGGCAGAGTTCATTAAGTTCAAGCATATGTAATTGCTTATATTGTTCTTTTTATTCCACATATAAGATCAATGCCATGTTATTCACCACAATAGACTGAATAGCTCTTTCTTAGAAAGGGGGTGGTGTCTATAATCTTCTATCTCCACATTGTTCCATTTCTCCCTTGCTTAATAAATTTCCAATAGGAGTTAAAGCTTGCTCTGTCCTTAGAACAAATAATTTTATCTTCCCTGAGCCTTCTGCAATATTACTAAATATCTTGGAGTATCCCATGAGACCACAATAATATATTTTCTCTGTCTTGATATAGCCTTCTTTATCTCAGCAGGCATCAATTTTTACTCCAAATTGAATTGGTATGTTTATTGGGGCAGTCTGAGAAGAGAGTGAAGGTGAGAGTGATTTTTCTCAACATGTACGAAACTGATTTTCCATATTTTGTGTTCAATTCTTGTTTTCTAGTATCTTAGGTTAAGGAGCCCCTCCAGATACTGTTAGTGGTATATCTCTATAACTTCAACTGATGATTTCAGTTAACATTATGATACCCAATAAATATAAGACAAGAAACAGATCCTTTTTTAAGAAAATATTTTTGTTATCTTTATTTATTTGATAGAGATAGCCAGAAATTGAGAGGAAAGGGGAGACAGAAAGGTAGAGAGAGGGGGAAAGAGAAGAAAGAGAGAGGGAGAGAGAAAGAGAGAGAGAGAGAGAATCCTGCAGCCCTGCTTCACCACTTGTGAAGCTTTCCTCTTGCAGGTGGGGACTGGGGTCTTGAACCTGGATCCTTGCAATTATAATATATGTACTCAATCAGACGCCCCACCCAGTCCCTGAATCCTTACATAATACTATTTTATGAATATTATACCTGTAAACTACTACATATTAACACCTAAATGTTAGTGTCCCAGGAGGCTCTCTCAAGATGTATTCACAAAATTCAACTACTTCCATATTTTATTTCCAACATTCAAGCCAAAGAATATTCCAGATTACTGAAAAGTGCTTTTCAGTATCTTGTTTATATTATGACCATTGTATCTTTTTATTATAGCATTGTTTTAAGGGGAGGTGGTGTATAGTAAGTTTCCTAGGGCTGCTGTAATAAAGTACCACAACCTGGGTGGATTAAACCATGAAAAGTTTTCTTTCTAGAAGTCTAAAAGTTGGCAAGGTCATGCTCGCTTTGAAGGCTTTTGGAAGGCAATCTTTCTACCTTGGTCCTATCTAGCTTCCAGATAACCTTGGTATTCCTACATTAAATAATTTTCTGAAACACCAGTAACTAACCAGAGATATAACATCTCTATTTGCAAGGAGGTCTGGTTTTAAGTGAGGAACATACACAAATACAACTTCATCTATGCTGTCAATTCATATTCATTCAGAAGAAAAAGGATCATTTAGGATAAAAAGAAATGCTAAGCCCAGACCTTCATAGAGCCTACATTCTATTGAATAATCAGTGTGTATACTTATACAGATAAATGTTCTGGAAAAGTCTTTTTACCAGCTATATAGTGAAAATCTCCATTCTTCTGAAATGTGTTTCTTTACTATCTGACTCCACTCACCTCACTTCTGGTCATGAAACTGGTGGTGACAGTAGGACAATTTGTGTGTGTGTGTGTGTGTGTGTGTGTGTGTGTGTGTGTGTGTGTGTGTGTGTGAGAGAGAGAGAGAGAGAGAGAGAAGGAAAGAAAAGAGAGTTACTTTTGATGTGCAGAAGCTTTGCAGTTTACTGTAGACCCATTGGTTTATTTTTGCTTTGGGACTCGATTCTATGAAAACACTTCTGAAGCAGATATTATATAGTGTTGTCAATATTTTCTTCTATGTACATTACAGTTTACAGTCTAATATTCAAGTCTTTGATCCACTTTGAGTTAACTTTTGTGCACGGTGAAATGTGGTTAGGCCCCATTCTTTTGCAAGCTTATCTAGGCAATTTCATGTAAGTATAATCAATCACTGACTTCATTTTCTGCCTTTCTCTTATATCAAGGAGATAAGGTGCAGGGCTGAATCTTCAAGTTCAAATCTTAATTTTTGTCATTCTACTCATCATCTCTCACCTAGAAACCCATTCTGAGGGGTTTTAAAAGAACAAAAGAGGGAGTCAGTTGGTAGTGCAGTGGATTAAGTGCAGGTGGCACAAAGTGCAAGAACCAGAGTAAGGATCCCCGTTCAAGCCCCCAGCTCCCCACCTGCAGGGGAGTCACTTCACAAGCGGTGAAGCAGGTCTGCATCTTTCTCTCCCCCTCTCTGTCTTCCCCTTCTCTCTCCATTTCTTTCTGTCCTATCCAACAATGATGACATCAATAATAACTACAACAACAATGAAAAACAACAAGGGCAAGAAAAGGGATAAAAAAATAAATATTAAAATAATTTTTAAAAAGTAAAAAAAAGAACAAAAGAAAATTCAGTTATTTAAGAAATTACAAGAATTTCAGGAGCCCTGTGTTAGAAAGCATGGGAAAAGACAAAAATATATGTTATTTCACTACTATATGCTACCTGAGTACCTGTAACTATTAACATATAGATTATTATTAGTTATTAATGATATTATGAATGACTGTAGCTTATTATTAGTTATATCATCAATAATTAGAACTTATTACTAACCAGTATCTTAGTGATAAATGTCATGATAAGATAAAACGGAGGACAAAGAGATACAGGGTAGGAAGCAATATAATTTTCACTTTGAATTTGTAGGAAGTCAAGGCCTTATTGTGAATGTTTAGGTTTGGCATTTTAATGAGAGAAGAAGCAAATGCAAAAACTTTGAGGAAATGCTAAAGTATATTTAAGAATAGCAGGAGGTCAGTATGGCTTTATAAGAAAGAATAAGAAGAGAATGGAATAGAAGGAACAGAGCCATAGTCTGCAATTCCAGCAGAGGCATTACTACAAGCCAGGGGGTAGGAAAATTTTTTTTCTGCCAGGAGCAATTTTAGTATATATAACATCATTTGAGGGTTATATAAAATTATCAACTTGAAAAATTATCACTTAATGTTGGTATGAGAAAAACTCCTAGAGTATTTTACGGACACCTATTATGGGGAGACTTGAAATTTAACTATGTGTCAACAACTGTACTATAAATCCATTACCCACCCCCACACACACATTGATAAAATGATTTGAAAAAAAGAAAAAAAATTCTAGGTTTATTGAATTTTGAGTCCCATCTGCACTTACTTTAGCAGAGCCAGGCCAAAAAAAAAATTTTTTTTTTTTTTTTGCCTCCAGGGTTATCACTAGGGCTCAGTGCTACACTATGAATCCACTGATCCTGGAGGCCATTTTTCCCCCATTTTTATTGGATAGGACAGACAGAAACTGAGAGATGAGTGTGAGAGAGAGGGAAAGAGAAAGATAGACACCTGAAGATCTATTTAGCAGCTTGTGAAGCATCCCTTCTGCAGGTAGGGAGCTAGGGGCTGGAACCTAAATACTTGTGCTGGTCCTTGCAGTTATTACTATATGAACTTAGCCTGGTGAGCCACAGCCTGGGCCACACACCCCCATACCCCAAATAATTTGGTAGTCCATATATGACTTGATAATCAGAAACTTCCCATCCCTGTTAAAAATGTGTATTCTGCAGAAAAGACTGTTTTGGAACCAAGAAGATGTAAACTTGAGCATCAATATAAAAAATATTTAAATAGGGAATCAGGGCAGTAGTGCAGCGGGTTTAGTGCACGTGGCACAATGCACAAGGACTTGCATAAGAATCCTGGTTTGAGCCCCCGGCTCCCCACATGCAGGGGCGTCACTTCACAGGCAGTGAAGCAGGTCTGCAAGTGTCTGTCTTTCTCTCCCCCTCTCTGTCTTCCCTACTTCTCTCGATTTCTCTCTGTCCTAACAACAATGACATCAATAACAACAATAATAAGTACAACAATAGGAAAAAACAAGGGAAAAATAAATAAATATAAAAACATTTAAATAAGAGCCTAGAAGGAGAGTGACCACACATTTTTAAGATCTTCAAATCACAGAGCCAAATTTGCTTTGCATCTAACATGGGTAGCAATATAGTTTTGTCAGTTCTGAGGAACTAAGGGTAGTTACTAAGAGGATATTAACTACTTCTGTGTTACGGGGTTGTTAAACCTTGGATTCAAAGGTGTATACATAGGTTTCTCCATGAACTTGCTTGCCTATCAACCTTCCGTGATTTCTAAACAGTTCCATTTAGGTGTGGAAGTAATTGGATTGCTTCTGATTGAAATCAATAGAATCCAGCTGATGCTCTAGAGGGCAAACAGAAAAGAAGGAGGAGGAGGGGGAGGGGGAGGGGAAGGGGCAAGGGGAGGGGGAGGGGAGAGAAGGAGGAGGGGGGGAGGGGAGAGAAGGAGGAGGGGGGGAGGAGGAGGAGGAGAAGAAGAAGAAGAAGAAGAAGAAGAAGAAGAAGAAGAAGAAGAAGAAGAAGGAGAAGGAGAAGGAGAAGGAGAAGGAGAAGAAGGAGAGGAAGAAGGAGAAGAAGGAGAGGAAGAAGGAGAACGAGAAAGGAAAATGAGAAAGAAGAAGCAGGAGAAGGCGAAGGAGAAAAATGTTCAGAGTAGATGTTGTAGAATTCCAGTGCATGCAATTATTATCAGGTGTGTTAAAAAAGGGGGCAGGGCCTACTAGGGAAAGAGAGATGCTGGCTGGGAGTATGGATCAACCTGTCAACACCCATGTTCAGCAGGGAAGCAATTACAGAAGCCAGAACTTCCACCTTCTGCATCCCACAATGACCTTGGGTCCATAATCCCAGAGGGTTAAAGAATTGGAAAGCTATCAAGAGAGGGGATGGGATATGGAGTTCTGGTGGTGGGAACTGTACCCCTCTTATCCTATGGTTTTGTCAGTGTTTCCTTTTTATAAATAAAAATTTAAAAAGTAAACAAAAAAGGGGGGAAGGGGAATTTACAACCTTCTAACGTATTCACTTACATTCATCCCTCCTTTATCACAGTTAACCAGTTCCAGTTTCTGCCACAATGGATGAATTTCTGCTATGTAGGATTCTTTATTTATAAATATAATATTTTCATAGTTAAAGAATAGAAAACCTGTTTATTACCTTCTAGATATGCTTTTTAACATTATTAGAGCCCTCTATATCAATAGTAGCTGTTGTACAGATATTCTTTTCATCTTTACAGATGGAGAGAATGATGAACTCATTCAAATCGAAATAGTGTGCAACCTCCAAGATTTTCTTGCCAATTTCAATCATATCCAAGAGTTTCACTTTCTCCTAGTGGTAAGCATCTTCCTCCCATTTTTTAATTTCATCGTCAGAAGGCTTAGAAGAAGCAGCACCTTTAGGAGTCATTGTGGGGCTTAGATAAAGGTTCTCAGAAATCGCAAACACAAGAGCAAAGATGCTTCTGATACAAATATGTAGGAGTGTGTATGAGAGAAACTCACTGTGATTGGCTTGGCTTCATCACACCTGATTTCAAACACACACAAGGAATGGTTGAGAGACTGCACTTGGCATTGAAGGATTTGTGGTGGTGCTCAAATACATAGGCCTACAGCCCATACGTACAGTAATTTTAATTTTAATTGTAATACAGGGGTGTATAATTGACTCAGACAACCAGGTGCATGCTGTATAATTTTCACTATCTACATCACCTTTTTTAAAAAATTTTTTTATTTATAAAAAGGAACCATTGACAAAACCATAGGATAAGAGGGGTATAGCTTTGCAAAATTCCTACCACACCTCCCTATACCAACCCCTCCCCTGATAGCTTTTCTAATCTTTAACCCTATGGGAGTATGGACCCAAGATCATTGTGGGATGCAGAAGGTTGAAGGTCTGGCTTCTGTAATTGCTTCCCCACTGAACATGGGTGTTGACAGGTCGGTCCATACTCCCAGCCTGTCTCTCTCTTTCCCTAGTAGGGAAGGGCTCTGGGAAAGCGGAGCTCCAAGGCATATTGGTGGGGTTGTCTGTCCAGGGAAGTCTGGTGACATCCTGCTAGCACCTGAAACCTGGTGGCTGAAAAGAGAGTTAATATACAAAGCCAAAAAACTGTTGGACAACCATGGACCTAAAGGCTAGAATAATGTAGGTAAAGCATTGGGGGGGGTCCTCCATTTTGTAGATAGCTAGTAGGCATATTTTATTTATATTTGAAAGGGCCTGTAGCTATACCAGTGTTTTTATTTTTATTTATTTATTTATTTTGCCTGAGCCTGAACTCTGATATGCAGGTGGATCCTAATTATTGTCTGGGGAGATGATGTCATGCTTAGAAAAAGGACCAGAAAGCTGGATCAGAGTAGAGAGTAGCTCCCTATTATGGGAAAGGGGTATAAATATTACTGTAAACCCCATCAATTTGATGTGATCTGGGGCCCATAATTAGCTAAGGAGCCTGTGTGACCTGTACATCCCTCTAGATCTGAGCTCACATTCTGTGGTTATGAGTAGGAACATTCCATTCTGCCCCAGTATTGACCCATCTTCCTCAGGTGTATCATCGAGTATGTTGTCCTCCAAAGGGAGGATGGAACATTCTCTACCATTGTTGATTCAGGTTGAGGGCAAGGTCCCATGGGGGCCCACAAAGGTGTCTATTTTGTTGTTCCTGATACAGATGATAGAAAACATCTACATTGTATGTCTCAAAGGTTCTCAAAAGACAAACTGAATCTTTTTAATAGATAGGCTACGTATTTGATATGCGGACTCTCTCAAAAGCCTAGACCAAGTAGATTAGAAGCTTCCAATAGCACAGCTATATACAAGATACTGGGTACTGTCCAGCAAACCATAACAAAGGGACTTTTCAAAGTTAACCCAATTAACAAATAATGTGATGATAATATTAACTATTGATTGTCTTTTTGAACCCTAAGACAGCAGGAACCTCACATCTTCACTATAGAGCCCCTACTTCCCCCAGTCCTGGCACCCTTGGATAGGGCTCACTTTCCCGTATGCATCTCCCAATCCATACCAAATAATATTGCATCCGCCGATCACAACCTAACCAAAGCAACGATTGCCATCTCAACATGCTTCACCTCAGAGTGTATCCAGAGACTTCACGTGTGGAATGACAACCCTTCAGCTTCATTACTCGGGTGAGACCTTTCCTTTTATAGTACACTCTAATTTCATCTCAGGTAGTTCACTTTCTAACAAAGTCCCATAACCTAGACATACACCAGTTTCTGTGAGAGAGAGCGTATGTGCACACGTATCCATAAACTACTGCAAAATATATACCTGAAAGCAGGATTACACTAGAGTTTGCAGTGAGTACCTCCCTAACACTTCCTCTCCACTATTCCAAACTTGGGATCCATGATTGCTCAACAAATTGTTTGGCTTTGTATGTTAACTCTCTTTTCAATCACCAGGTTCCAGATGCCACCAGGATGCTGGCTAGGCTTCCCTGGATTGAAGACCCCACCAATGTGTCCTGGAGCTCAGGACACACCTTACTAGGGAAAGAGAGAGGCAGACTGGGAGTATGGACCGACCAGTCAACGCCCATGTTCAGCGGGGAAGCAATTACAGAAGCCAGACCCTCTACCTTCTGCAACCCTCAACGACCCTGGGTCTATGCTCCCAGAGGGCTAGAGAATGGGAAGGCTATCATGGGAGAGGGTGGGTTATGGGGATTGGGTGGTGGGAATTGTGTGGAGTTGTACCCCTCCTACCTTATGCTTTTGTTCACTAATCCTTTCTTAAATAAAAAATTAAAAAAAAAAAAAGAAAACATCTACATCAACTTTTTAATTAACATATTTGAAAAAAGAGTGATAGCGTGAATCCTCGAAAGTGGCAAGGGATGACTGCATTACCGTGGCAATATTTCTTTTTTTAAATTAACTTATTTATAAAATAAAAAAATATCGATAAGACCACAGTACGTGAGGGGTACAATTCCACACAATATTCCCCACCAGAGTTCCACATCCCATCCTCTTCCCTTGAATGCTTTCCTATTCTTTATCCCTCTGGGAGCATGGACCCAAGGTCATTGTGGGGAGTAGAGGGTGGACAGTCTGGCTTCTGTAATTGTTTCTCTGATGGACATGGGCAGGTCGATCCATACTCCCAGCCTGTCTCTATTTTTCCCTAGAGGAGCAGGGCTCTGAGGAGGTGGGGGTTCAGGGTACATTGGTGAGGTCCTCTGCCCGGGGACGTCAGGTTGGCATCATTGCAGCATCTGCAATTTGGTGGCAGAGTGCTGGATCTGAAGGGTTGACATTCCATGCCTGATGTCTCTGGACACCATCCAAAGTGAAATGTGTTGAGGTGGTACTGGTTGTATTGATTTGGTTGAACTCAGCAGATGCAGTATCAAATGGTATGGCTATCTTTGACATCTTGTATAATAGTGCTTACTAAACACTAAAAAGTGTTCCTATAGTGGTTCTTGGTCTGAGCTGGATGGTGATCACCTCATGCCTATATTGTTAATCCACTGTTTAGTCACTTTTTAAATCTACTGTCTCATGGAATAAATATCAACACAAATGGGTAAATTATGTTCATTTATTGACAGAACTTTGGTAAGACCTTTCACCTATTTTCCATGCCCAAATTATGCAACTGAGTTCTGTAATTCTTGTTCATTTGCAGGTTTTTCACTCTTGTATAATGCCTTATCATATCAAAATATTTCTTTCTATTTTATAGTGATAATTCTGTGGACAGGAAGCTACTTGTGCTTGGTACATGGTATTGAACTAACAAGATAGCTCACTTAGTCCATCTGTTTTGTTGTGCACCTATCCCTGGTTGAGTTCAGTTCATATTGCTCTGGAGGATCCTAGGTGCTCTGGTGTCTTTCCTTCTCTTAACCTCTCTCCTTGTATCTTTCTAATTGAAAAGTTTGGCTCATAGCAATGAAGCCCTGGCAATGACATAAAAAATAAAATAGGTGTAGTGTTTACAAAGGTTTTCTTCCTTCCTTCCTTCCTTCCTTCCTTCCTTCCTTCCTTCCTTCCCTTCTTTCCTCCTTCCTTCCTCCTTTCTTTCCTTCCTTCCTTCCCTTCTTTCCTCCTTCCTTCTTTCTTTCTTTCTTTCCTTCCTTCCTTCCTTCCTTCCTTCTTTTCTTCCTTCCTTCCTTTTTTTGTTGCGTTTCTTACTTGCCAATAAACTGGAAGTCAAAGTCTAGGTTGGTACTGCTACACAGTGATTCCATTCATAAAAGCATATTTAAGATCCTTCACACTTGATTGATTTACTGCAGACTTCACAGTGTCTGAGAAAGGTATCAATAAAGAGTTGTATGAGATAAGTCATGGTACCCTTGTTCAACATGATAAACATCTTCAAGGCACATTTTTATGATGAGATTTACTCATAACCAGTGCTTAAATACCTCACAGCTAGTCACAGCTAGTGACTTTACATTCATTTTAATCCTTGTTTTCCATTTAGATGGAAACTGAAGACAGATATTTCAATTCTAATTTCTTTTCTTTTCTTTTTCTTTTTTTGACTCCAGGGTTATCGCTGGTGCTTGGTTTCAGCACAACAAATCCACTATCCATGGTGGCCATTTTTCATTTTTATTGGCTAGGACAGAGAGAAATTGAGAGGGGAGAAGGAGATAGAGATAAAGAGACACGGAGAGACACCTGCAGACCTGCTTCACCACTTGTGAAGGAACCACATTATAAATGGGGTGCCGGGGACTTGAACCAGGATCCTTGCACAAGTCCTTGAGTTTAGTACTATGTGTGCTTAACATGGTGCACCACTGCCCGACCCCCAATTTCTGCCTTATGTTGTTAATATCGCCCTATCAAATTTCTTTTAGAGGAGAAATCATCTCTTAGGAAACTTTGTCAAGGTCAAAAGAATAGAGTGGATTTACTTTTAATAATCCTTTTGTATTAAGAGTATTTACTTTTAGGATTATTAAGAAGTAGTTTTCCTCCCAAGCAGCAGCTGGTTTAATGCCCACTTAAAAAAAAATAAATAATGTACTAGCATTAGGACGAGATCAGGCATATTCAGGGTGGTATGGCCATAGACTGTGCTAGCTAGCATTAGGAAAGAGGCTGGAAACTTAATGTCCAAAAAGGAAGGTGTAAATGTATTTTAAAAGAAAAGCTAAAGGGGTTTGTGAGAATTTTACTCTTCTCACTCAGATATGGTAGAAATTCTTATGTAGATCATACTCTCACCCTTATGAAACTTTTTGTTTTCACTTTCTAATTCTATTTTTCCTTGAGTTTTACTTTATGAGGCTTTTGGGGAGATGAGCAGCCCCTATTTTGATTTATGACTTATTTATTTACTTATAATTTTGCTTATAAAATTTGTAGCATCTTTGACTTGCTGAACCTGCACACAGAGACCATTCACAGTTCCATTCCAACAACTGCTTGTATCTTTGATCCTGTAATCCCCTAGAAACAGGATCTGTCAGTCCTCAAAATCTTTTCTAAATAGTACTTACAATCATCCTTTTCACTAGGCAAGTGCCAAGTGAATAAATGTGGTCAAACATTTATTTTCCATGCTGCCTTGGCAAGGAAATATCTAAGACATAGATAATTGATTGACCCATGGATGTAGGTAATTCATAGAATAATATTAGACTTCCTCTTAAGTCTGTTAGTGATGACTAGAAACTTGTGACATCCTGGCCTTAAACTTTTTTGTTCTCATCTATAAAGTGTGATAAGAAGATTCCTTGACTAATGTTTCAAAATGACCATTTATAGACCTTTGAAGTACACTGTGCATGGCCAAGTTTACTCTTGAAATTCTTCATAACATAAGCTTTGACGACTGTATTCTCATCTTTTCCCTTCTCACTGACTTCATACTTAGGATTTTGTAACTAATTTAGGTCAATAACCAGTTCTCGGGTTTTGAGTTAAAAACCTGCTTGAGGAATTTACCATGAAGATAATGAAAGTGGGACTTCCGAAGTCTGGGCTACAGAGCAGAAGCAGCTGTGTTTCTCTCCTGTCCTCTCCCAGGTTAACTAGGAATACCAACCAAGATCATCTGGGATCCCAACAAGACAGGACTGGAAAGACTTCAGGAACCCACCGAATCACCAGTGAGTGCAAATATGTGTGGCTCAGAGAGGAGCCTAGGGAGAGATTAAGTGGCTGGTAATATTCCAGCAGTTTACCAATTGAGACGCCACCTCCAGTCTGTTTCACCAACAAAAAGAAGGCTGAAGGGAGGAGAGGACTCCCCTAATACTCACCAAATAAAACTGTGAGTCTCCATTGTTACTGCCCTCAGAAGCTGGAGCAGCAGGGGTGAGACCATGCACTGACACCAGGGGACAGAGAACTAACCAGGAAACTCAGGAGTAGATCTATAACTTAGTGGCCTAGTGGTGGGGCTATGAGAGTCTCTTTCCATAACCACTGTATTATCTCTGCCCCTCCATGCTTTATCTCTTGGTCAGGAGTGAGGGATTAAGCTAAGAAGCCTATTTATATTTTAAAAGCCCTCAAGCTCCCATAGCCTACAGGGAAGAAAAAGCACAAAAGAGACTTTTAAGCCACTGTTCTCCAACTCAGGGATTAAAATAATATTGAAACAACTGTCGATTTCTACAACTGTGAACTCTTTAATTACCTTACTTAGACACAAGTCAATCCAGTCAAGAGTGATTAGTAATTTGAAAAGTACTGAGAGAGGATCCTCATAACATACTGCATAAAATGGTTAAACCAACAAGAAGAAATATTGAAGAAATGAACCAGGACAAGAGTTCAGCTAAAAGCCCCCCTAAGGTTGAAGCACAAAATAATGAGGTCAACATCCAAACACTAGTTAAGGAAATAGTCACATTAGTGAGTAAAGATTTGAAAGAATTGTCCTCAGAAATGCAGAACAACAAATGAGACTCTGGAAGAAAACATTATCTCAAGGTTATTAGAGAGCTGAAATAGCTGAGCTAAGAACACAACTAGCTGAACAAGCTAAAACAGACAGAACAAGCTAACAAAAAAGATTAACTCCAGAAAACAGTAGAGGGGAGAACGAATAGAATAAATGAGGCTGAAGACAGAATTAGCAAGATTGAGGACTAATTAGAAACAACTAAAAAAGAAGTAAGTGATCTCAAAAAGAGATTAAGAGATTCTGAAAACAACAACAGAGACTTATGGGATGACTTCAAAAGAAATAATATATGCAGTATTGGCTTATCAGAGGAAGAAAGAGAGATGGGAAGAAAGCATTCATCAGGACATAATAGCTGAGAACTTCTCTAGTCTAGACAACATAAAAGACATAAAGGTTCAAGAAGCCCAGAGGGTCCCAGACAGAATTAACCCAAATTTATAGACACCAAGACACATCATATTTATAATGGAAAGGAATAAGGATAAAGAAAAGGTCCTGAAGAGGCAAGAGAAAAACAAAGAGTCACCTACAGAGGAAGACTCAATAGTACACTACTTAACAACTACTGGGTCAAAGTGGAAATAAAAGAAGAAATCAAAATGTTTTGAGAGTTCAATGAAAATGAAGACACAAGCTATCAGAATATTTGGGACACAGCTAAAGCTGTACTGATAGGGAAGTTTATAACCATACAAGCTCACATTAAGAAACAAGAAAGAGCACAAATAAACAGCCTGATTACACATCTTAAAGATCTAGAAGAAAAACAAAGGAACCCTAAAGCAACCAGAAGGAGAGAAATCACTAAAATTAGGGCAGAAATCAGTAACATTGAAAATAAGAAAACCGGGAGTCCAGCGGTAGCACAGCGGGTTAAGCGCACGTGGCTCGAAGACAAGGACCAGGATAAGCCCCAGGCTCTCCACCTGCAGGGGAATCACTTCACAGGCGGTGAAGCAGGTCTGTAGGTGTCTATCTTTCTCTCCCCCTCTCTGTCTTCCCCTTCTCTCTCCATTTCTCTCTGTCCTATCCAACAATGATGACATCAATAACAACAACAATAACTACAACAATAAAACAACAAGGACAACAAAAGGGAAGAAAGAAAGAAAGAAAGAAAGAGACAGACAGAAAATAAAACCATACAAAAGATCAATGAAAGTAAATGTTGGTTCTTCGAAAGAGTGAACAAAATCGACAAACCTTTAGCCAGGTTCACAAAAAAAAAAAAAAAAAAAGGGAGAAGACCCAAATAAATCAGATAGTAAATTAAAGAGGAGCTATCATAATAGATACTGCAAAAATTCAACATATCATGCAGGTTTCTTTCTTTTTTTTTTTCCTCCGGGATTATTGCTGGGCTTGGTGCCTGCACCATGAATCCACCACTCCTGGAGGCCATTTTTTCCCCCTTTTGTTGCCCTTGTTGTTGTAGCCTCCTTGTGGTTATTATTATTACCATTGTTGATGTTGTTCATTGTTGGATAGGACAGAGAAAAATGGAGAGAGGAGGGGAAGACAGAGAGGGGGAGAGAAAGATAGACACCTGCAGACCTGCTTCACCACCTGTGAAGTGACTCCCCTGCAGGTGGGGAGCGGGGGCTCGAACCGGGATCCTTATGCCAATCCTGGCACTTTGCACCACATGTGCTTAACCCACTGCGCCACCAAGTGACCCACTTCATGTAGGTTTCTATGAACAACTATATGCCACCAAACTAGAGAACCTGGAAGAAATGGATGATTTCCTAAATACCTACCAACTTCTAAATCTAAGTAAAGAGGAAGTAGATAACATGAACAGGCCCATGCCCATCACAGTTAATGAAATTGAAACAGTCCCAAAAATCTTCCCAAAAATAAAAGTCCTGGTCCAGATGGTTTTACAAGTGATCTACAAAACCTTCAAAAAAGAACTAATACTTCTACTTTTAAAGTCTTCCAGAAGATTGAAGACACTGGAATACTCTCTTCCAGCTTCGATGAAGCCAAAATCACTTTGTTACCGAAAGCAGACAGGGAAACAACCAAAAAAGAAAACTACAGACCAATATCTCTGATTAATATAGATGCTAAAATATGGAACAAAATTCTAGCCAACCAGATACAGCAGTATATTAAAAATATGCTAGCCAGGCTTCCCTGGATTGAAGACCCCACCAATGTGTCCTGGAGCTCAGCTTCCCCAGAGACCCACCCTACTAGGGAAAGAGAGAGGCAGAGTGGGAGTATGGACCGACCAGTCAACGCCCATGTTCAGCGGCGAAGCAATTACAGAAGCCAGACCTTCTACCTTCTGCAACCCTCAGTGACCCTGGGTCCATGCTCCCAGAGGGATAGAGAATGGGAAAGCTACTGGGGAGGGGGTGGGATATGGAGATTGGGCGGTGGGAATTGTGTGGAGTTGTACCCCTCCTACCCTATGGTTTTGTTAATTAATCCTTTCTTATATAAAAAAAATTAAAAATAAAAAAATATATTGTTCATTATTACCAAGTGGGGTTATCCCAGGGATGCAAGGTTGGTTTAATATATGAAAATAAATCACCACATAAATAAAAGCAAGACCAAAAACCACATAGTCATATCAATAGATGTATAGAAATCCTTTGAAAAAATACAACACCCTTGTATGATCAAAACACACTACATAAAATGGGAATAGATGGAAATTCCTCAAGATAGTGGAGTCTATATATAGAAAACCTACAGCCCACATCATACTCAATGGTGAAAAACTGGAAGCATTTCCACTCAGATCAGGTACTAGACAGGGCTGCCCACTTTCATGATTACTATTCAACATAGTGCTGGAAGTTCTTGCCATAGCAATCAGGCAGGAGCAAGGAATTAAATGGATACAGATTGGAAAAGAAAAAGTGTTGGTATGCTTCTAAATTCTGCTTCTAAGACCCCTTCTGTTTCATTGGTTTAATCCTCCTTGCTTAACACTGTGTTCTATTTACATAACCACTGTTAACTAAGCACCGCCCTGCCTCAAGGGCATTGGTTTAATCCTCACTGTTTTGCATGCTTTTTCCTTCTCCCCACCCCCATCCTACGTACATCCTCTTCAGACCTGACTCTTCCACCTCAGGATATATAAGGACAAGATTGTGATTAGAGATAGCTTAGATTGCGCTACATTCCACATGAATAAAGACTGAACTGCGAACCACTCAGCCATGAGTCTCTGGTCTTCTCTTTCTCCCGCCCACGAAGCTAGCCTGAAAAAGAAGTCAAACTCTCCCTATTTGCAGATAACATGATAGCATACATAGAAAAACCTAAGGAATCCAGCAAGAAGCTTTTGGAAATCATCAGGCAATACAGTAAAGTGTCAAGCTACAAAATTAACATTCAAAAGTCAGTGGCATTCCTCTATGTGAACACAAAGTTAGAAGAAATTGAAATCTAGAAACCAATTCCTTTTACTATAGCAACAAAAACAATAAAATATTTAGTAATAAACCTAACCAAAGAAGTGAAAGACTTGTATGCTGAAAATTATGAGTCACTACTTAAGGAAATAGAAATAGACACAAAGTGGAAAGATATTCCATGTTCATGGGTTGGAGGACATCATCAAAATGAATATACTACCCAGAGCCATATACAGATTTAATGCTATCCCCATCAAGATCCCAACCACATTTTTAGGAGAATATAACAAATGCTACAAATGTTTATCATGAACCAGAAAAGACCTATAATTGCCAAAACAATCTTGAGAAGAAAGAACAGAACTAAAGGCATCAAACTCCCAGATCTCAAATTGTATTATAGGGCCATTGTAATCAAACTGCTTGGTACTAGAATATGAATAGACACACTGACCAGTGGAATAGAACTGAGAGCCCAGAAGTAAGCCCCCACACCTATGGACATCTAATCTTTGACAAAGGTGCCCAGACTATTAAAGGGGAAAATCAGAATCTCTTCAACAAATGGTTTTGGAAAAAATGGGTTGAAACATGCAGAAAAATGAATATAGTGATATTTCACCAAATAAAAAGTGAATTCCAAGTGGATCAAGGACTAGGATGTTAGACCAGAAACTGTCAGATACTTAGATGAAAATATTGGCAGAACTCTTTTCTGCATAAATTTTAAAGGCATCTTCAATGAAATGTATCCAATGACAAAGAAGACTAAGGCAAGTATAAGCCCATAGTGCAACATCAAATTAAAAAGCTTCTGCACAGTGAAAGAAACTACTACACAAAACAAGAGACCCCTGACAGAATGGGATAAGATCTTTATATGCTATACATCAGACAAGAGGCTAATAACAAAAATATATAAAGAGCTTGCTAAACTCAACAACAAGAAAACAAATAACCCCATCCAAAAATGGGGAGAGGATATGGACAGAATACTCACCATAGAAGAGATCCAAAAGGCTGAGAAACACATGAGAAAATGCTCCAAGTCATTGATTGTCAGAGAAATGCAAATAAAGACAACAATGAGATACCACTTCATTCCTGTGAGAATGTCATACATCAGAAAAGGTAACAGCAGCAAATGTTGGAGAGGTTGTGGGCTCAAAGGAACCCTCCTGCACTGCTGGTGAGAATATTAATTGGTCCATCCTCTGTGGAGAACAGTCTGGAGAACTCTCAGAAGGCTAGAAATGGACCTACCCTATGAACCTGCAATTCCTCTCCTGGGGATATATCCTAAGGAACCCCCACATACCCACCCAAAAAAGATCTGTGTACACATATGTTCTTGGCAGCACAATTTGTAATAGCCAAAACCTGGAAGCAGCCCAGGTGTCCAACAACAGATGAGTGGCTGAGCAAGTTGTGGTATATATACACAATGGAATACTACTCAGCTTTTAAAAATGGTGACTTCACCATTTTCAGCTGATTTTGGATGGACCTTGAAAAATTCATGTTAAGTGAACAAAGTCAGAAACAGAAGGATAAATATGAGATGATCTCACTCTCAGGTACAAGTTGAAAAACAAGATCAGAAAAGGAAACTCAAGTAGAACCTGAACTGGAATTGGCATATTGCACCAAAGTAAAAGACTCTGTGGTTGCTGGGGGCGGGGGGGGGGGGGGAGAATACAGGTCCAAAAAGGATGACAGCAGACCTAGTGAGGGTTGTATTGTTATATGACAAACTGGGAAATGTTATGCATGTACAAAAAAAAAAAAAACGTGTAGGACCCACAGGAAAGGAGTAGGGAGAGACAAGAGAAATAACAAATAAAGCCCCAAAGCAAGTTGAAAGAAGCTTAAAAAAAAGAGTGTAATGAAAGCTTAAGTTATAGATCTTCACATGTTATAATGTTCTATGCCTCCAAACATTGTTTCCAGAGATTACAGAATAATAAAGTATATATAGTAATGCTTTATTATTATTATATATTAACTAATAAACCCACAATATGTGGTAGAAATATGGTATTTCCATGATCCCAGAGAAACTTTACTTATATATTTCTGACAGCTGACCATGGTAGATAATCATCTAGCATTGTCTATCTTTTGTCCCAGAGAAACATCAAAATAAATCAATGCATTTTTTTGATCCAGCAAGAATAATCTAGCCCTCCTTACATGGCTATCTCACACAACCTTCTCATTACCACAGCTGCCAAACAAGACATTTATAGTTGTAGCATTACCAATTCAGCTTGATTTTCTCTTTTATAATCAAGACTGAATGACCTATTTTTACAGAAAACTTCTTGTCATTGTCATATGAAGAAGGCAAGCAATGGTCTACACTAACTAAAGACACAATATAATCTTAGATTTCAGCTTTTTATTAGTTTTTTTTTGGGTAATAAATTGAGATAGTATATGACTAGAATATCATGGATTTTAATATGTATTTATAGAATCATAAATTCATATCAAGTGGGTCATATAAAATGGGTTTTACTATGTATTTATAGAGTTATAAATTCAAAGCTACTTTGAAAATATTTCCATTATGTAAATACAAGACAAATTCCAACTATCTTTTAATATCACTGCCTAATTGCTCTATAACCACCACTCCTAATAAAATTATTAAATCACTTTGTCCCTACACATTTGTTTTCCTTTAAAAATGTTGAGTGATAGATAAGAATTTTTTTCTTAAAAAAAAGTTCTTGAGTATATTTTCAGGCTTGAATTTTCTCACTTCAATCCTATCATGGGAAAAAAGGAAACACTGAGCCATACTCTTTGCACTCTTACTTGTCTAGAATTCTTAATTAAATCATTTTCTTCAAGATCGTGGCATATAACAAAGTATACTTTTCTAAGACTTTATTAGTATATTGAAGTAAAAAAAGTATAATAAGATCAGTCACTTGGATAATGTGCTTGGCTTTGTCATACACAAGACCCAGGCTCACTCATGTCAGGGCTTCACAGCACGTAATCAATAAATAAATAGTCTGGGCTGGGTGTCATTCTCTCTCTCTCTCTGGAAAAGGCAGCCTAGTGTGGTGAAGCCCACTAACAACAAAATAATTAAGCCATACCATCCAAAAGGAAAATATAATTGCATTATGACTAGAGAATATATATATATTGGTTTGGTTTTATTTTGACTCCATTTGAACTTGAATCATAGTTCTAGAGTTAAGTATCTTTGGTTCTGATTTGCCTAGACTGGCCTGTCTCTTGCCAACTCTTGTACTTGGGAATAGAGTCAGCTTTGCCTGGTACACTTGACAGAGAAGGAAAAGAACTGCTTCCGAAGAAAAACCAGGTATGTTACCAGAAGATGTGGTTAAAAGGAATGAATTTGGGCAGATAAAACCAAGAATCAAGGGAGTCGGGCAGTAGTGCAGTGGGTTAAGTGCAGGTAGTGCAAAGTTCAGCTCCCCACCTGCAGAGGAGTCGCTTCACAGGCGGTGAAGCAGGTCTGCAGGTGTCTATCTTTCTCTCCCCCTCTCTGTCTTCCCCTCCTCTCTCCATTTCTTTCTGCCCTATCCAACAATGATGACATCAATTACAACAAAAATGAAAAAACAACAAGGGCAACAAAAGGGAAAATAAATAAGTATATTGAAAAGAAAACAAGTATCATGATAAGAGTGCTGCTCAGTGAGTCATAAAATCTGGACTTTAGTCTAATTTACCACTAAGTAGTTTTATTGCTTTAAGCAAGTAACTTAATTAGGGTAAGCCTGGGTTCACTATTCTGCAAAATTACAGACTTGCATAAGACATCCTCAGATAGTTGTTTGTCTGAAATTCTAATTCAGTGATGAATTGGATAGGCTTTTGTATTACAGATGATTAAGTTAGATTTTTATTTGATAAAATCAGAACAGTTTTTTCAAGAAATAGCTGTGTACTCTACAGAAGATGTAGCTCTACTTTGAGTCTTCAGATATTTTCGATTCTGAATATTGATTAAAAGAGTTTAAGCTTCATACTAATTATTTTAACTCTCTAGGACATTTAGGAGTTTTAAATTTTATCTTTTTTTTAAATTTTGGAGGTTAATAGTTTACAGTATAGATTTTGGCACATTGGTACAATTTCTCATCTTACCATGATAGCAGTCTATAAAACACTCTCAAGTCCAATTAGGTCCTTTTCCCTTGTCAAGTACCAAGACCTGAAAGCCCTCATCCCCTGTCTCCCCAACCCTCTCCTTGTCCTCTTTCCCCAGAGTCCTTTGTTTTGGTGCAATACACCAGACCAGACCCAGTTTTACTTTGTGTTTCCCCTTTATTCTTCTCGTTTCTTAAGTTTCGCTCAACAGTGAGATCATTACACATTTATCCTTCTATGCTTTTACCTGGCAATTTCTCTCTTGAAGATATATCCTAAGGACACAAACACACCCATCCAAAAATGTCTGGGTATATCTCTGTTCATAGAAGCACAATTTGTAATAATGCAAACCTCAAATCAACGTAGGTGTCTAACAACTGATGAGTAGCTAAGAAAGTTATTATATATATATATATGATGAAATACTACTCAGCTATTAAAAATAGTCACCTTTTTCACCTTATCTTGAATGGAATTTAAAGGAAGCATGTTAAGTTAGATAAAACTTTATTTTTTAAAAGAAAAAAACTGTGCTTACATTGCTTCCAGTAATTTCATTGTTTATATCAACCCTGTGATGCTTGTAGGAAACCAATGAATTCTTGGAAATAGCAGTTATCAATTAGAAAAATGAAAGGAAATCAATTTGTTAGTATAATTTGCCATTCTGATATGCAGAAAAACAAAGGAATGATCATCAGAAATTAACTATAGAATTGAGTTAGGAAAAAATGAGTGAGCTCAAAGAGAAGATCTTAAGACTTTTTTTGTTTGTTTCACTAGTGTTTCACTTTTTATTTATAAATATGATTTTTACTAGTAACTTAATAGTAGATTACAAGTTAAGATTAGAGGGGTACAGTTGCACACTGCACCTTAGAGTTATGTCTGGCAGACCATGCAAATAGCAAGGCTAGTAAATGTCATGAATGCAAATATACTAGGCAAGTGGACATTATTCACAGCCCAAATTAAACTATATTTGTCAAGGAAAGTATGAGAAAGAAAAAATAATGATTAATCTTCATGCAGTGCAAATGTTTCAATGAACGGGCAGACTGGTAAGTATGAACTTAATAGGGTGTAGGCTTATAGCAAAATACATACATAAGTAAATAAATGCCACAGTATTTCCATGACTGGCATGACTACTCTGTCATGAATACTGTAAAAAGGATTAGTGGATGCAGTAATGCTTTTCAAGTACATTGAGTAAATATTGACTTTAAAAGAAAATTTTACTTAATGCATGTGTGTTAACAGAATAAGTGATGTATAGCAGAATATTTAGCATGTCAGTTGAAGGGAAAGACAATTCTAAGATGACATTGGAACTCTTCACCTAAATTTTGGTATTGATATCAAAACTGGTGAACACTCACCAACAAGATGTGAAAAGACTGATTAATCATGTCATGAGGTCTTTTAGGAAAGCATGTTAGGCTCACAAACAAGTCAAACAACGGTGTGAGGCAGAGGAATTGGAGTAGGACAGAAGCAAGGGTTCCTTTGTGTGGATGGACTTATAGGACTTGAATTCCTCATCAGCGCTAAACAGAAATCATCCATGCTTTTTGTAATAGCTCTCTAGATGTGGGTTAAAGAAAGAAGAAATGGTGATGTGAATGGTACTTCCATGTGATGGCAGGGGCTTGAACCCAGCTCTTGATGCATAGTTAAATATGTGCTCTACTGGATGAGTTATTTTCTGATCCTTCAATGAACCTTTTATGTACGATGCTATTAGATCATCTAAGAATTAACCAAACATATGTGTGTATACATATATATAATTTTAAAGAGAGAGATAAAAGAGAAGGGAGGAGAGAGAGAAAGACTGAGACTACAGCTCTGCTCAGCTCTGGCTTTTTTTTTTAATTAAAAAAACTGTGTTGGTTTTTTATATTTTTTATATTTTATTCATTTTTTTATTTATTAAAAGGAAACACTGACAAAACCATAGGAGAAAATTGTGTTTTATCCATTCCATGAATCAGGCCATGTGCCCATCCTGCCCTGAGATGTGTTACAGGAAGCAGAGTCTGGGGGTGAGGTGGGGGGTGAGAGGAGGGATGACAAGCCCCTTAGGAAACAAGGCTGGAGGTCAAGGAACTCCAGCTGGAATAGCATGGTCTATGCTCTCAGTGGCCACTGTCTCAGAAGCCTAGTGCCTCTGTATGCTGAAAGTCATGTCCGAGATGGGCACTGTGCGTGTCCTTCAGGTGCTCCACATTCTTCCTGTGCTCCATCTCCTTTTAGCTCAGAGTGGAGACAGTAGTATACTTTGCTCTACCCAATGGACAGCTTTGACTGAAAGAATGAGGTGTGAAGGTCCTTGGCCATATGAATTCTCTTCACTCACAATTAAGAGCAGTTTGCAATTTAAGAAATCTCTGCACTAAGTTAACATCAAGGAAACTATATAAAACCATGCTCTATCTACAGCACTGCACGCTATTGGGATATTGGAAGCATCTACTGAAACAGCTGGTACATTCTGGGCACACGGTCATCCAATCTGGACAGGGCTGACTGGATGTGCTTATTAGTGGGCAGGGCTGATAGGTCAACCCAGGGTGGCCGCATAAGGTTTTCTGTGGAGCATTTTACTGGTGACTTTCTTGATAGCTTCTGGTTGCATGTAGTGAATGAGTTCACACAGCTCATGAGGCAGCTTTCTGGAGCTGGTGGTCAATGCCTGCCTCCCACATCTTCAAAGATAACATGCTTGGACTCCAGGTTCATCATGAGCCTGGGCATCAGCTGAGTCTTGGCTCGCTCCAGCTCTACCATATCCACAGTTCCACCCATCAAAATGAACTCCTTTGTAATAATTTCCACCATTTCTCGAACCTGTCCAGGGTCGGCACTGGCATGAATGCACAGAAGGCCTTTGTCCTCAAAGCTGTGGTGATAGGAAGTGGCATTGTAATCCAGTGGTGTCTGTTGAGTACATTGAGGTACAGCCTGGTAAACAGGCCCTTGTCAGACCCGCCAGCTGAGAAGGAGCCACCTCTTCCCATCATTATGTTCAGAAAAGCGTAGCGGATGTAGTCCTCTTCCAGAAAGGAGCAGCTCTCCAGTCCTATCATGATGTGTGTGAGCTCAGGGGATGGGGTGGGACCAGGGACATGTCTCTTTCCAGCTTGACAAGTCCCCTGGTGTACTGAGCCATGGATCGGTCCACATTCACAATGTCCCCACTTCCCAAGGCTGGCTGAGCTCCTTGGAGGTACTTTTTGGTACTTCGGTGCCTCAGGCTTGAAAATCTTTTTGCATAACCATGATCTAGTAAAATTTTATAAGCAAAGTTATATTAACAGGTTGACATTTCCTTTCTAATGAATCCTTTATTAGAAGATAAGCATTTGGATAAGAAACAAAATGTGACATGATTCTTATTTTCTTAATGACCTGATAGTGAGGTTGAGGGTAAGCAATAAATTTCTCACCTACAAGTAATTATTGATGACTCTCAGTTTACTAGAATCTGAGTCTGAGAGTTGTGCATGGCCAGTAGTTAGAGGGAATGACCACTGCAAGACTCACTGTGTGTTCAGGAACCTAGAAGGATATACTATTTGCTAGATGATTGCATACGCTTTCTATGTGCCAGTTCTTTTTGTTTTCATTCCTTCTGGAGATAGGACCTCATGTAGACACAATTTTATCACTCTTGGGACACATTTTCATTCATTAAGAGAGGCACGGGCACCATAGCACTAGGGCTTTCTTTGGTGCCATAGTATTTTCCATATGCTGCCAGAGTTTGAACCTGAGTCCTATACATTTCTAAGCATGTGCCTTACCAGTACTATTACTATCAATTATGGACTAAATCCCTAAATTAAAGAAATGGAGAGGAGGCTGGGTGAAAGTGCATAGGGTTAATCACACAGTATGAAGCACAGGGACCCATACAAGGATTCCAGTTGGAGTGCTCTGCTCCCCCCACCTGCGGGGAGTTGCCTCACAAGCAGTGAATCAGGTCTGCATGTGTCTCTCTTTCTCTATCTTACCCTCCTATGTCTCAATTTTTTTTCTTTAGCCACTTTTTTTATTACAAAAAATGGAAAAGATGGCCTCCAGGAGCAGTGGGTTTGTAGTACTGGCACGAAGTCCCAACGATAACTCTGGAGGAAAAACAAAACAAAACAAAACAAAACTTGTAACCTTATAGTTCAGTCATGGTGGTGGTGGTAGTATTCATAATGATGAGACTGGGAAGTTCTTAACAGACTTTTCTTGAGAGAAACTTAAACTGAACAGGGGTTCCTGGTGAGACCTGGACACCACTGTCATCACACATCACATACTTGTCATTTCTTTTCAAACATTAATGAAATTATTGTAGGACTAGTTTATAATAGTAGTTTATGGGCAGTTAAATAAATGGAGGGGCATAAGACATGAATAACCTCTGCTTTCAGATAGGGAATAGCATACCTTCTCTTTGGATAATATCAAATCTTTTTTAAAATTTTTTTTTAATATTTATTTTATTTATTCCCTTTTGTTGCCCTTGTTGTTTTATTGTTGTAGTTATTATTGTTGTTGTTGGATAGGACAGAGAGAAATGGAGAGAGGAGGGGAAGACAGAGAGGAGGAGAGAAAGATAGACACCTGCAGACCTGCTTCACCGCCTGTGAAGCAATTCCCCTGCAGGTGGGGAGCCGGGGTTCGAACCGGGATCTTTATGCCGGTCCTTGTGCTTTGCGCCACCTGCACTTAACCCACTGTGCTACAGCCCGACTCCCAATATCAAATCTTTATACATTATTTGCCCCTCAAAACATCCTAAACTTAGCTATTTTTAGCTGACTAAAATGTCTCTCAACCAAAATTCTAGTCTGTTCCTCACTCACTTGTTCAAAGTTTTATCTTTCATGGTTACTCACCCAACACAATAAATGTACAGAATTATTTGACATTAAAGTCACCAGTTGTGATGATACCTAGCTATGTTAAGAGATTCCAGTTCTTTAGCTGAGAAGGGAAAATGCTAGTATGAGACTCTATAAGATACCTGATTAATTGTAGGAGCAAGATTTTTTTTTTTTTTTAGTTGAATCATGCTAAGTTCCAAATAAATATCCTAGATCCAGGGAAGTATCACAACTCAATGACAGATTTTTTTTTTTAAGGTCAAAACAGAGTTTATTACTTCAGTTCCTGTAGTAGATATTTGCTGTATCACAAAGTCCTACAATATATCACATTTAAATAAGACAGTTCAGAAAGGAAGAAGAGTGGGGCCAGAACAGTTTATGTCGCTGTATAAATTGCATCACACAGGTGCTACATATCATACTTGCTCCTGTCATTATTCAAAAGGTCAGTCTTGAATATTCCAAGGGAAGGCAAATTAACTTCTAGAAAGGTCTGGACCACAATGAGGTTCAGCAAAGCAATGTCATGCTGATTTTGCTTTAAAAATATTTTAGCAAAAAACATTATATTTGAACTTATGCACCCCTTGAAGTATTTTTCAGGAAAAATAAGACAGAACATGGATTGGGCTCCTTGATACAGAGGCCTAGAAACCAAATCTGATCAAATAAAATTTTATCAGTATATTTTCTCTTCCTAAATAGAACAGTCTCTGATTCAGTCATTGCCACAGAAGGAATTCAGCTGTAAACCCAAATGACTTTAACTGTGTTCTGTTTCTCATTCAGAGGACCAAGCTGACACATTAATAACTTTTGCACTGAAAGCAAAGTGATATGTCTAAAGAACTTGTTGATTTGCATATAAAAATATTGCTGGAATATTGTGAACTGATTTAATATTATATCTCTATAGCCAATAGTATGATAAGCACATTTGTCAGTTATATGCATAGGGAGGTATGTGTATGTATTTATGTGTGTTTGGCAGAGTCAGTGTCTCACACTACTCATGAGCCAACTTTTTCATTCAGAGAGACAGAGACATCACAACACCAGAGCTTTCTCCAGTGCTCTGTTTCTCCAGTGTGGTGCTGGGGTTTGAACCTGGGCTGCAAGGCAGACAAACACCAGACACAGTGAGCTAACTCTAGGCCCCTATCAGCAGTACTTTGTATTGTTTGGTGTATAGGTATTATACTTGTTATATTTTTAATTATTTCATATAGTGTATGCTGTCATAAATGACTTTGATTTTGTACATTGAAATTATATCCTGAAACTAAATTCATTTAATTCTAGCAGCTCTCCTGTAGATTTAAGATTTTTATTTTTTAATACTTATTTATTTTCCCTTTTGTTCTCCTTGTTGTTTTTTATTGTTGTTATAATTATTACTGTTGTTGTTATTGATGTCATCATTGCTGGATAGGACAGAGAAAAATAGAAGAGGGTAAGACAGAGAGGAGGAGAGAAAGACAGACACCTGCAGACCTGCTTCACTGCTTGTGAAGTGACTCCCCTGTAGGTGGGGAGCTGGGGACTCGAACCTGGATCCTTATGCTGGTCCTTGCACTTGGCACAGATTTAAGATTTTCTATGCATATAGTTACATCATCTAAAAATAATACTACTTTAATATATTCTATTCCATCTTCAATGTGTGCACCTATTTTTAGTAAAAATAATATTGTCATTGCCTTGTCCTGTCATTAGAGGAATGCCATTATCTTTCCCTATTATTATAGGGTTGGTTATTTCTCCTAGATGTCTTTTATTAGGAGGAAGCTGTTCTTTATTATTATTATTTTCTATTTTATTTATAAAAAGGAAACACTGACAAAACTATAGGATAAGAGGGTACAACTCCACACAATTCCCACCACCAGAACTCCATATCCCATCCCCTCCCCTAATAGCTTTCCTATTCTTCCACTATTATTGTATTACGATTGATGTATTTTTGTAGTTCTTTCAGTAGGTGTTTGGTGTATTTAGAGGGTCCCTGATTGGATTCATAGATGTTAATAATTGTTAAGTCTTCTTGGTTGATTGATCCTCTAACCGTTATGTAATGGCCTTGCCTATCTTTTATTACTTTATTTAATTTAAAGTCTGTGGTGCCAGAGATGAGAATGGCTGTTCCTGCCCTTTTTTGTGGTCCATTAACCTGTATGATAGTTTTCTATCCTTTCACTTTAAGTCTATATTTGTCTTGTTGGGTCAGGTGGGATCCTTGCACATAGCATATCCTTGGGTTGTGTTTTATGATCCAAACTCCCACTCTGTGCCTTTTGATGGGAGAGTTTAAGCCATTGACATTTATTGATATTATGGATTTAATGTACTGTACTGCCATTATTCAATAATTTTTTAATTTTCATTGATATATGGCAAGTAGTATGATGATGTTCTTGTTTATAAGAGGTCTTTTAGAACCTCTTTAATGGCAGGTTTGGTGATGGTTTCCTTCTTTAACTGTTGCCTGTCTGAGAAGGTTTTGATCCCTCCATCTAGTCTGAATGAAAATCTAGCAGGATATATTATCCTTGGTTGAAACCCTTTTTCATTCAGGGCTCGATAGATACATTGCCATTCTCTTCTGGTTTTTAGAGTTTAAGCGGAGAAGTCTGCTCATAGTCTTAGGGTTTTCCTCTGTATGTGCCTTTTTGTTTTCCTCTTGCAGCCTTTAGGATCCTTTCTTTATCCTTACTTCTTTTCATTGTAACTATGATGTGTCTTGGTGTCTTCAGGTCTGGGTTGATTCTGTTTGGGACTCTCTGGGCCTCTTGGGTCTTGATGTCCTTTCTGTTATTTAGGTCTAGAAGTTTTCTTCTATTATTTCCTCTAGAACATTTACTCCCCCTCCCTCTTTCTTCCTCTGGTAGGCCAATTATACAAATGTTACTTCTTTTGAGATCATCCCATATGTCTCTGTTGTTGTTTTCAGTGTCTCTCAATCTCTTTTTAGCTCTTTTACCTCTTCTTGTTTTCTCTAGCTCATCCTCTATCTGGCTAATTCTGTTTTCTGCTTCTGTTAGTCTGCTTTCCCTTCCCTCAGCTTCTTTTTTCAGTTCAGTTCTAGTATTAGCTTTTTCTGCTAATTGGCCTTTAAGCTCAGCTATATCAGCTTTTAGTTCTCTAATTACCTCAAGGTAACTAGTATTTTCCTTGAGGGTCTGATCTGTTGTTTTCCTAATTCTGATAGTCCTTGCCTCCATAGTTGTCTTCATTTCTGTGATTACTAGGTTTATTATTACTTGAATACTTTTCTTATCTATGGTTACTTCTGACTGATTTGGAGTTTCTTCTGGGATCCTGTACTGAGTCATTGTGGTAGTGGTTTTATTTGCTCTTGATTTAAGCATTTTTTTTTATTGATGTGGTTTTTATTTTTCTGTTCTGTTGTTCTTCAGTTGTTGTGTTTTGACTAAAACCCATATAGGGCTATACTAAAGCCCTTTCACAAATGCAGTCAGAAACCTCAGAAATTACAAGAATAGCAAAACAGCACCACCAGTCCAAGAAAAAATAGCAACCAAAACCAAAAGAAAAAGAGAGATAAAGGAAAAAAGGGAGAGCAAAAATAGACAATTATGCAAATCTACTGTCCACTGTAAATTCTAGGGATAGCAAAAGGAGAAAGAGAAGTAGAAGAGAGAGAGACACACACAGAGCCCAGTCCAAGTCAGATTTCTTCCACAAAATAATTTCAAAATGAGTATCAGTGAATTCAGAAAGCAAAAGAAGGAAGAAAAGAAAAAGAAGAAAAAAGGAATAGTGAAAGGAAAGAGTTATTTATTTATTTATTTATTTTGAATTAGCTAGGATAGAAAAAAGGAAAGTGGAAGGAAGAGGGAGAGAAATAAGTTTCTCTCACAATGGATAGGACACTCAGTCACCTATCAATTGACAAAAAAAAAAAAAAAACAATTAATTTTGGTCAACCTGAGGAAGAAGGAGGGAAAAGGGACACATGTATATAATATAGTAATAATAATAAAAGAATAAAAAATCCAAACAGTCTGCTGCTTGTACTGCTCTGAATTGGCTGTAGGTAGCCTGAGCAAAAATAGGCAAATATAAAAAGTATCCAAAAAAAAAAACCTCCAGGTAGAACTTCCCAGACAGGCTGAGGCTCTGATTGGTCAGGTATTTTGTCACTCAAATAGAGCTCCAGCCACTTAAAAAAAAAAAGAGGAGGAAAACAAAGAGAAAAAGGCTTGGAATGACACCCCTGGTGAGCCAAAAATCTTGGTAAAGAAAATAACTCAATGGGAAGTCTGCTACAAGTGGCTGGGGGCTGTTTCTGGCTTAGCTGAGAGAGGTGAGTTCAGAAATAATCAGGCCAAAAAGACTTTCCTATGTTTTCCTTTAGGACTCTGTTTGTCAGCCCCAGAGTGAGTTATGGGACTCTATTTTGGTGTCACCCTGACCATGCCATGTTCACCCTCCTACAGACAGCCCAGTATCCTACTCTATCCAGAGAATCCCAGGTTGTAAGCTGCTTCTGTTTGGAGCTCAGGGCAGCTGCTATTTCCATGTAGTCATCTTGGCTCCACCCCCCTCCAGCTTTCCTATTTTTTAATCTTCTGGGAGTATGGACCCAAGGTCATTGTGGGGTGCAGAAGGTGGAAGGTTTGGTTTCTTTAATTGCTTCCCCGCTGAACATGGGCGTTGACAGGTCGATCCATACTCCCAGCCTGTCTCTCTCTTTTCCTAGTGTGGGGCAGGGCTCTGAGGAATCAGAGCTCCAGGACATATTGGTAGGGTTGTCTGTCATATTGGTAGGGAAGTCTGGTTGGCATCATGCAAGCATCTGGAACCTGGTGATTGAAAAATGAGTTAACATATAAATTCAAATAAATTGTTGACTAATCATGAACCTCCTTGTCTCCTGGAAGTTTTTGTCTAAATGGGTGCTACATCTTATTGAATAATTGACTAAATCTATCTACATAATTGCATGCCTTTTATGTTCTGTATGTGTTAAATTGAACAGTTTTTCTTTTCTAAATTTCTTGAGATACACAATGATGTATGTCAATTATAAATTTAAAGTGTATGGAACAGTGATTTAAATTTACATTTTGCAAAAATCATTTCCACAATGTTTAGTTAACTACAACTTTTAAGATAGAAGACACATGCTTTTTACCCACAAGAACACAATTAGTTTAATGAATTAATAAAGCCTGGAGCCATATGTGAACTTCTGAATATTTTCAGGAAGAAAATATATTCTTAATTTCTTTAAAATATTGAAAATGATCGAAATAACTTCAGTGCTATTTAGCAGGAACAACCATCAAAATGTCTGATTTTCCTTTTTTTTTTTTTTCCCCTGGGAACATGAACAGTTTTCTAGTTTTTCCAGTGGGATCACTGGAGCCCAGAAATTTTTTAAAAATATTTTATTTATTGGGATAAAAAGATAAATTGATGAGGGAGAAGGAGACAGAGAAACCTGCAGCACTGATTCACTGCTTATGAAGCTTTCCTTCTGCCGGTGGGGATTGGGGGTTTAAACGGTGAGTACTTGAATTCAGGTCCTTGAGCTTTTTAATATGGTAACTCTACCTAGTGTGGTATCTTCTGGCCCTAGCCCAGATATTTTAAGTGTCATTTTAACTTTGTGACCAGAGCTTTAACTCGTGCCTCGTGATAATTTTTTTTTTCAGTGTTAAAGACAGAGTAGGTGCAGTATACATTCTACATATCTCTTCTCAATCTATTGCTACATTTCTCTCAAATTGACACTGAACATGCATGTCAGTCTAAAGTAAACATAATTTCTCATTGTGAAAACCAAACCAAAATGATAAGGATATCTAATCACTGTCTATATTCCTTAGACACCTATGAGATGTATTCTGAGAAAAGTTTGCAAAGCAGAGAAGGGCAAAATTTGTAAAGCTTAACATAACTGCAAAGAGTGATTTTGCTGTCGTAGAACAGAGTTGCTGAAAGTGGATTTCTAGGGCTGGCAAAACAGCTCACTTGGGTAGTATACTGCTTTGTCATGTATATGACCCAGGTTCAAGTCCAGCCTGCACCAGACTGAAGGAAACTTCAGTGTTGTGGTTGTTTTCATTTTCCCTTTAACTCTCTCCTTTATCTTTAGAAAAACTCAGGTTTCTAAATTAAGCTATGGCCAGGCCTAGTCAACATAATTCAGTTGTCATCAGATATTCACTCCATAGTAAAAACACTTAATTGTATTTGAGAGCATTTGACCTTGTCCATTGTCAAAATTTCTTGGTAGTATGAAGTTTATACTTTTCTGTTTTTCTTTTTACTTTTAAAATTTTTTTTAAAAATATTTATTTTTCCCTTTTGTTGCCCTTGTTTTTTATTGTTGTAGTTATTATTGTTATCGATGTCATTGTTGTTAGATAGGACAGAGAGAAATGGAGAGAGGAGGGGAAGACAGAGAGGGGGAGAGAAAGTTAGACACCTGCAGACCTGCTTCACTGCCCGTGAAGCAACTCCCCTGCAGGTGCGCTTAACCCGCTGTGCTACCGCCTGACTCCCTACTTTTCTGTTTTTCATACGCAATAAGAAGTAAAAACTGTGGTCCAGGAGGTGGCACAGTGGATAAAGCACTGAATTCTCAATCATGATGTCCTGAGTTCAATCACTGGCAGCACATGTACCGGAGTGGTGTCTGGTTCTTTCTCACCTCTTATCTTTCTCATGAATAAATAAATAAATTCTTTTAAAAAAATAAAAACTTTATATTTTAAAGAAATTCACCTTCAAGCTAACATGAAAGGAAAATGAAAATTGATGATTTGTTTCACAGATACTAATTTCCAGTTAGGTTTTTCTATCAGTAAGTTGCATCATATAGCAATAGTTTAAAAATATGACTATGTGTGTGTAGGACACAGATGGCAGTATTTATGAACTCATTTCAACTTGGAAGGATACTAGAATTAAAAAAAAAAAAGTTGTGGGATATTGGCTTCACTGAATAAGAGAGGAACTCTATAGTTTTACCTGGCTTGTTGCTCACTGACAACCTACAGGGGTCTCAAGATTCTATTTTACTAGAGAAATCTGGATCAAAAAAGATAAAGTTACTTGTTTTAGGCTACACAGATACTCTGTGGCAGTTTGAGTCCTTAGTATGAAAGATTATTTTAAGATAATTCCCAAATCATCGCAGCTCCACTCAAAATTCTATATTGATTTTCAGTGGTTTTTTAGGTGACCAGGGAAAGAATGCTCATACTTTATCAAGTGTGAGAACCTGGGACTGTGCCCCTTGGCACAACATGAGAGTGAGCAACATGAATGGCACCAAGGAAAACACACAAATGAATGGTGGAGTGGTGCTGTAGTGCTTCTTTGTCTTTTCCTCTTTTCCCTCTGTCCCCATTAGAAATTAAAAAGGAAAAAAAAATCCAGCAGGAGCAGTGGAATCATGCATGTGTTGAGGCCTCAGTGCAAAAAAGAAAAACAAAAGGTTATGAACCACTATAAAGTTGTGCTTTTTACCACAACCCACTATGTAAGTCCATCTACAGATAGAAACAAAAGCTTCATAAGCAGTGCTTCTTTTTAGACTATGATGCAAGGTGATATTTTCATTCTTTTTAATGTTAGTCATGGCTCACTAAATTAATATAATGATCCACTGCTAGGTCTCTATTTGTATTTTGAAAACCTTTGATTTAAATGGTCATTTTAAAATTTACTACATATGTTGTATCTTACTGACAAAGCTGTATGTATGGTTGGTTCAGTTACTTAGTGTATTATATCATTAACAGATAATGGTCATCTAAATAATGCATTCCCACTTTCTTTTCTCTTTTCTGGTCCTTGAGTACACTCATGGAATCTTTATCTTCAGAAAAAGTGCTTATGTCAATACTCTGCTTTGTCACCAGGAAACCAAGCTTGATCTACTCTTAAGTCAGCATATGTAGGTAAACAGGAGGGAAACCACATTAGAACCACCCGGAAGCTGAGTATGTTCATCTTAAGAACCTTCACTTTTGTTCCCAAGATTAGTGCATTTTGTATGTGAAAGAAAATTGGGTCCAGTTTAACGAACTTACTGTGTTCAAGACAAAGACTTTCTTCCAGTCTTTCTCTTCATTTCCATTTTGTCCTTTGTTCCCCCGACTCACTGTTCACTTGCTTGTGCATGAGGTTAGAGCTATATACCACCAAAATTTGCCTTGTAGAAATTAATCCAGGCTGAGGTGAGGAAGGGGAAGCAGATACTGTTGGAATTAAATTCTTTCCTGATGGGAAAACCTTCCACCACTTCGGGTTTTTTTTTTTGTTTGTTTGTTTTTTAAAGATAACTTCAAACATTCCTATCAAGTTCAGTCAGTAACAATACACATGTGTATACATGAATTAGTCATTCTGGTCAAGAAAGTGTTTTATTATACTTGAATAAGTAAAATAAATCTTGGTATGAAATGACATTTCAGTTTTTATGAAAAGAACCTTTTCCCAGTGAGTATCTAGCTCCTACAAATTGTTAAACATTTGCTTTTTGTTTTTTAAATATCTAAACCGATTATTCTAATACAAGGATGTTTTCCTATGAACATCTGGTGGAACACAGTGGACAGGTATTATAAATATTCCTAAATAGAACACAAATATCTCTTGCATAGATAAATTATGAAGAATTATAGATAGAAACTACAGTAAAATTATTTCACTAATATTTTATTTGCTGTCACACTATCTTTGAGTTGTATAAGGTAATTTTATTAATTTTGGAAGAAACAGCTCTAGAAAATACAAGTATCAATTTTATCAGTTGTGCTACTAGAATTAGAGTTAACTGAGTTAATTTACTAAAGAATTTATGTAGTTATTTTATATCTACCTTAAGTACAAAACTTTGTAAGAAAGATAACACTTTTATTGCATTATATAATTTCATATTTTACAGGAGTCATACACAAACTCAGAAGCATAAATATACAGGATACAACCAATCAGCAATGTTACCTATTAAAAGATTTAAATGTAAAACTAGAATTTAACAGGCAAAATACTTAATATGGCTTTTAATAAAAAGTAACTGTATAGAAGAGTTTTGTTATTGCCATATTCTAATCATTCCTCATCAAGTAAACATAGAATTATGATCTCCATTTAAAATAGTATATGTTAACTTAGCCGTGTTGTACAGATTTTATTAACTCAGTATGTAATTTGATTCATGGATTTTCTTAAATATACATATGTACATATATATATATATATATTCACACACACATAGCTATAGATGTACAGCACAGAGTTTGTTTCAATACCCCTGAACATGGTGATGAAATTATTACAATTTTTCTGTTACAAAACTACTTGAAAAGTCTGTATAACTTCTTGACATTGGAATTTTAAACCTACAAAACTGAAACAAAAAACAGAACAATAAAATGTTGGCTATAAACACATTCTTTACAAAAGATTGAATAGTGGTCCTGCACTCATACTTTTATATTACAGAAAAAAAAAACATTTTAGTCATTTAAAGGTATTTACAGTGTTTTGTCCTTGGTTTCTGTATAAAATATATAGTAGAGGTTAAGGATGAGAATATTCGTAGGCAGGCCTATTGTTAGGGTTTTCTATTTCATTTTTTGCGTAAGTTCCAAATCTCTTCTTTTGAGTTGTTGTTTATTTCTATTTGCCTTGTATTACTGCTGCTGCTGCTTCTTTTGGTGTTCTGGGAACACTGGGTGACTTTACTTCTAGGAACAGGAAGAAAAGATCTAACTCTTGAAACACCCAACTCGGTCTTAGATTTATTGTTGCTGCACTCGGTAGTTTGATGGCTGCTGAGAGGACTGACCTCCTGAGAAGAGAAAAAAAAGCAATTGTTCACATGCGACACCATTACCAGTATCTATTATCAATACTCATTCTCCATTCTCTTGGTTTCTCAGTAAGCATGCAAGATAAATCTCCTTAAACACAAGTTCCCATGAGAAAAACAAATGAAAAACCAGGGGGGGAAGTGGCATGATTAAACTTTCCTTTAAGATCCACTGCCTGTTTTCAGGACCCCAGAAAATAACATGAGACAGAGGAGTCAGATATCTCCTTGGCAGCAAGATATTCATGATGGTCCTGCCTTGAGAGCACTGCCATTTTCCACTAGTCCAACCAACTATCAGTAACTTAGGTATTGAAATTAAATGTGTCACTTAACATTTCTGCTTTAAGATCTTTAAAAACTGGATTATTGGGAGTTGGGCGGTAGCGCAGCAGGTTAAGTGCACGTGGCACAAAGTGCAAGGACCAGTTAGGATCCTGGTTCGAGCCTCTAGCTCTCCACCTGCAAGGGAGTCACTTCTCAGGCGGTGAAGCAGGTCTGCAGGCATCTCTCTGTCTCTCTTCTTCTCTATCTCCCCATTCTCTCTCAATTTCTCTGTCTCTATCTAATAACAAATAAAAAAATTAAAAAAACTGGATTATTCAATGAAGTTTTTTTAAAGCATTTAACGAGACAGATAATTGCTTTTGCACAGGATGTGAATGAGAAACGTTCATGACTTAATCCTGTGTATAAGGCTCCTCTAATTAGGTGGCTCAAGATCTCCTGCACTTAGAAACTGAAGTATCATATTGTCCAGAGTTTCTAAATTCTCATGATCATCTTTCCCATAACTCTCATGTTTCCCATGAGGCAAGCAAGAACTGGGCAGTGAGAGATGATTTTTTCCAGAGTGGAGAAGCTGGTCAAAACAACAGGTTACCCATCAGGATGCATTTCCCCTAGGTATCCTGTTAAGTTCTTCCAAACGAGCTGCTCCAAATGTCGTTGAAGCAGATGCCATTGATTTTTGTCCGGCTCCTTCTAAAGTTAAAGCAATAATGCCACCAAATAGTAATGTGATTATTAAAATATTTGAAAATGTAAAGTGAGGATTTAATAGGCAAAATACATAAGGTTTTTAAAGAAAAGTAACTCGCCTAGCTGTATTTCCCTAGATGTCTTTTTGTTTTACTTTAATGAGAGAGAGAGAGGGAGATAGAGAGAGCAGGGGGCAGGGAGGGAAAGAGGAGAGAGAGAGAGATAGCAGAGTACTGCTCAGTTCTAGTTTATAGTAGTGCTGGGGATTGAACCAGGGACTTTCGAGCTTCAGGCTTGAAAGTATTTCTACATAACTATTATGTTCTCTCCTTTACCCCCTAGGTATTGTCTTAAATTTGCAAAATGAGGGCCAGGTAGTGGCGCACCTGGTTAAGTGCACATGTTACAATGGCGCAAGGACCCAGGTTTGAGCCCCTAGTCCCCACCTGCAAGGGGAAAGCTTTGCAAGTGGTGAAGCAGTGTTGCAGGCGTCTCTCTATCTCTCTCCCTTTCTATCACCCTTTCTCTCTTGATTTCTGGGATGAAGAGCTCTGAAAATGTCCAAGAGGTCTAGTCTGTCCATCTCTTCATTTAATTCTCTTGTTTCTTTGTTGATTCTGTGTTTCATTGATCTGTCTAAGTGTGAGAGTGGGGTGTTAAAGTCTCCCACTATTATTGTATTACTATTGATGTATTTTTGAAGTTCTTTGAGAAGGTGTTTGATGTATTTAGATGGTCCCTCATTGGGTGCATAGATGTTAATAATTGTTATATCTTCTTGGCTGATTGATCCTTTAATTATTATGTAATCTCTCTTCATTTCTGACTGTCTCTAATAAATAAAGATAATAACATTTTTTTAATTGCAAAATGAAACTTTGTTATGTGTCTGGCAAAGCCAAATTCAGCAATTTGACCTAAATCATCTGAAAGTTTAACACATACATAATACTGATAAGACATGCTCTGTTATTAGAATAACTAGTTGGTATTATTTATAAGTTTTCTATCACCTCTGAATTCACTCTGGAAATTTACCGCAATTATGCAAAGGAGAAAAAGAGACACGCATTGTGTTCATGTCCGGTCTATTCCATGAAAGCAAGGGAGTACATTACAATGGTCTGAGGCAGGGATACCCACATCAAATCAAGATACAGCTACAAGAGTATCTACTATTTCTCTTTATTTTTTATTGCCACCAGGGTTAGTGCTGGAGCTTGGTGCCTCATGACAAATCCAACACCACTACAGCTTTTTGTTACTTTTTGTTTGTTTGTTTGTTTAAACTGAAAGACACCTGCTTCATGGCTGGTGAAGTCTGCTTTCTGTAGTTGGGGACTGGATACTTGAACCTGGGCCTTTGCACATGGTAACATGTGTGTGATACTGCCTTGTCCCTTATATATTTAAAAAAACCCTTTAAGGCATTTTATTTGATTTAAATATAAATTATGACCAAATTATATGACCTCAGGCATATATTCACACCTACATGTATGTGTAAGTCAGCACACTCTCCTCTATCAAAGGACTATGCCTCTCTCCTACAACCCTCAATAACCAACCACCTGAGTTCTTACGAAAAGCTGGACAACATGCTACCTAGCTAATAAACCCAGTTTGATTCCTTTACTGTTGGAGCAGAAAGGAGTCACACTATGGCAAATGAGAATTTGGTCGTTCTTGCTTTCTGATGATGACTGTAACACCCTTCTGGGGTCACCAAAGAGAACTAACTGAAGAGTTCTTTCTCTAAAGGGAGTTACTTCTTGATAAGGAAGAAAATGGGCATCTAACCAAGAAATGGTAGTTTATCAGGAGGCTAGAAAAGGAAAAGAGCCTGCCAAGTTTTCAGAGGCTCCCAAGTGAGTGTTCTTTTGCCCTCTGCTGGCAGTTTCTGAAAAGACATCTAGCCACTGAAGAGTTCCAGCCCTCTGAATGCTCTTAGTGGCAGAGTAGAGAAAGAGACACCTGTGCTGAGAGTCGCACGGTTGTCTGCAGGAACAGGAGTGGAGGTTATTTTCTTGTGTCAAGGGCTTTACTTATATTTATAACATCATTCTAGGGACACATATTATTAACTGAAAAAATCAGCACATAATGTTGCTATGAAAAAACCTAAGGGGTCAGGTGGTGGCGCACTTGGTTGATCTCACATTACCATGTGAAGGACCCAGGTTCAAGGCCTCTGTGCCCATTTGAAAGGTGTGTGTGGGGGAGCTCACAAGTGGTGAAGCAGTGCTACAGGGGTCTTTCAATTTCTCTCTCTATATTAAATTTAAAAAATCAATATAAAAAGCTGCTAGATTTATTGAATTTTAAGTTCTGCTTAGAGTTGCCTTAGCAGGGCCAGATAATATGAATCTCAGCCCAGATATTCCCACCCGTGTTGGAAGATATACAAAGACTCATTTTCTTAGCTCCTTTTAAAAACAAGGCTTATCTTACTTTCAGAACTATTTTTTTAAGGACAGTACCTTAATGTGGCAACCCAATACATATGACAGAAGCTGAGGTACAAAAATATCTGTCCACATGAGACACGTCTTCAATTTTTAAAAAATTATCTTTATTAACTATTGGATAGAGACAGCCAGAAATTGAGAAGGAAGGGGGTAATAGGAAGGGAAAGAGACAAAGATACCTGCTTTACCACTTTTAAAGCTTTTCCCCTGCAGGTGGGGACTAGGGGCTCAATCCTAGGTCCTTACATATTGTAACATGAGCATTTAGCCAGATGTGCCTGACTCCCCCATTAAAAAAATTTTTTTTAAACACATGAGACATTTAAACAATGACAAACAGCCACTACCAGTCAACATCTTTATATAATGAACTGACTTAGCCTTCTGGAGAAAGTATCTCATTGTTCCTCTGCCCTGACCCATGTGGCCCTGTGTTCTATCAAGTTTTATAGGACATAATAAAAGAAGGCCCTGGAGGTCCAAATATATGTGTGCTCTGAGTCAAAGCTCAGGGACAGTAACTGAACAAAATGTTTTCCAACAAGGATTCACCATACTGACTCTAAGTCACCCATCTAAGTCAATCTCCCTTAAGTACATTCTAAACAGTTCCTAGATTTAAAAACAGGAAAGAATGAGCCAGAAATTGACATTCTTCACAGATCATCATGTCATAATTTTTCATTTGGAGTTTCAGTTTTACCATTACTAATCATCCTCTCCTGGCCCCTCACCATCTTCTCCCAATATGCATAGCTCAGATAGTTATACTTATAACCAATCAGAACTGGAGCCTAATGAAGCAGTGAGAACAGGGGCTCTCAGATGAGAAGGATTAATACTCTAGTAGTCTGGCCATGGTCCCTACACACCCCTCCACAGAGATCTGTAACCACGGGTGGAATGGATGAGCACAGGATATGTATGACCTACAATGGACAGGCTTGGTGAAGTACCCACATATAACCATAAGCCTCTATAAAATCTGCATCCTTGCAAAACAATTACTAGACAAGAGATTGACTGTTTACCCAGCAGTATCATTCTGAATATCTCAGCATTTATTAACCAAAGCTATTCTGAGAGGCCACTGAAGTCTATTAGAATCTTCTACACCTTCTGCATGTTACTGCAGGTTAAGAAATCAAACTAAAGGGATTGGAGATGGCTTCCTCAGTAGACAGAACACTTCATATCAGAGGACCTGGGTTCAAGTCCTCTTGTCCCCATCTACTTTGGGAAAAGTTCATGAGTAGTGCTGTGTTTATCCTCCCACTCCTTTCTCCTCCTCCTCCTCCACCTCTTCCTCTTTCTCCTTTTCCTCCTCCTCTCTCTCTCATCAAAGAAAAAGAAGGGGGAAAATGGCTGCTGGGAACAGTGGCATCATGCAGGCATGGAGCCCCAGCAATAGCTTTGGTGGAAAAAAAGTAATCATAGTTTATACTTCATCAAAATATTTATTTTTATTGCCACAGGATTACCACTGGGGCTCCGTACAGGCACTATGAATCTATAGCTCCTGGTAATCAATTTTTCCCTTTTTTAAGTTTTAATTTTCATTTGACATGGCAGGGAAAAACTGAGGAGAGAGAGGTAGAGAGGGGAAGAGACAGACAATTGCAGACCTGCTTCATTGCTCATGAAGCTTCCCCCCTGCAGGTGAGGAGTGGGGTCTCCAAATCTGGTCTTGGCATGTGGTATGGTGTGCACTCAACTGGGCGCACCACTGCCCTCTCCCCTCTAATTTTTTTTAAGTATTGTTTTTTATCTTAGAAAATGTAAGCCTTTTTTTGTTTTAGAAATGGTAATCTAGAGATCCTTTACATGCAGAAGTAAAAATTCCTTTCATTACCTTTTAAACCAGATAAGTAGAGTGATACCAGGGGTCTGAACCTGGGTTCTCATGAATGGTAATATGTGTGCTTTATCAAGAACACTATCACCTAGACCCTCAAACCAATACACTGTAAATAAAGTAACCAAGGATACAGAATTTACACCATACACTTGGCATATATGAATCAAAAAGAAATGGAAACAAACAGTAACTGGGAGACTTTTTTTAAAAGTCAAAATTTTAGAATCCAATTTTAGGTATCAAATGGAAGGTGAAGGTAAAATAAGCAATGCTTTTCTGTGTATTTTTTTTTAATTTTTGAAAGATTTTATTTATTATAAGAGAAATACTCAGAGCATCACTGTCACGTGTAATTCTAGGGAATGAACTCAGGACCTCCTGGATCCAGTGTTTTAATCACTGTGCCAATTCCAGGACTGCGTATGTCAAATCAAGTAGTCATCGTCATAGTCTTGATGCACTAATGAAAACTTTATCCTGAATCTTTGCCTCATGTAGTTATGCTTTTTAAAACAGCTTTGATTAACTTCAATGTGAATCACCACCTCTATCCCATTTTTGAAGAAAGAATACTTACCTTTTGTGACACTGGCATTTTTGGGTTATTAACAGTTGCTGAAAATGCAGGGTTGTTTCCTGAGCTATGAAGCCTCCTCAAATCATCTCTGGAATCAGCAATCTGGAAATCAAAATTTTTTTTCATGTCATAGCTTAAAGTAACTATAGAAAACTGACAGCATAGTTGTTACCTCCCTCCTCCAATCCTGAGCAGCACTATAGAATGTACTCTCAAACCTCAAACTCCACACTTGGAAGACATGACAACAACAATACATGCATGAGAAATGGGATTAAAGGAAGAAAGTCTATTAAAATAAAAATAGCAATCAAATGAGCCACATAGAAAAAAAATCATGTGGCAAGAAAAGCATACAAAATTTGTAAAGATTTTAACCATTACCTCATTTTCACAGTTGATAAGCATTTCATTTCCAGCAAGGATAAGTCAGTTCTGCTTTGTCCTAAAGTTTATGTCTATTCAAATATAGTTGAGTTTTTCAGTAGAATCTGTAAACGTTATAACTACCTTCTTATGCTTCCTTTCAAGTAAAAGGCATTTATAAAGGAAGTTTGATTAAACTTGCTGCAGATATCAGCCTGCCAAAACAGGCTGAACTTGATCTATTTCATGCTTTCTTTGAGATTTTAGGTCAGTGATTTCCAAATTTAAGTTTCATATTTCACGGCTTAGAGATTATGACTATCTTCACTATACAGGCCAATTACTTTGTTTTATTTGTAAGGAAAGTTGTTGCTATTAGCGCAATAAGAGGGATGTATGAAGAGGAGAAAAAAATCATAAGAAAACTTAAAATGAGACTTCTACTGAGTGTGTTGGTATGGATCTGTAATGTGTGTGCTTAACCAGGTGTGTCACCACTGATACGGATTTATTACGCAACTTTATGTGTTTCAGAAGAGTTTGGAAAAGTGACCTGTACTAAACAGAGTCCCTTTATCTTATAAATGATATTTTGGAAGAATTTTTCTAGGCAGGGTAAAGGATGTTTTGATTTGAGAATTAACTATACTATTCAGCTATTCAAAAAGGGATTTCTTTTGGGGAATGAGTATTATGATATGGCTCTAAGCTAGCTCTCTGCTGCTAGACAAAGCTATTCAATGTCTTTGCACATTGGTATGGCTTACCTTACTTATATCAGATTCAGATTTGCTGGAGCACATATTCTGAAGTTCCTTGACAAGATCTGTTTCATCATCTGAACCCAGAGAGAGTCTTTGGTCCAATGTCAATGACAGATCATTCTCTAAAGACCTAATACAAAGTCCAGAAAGTAGTTTTTCTAGTGAGAACACAAATATAATTCCCAATATAAAAATTGTTCCTTTTTTTTTTTTTTCTGAGAAACAGTGTAGGGAAGAAGCATATCTACTACCCTTTAGAGGAGTTCATTAATGCCATGTAATACAACAAACACCTTCCATATCCCAAGAAACTAGAATGTAAGTTAAAAAAAAAATTCCTATGGGATTTTGATGACTTTCATTCAAAATACTAAGGGGAGAAAGTTCACAAAGAACTTATCTTGGGCTTAAAACACTCTAGTTTCCTTACTTTTCCATGTTCTGCCTCTAAGAGAAGATAAAGCCAAAACAGTGTGATATAGGGGGCAATGTGATACAACGGAGAAAATATGAATTTCAGACTTGCCTCTAAAACTGCTGGCAATATGGTCATAGGCCCAATTTGATTTCCTTTGAACTCAGTTCCTTTTTCAGTAATAAAGTATTCCTACATCACAGTTATTAGGAAAATTACACAGACTATTGTATAAACAGGAACTAGCAATGGGCCTGGCAGAAAGACATGTTGTGGTGTGCTACAGTCCTGAGAGCCTGAAGTAGGGTCCTTAATGTTACCTGCCAAGTAACATTTCTGTTACTAAACTAAAATAAATAGCAACCTACTTGTGAAAGGCATAATCATTTTTTAATTTATGGTGAACCAAACCATTTTTTAATTTATCATCAATAATTACCTAGGAACAATATATTCAATCAAATTATCACTTTCATTTGCATTTAAGTAATACAGGCTTACTCACTTGAATGACTGCTGTCAGTTTTTATTTTTATTGTTTCAAATTTGATAAAGAGTACACCAGCTTTCAAAGCAATTAAAACATATATTGTTGATAGAGTTACATCTTGCAGGGGCACTTACTTTTGCTTTGCCAGTAGAGCACTCCCATTATAATTCAACTGTGATATGGCCTTATTTTTGATACCTGCTTTTTTAAAAAAAAAAAAAGATAATAATTTTTCACAGAACGAAGGATTGTTCCTGTGCATCTTCAACTCTATAGTTAAAATAAGACTCTGTTGCACTTTCATACTGTTTTTAGAGCTAACCTAATAAAGACACTGAGAGACCTAAACACTGGAACTGTAAAGCAGTTTAGAACACATGAAAAGATGATTTTACTATTATATTATTAAGAGAACTATCAATGACTTTTTTTTAAAGCAACTACTGGTTCATCATTTAACCACTAGCCCATGAAATTTTTGATGATAGGAGGAGTGCTTCATCACCACTCTAGGTCTACCTTTCCAGATAGAGATGGGGCTGGGAGAGACACCACAGCACAGACACACTTCCTCCAATGCAATGCGGCCAGCTTTTAGGCTTGATTTATACACAGTAAAGCAGGAACACTATTCACCTCAGCTATTTTGCTGTCCTCTGACTCATGAAGTTTACTTTGCAGAATTAGATGTGATTTATGCTAAAGTCACATAAACTACAGTTAGTTGCATACTATTTTAGTCTTTCAAATAAGCTTTTACTTTTCAAAGACTGTAACATTAGATGTGCTAGATAATTTTTAAGTTAAAATAGTGGGGAACTTTTTTTTTTAGTGGTAGTGGACAGCATCAGTGTATTCCTTAGGCTCACGGCCTGCATGATGCCTCTGCTCCCGGTGGTGGACTCTTTGCTAAGATAAAAGGTGAGAGAGAGGAAGACAAACATTGCTCCACAATTCCAGAAGCTCCCCCCAACTTGTGAAGATTTTCCTAATGTTGTGGCTAAGGCTCAAACCGGATCTTTAAGCATGTATGTTCTCTACCACATGGGCTACTTAGGGCCTATAATTCCTATTTCAGCTTTTTATTTTTTATAATAGTTTTCTTTCTTTCATTCACTCTGTCTTCTTTTGCCACCAGGGTTATTGCTGGGGTTCCATGCCACTATTCCTGGCATCCATTTTCTGTTTTTATTTTATTCTTTAATTAGATAGAAATTGAGAAGGGGAAGGGGAGATAGAAATGGAGAGAGAAAGAGAGTCACCTTCAGACCTACTTCACTGCTCCCAAAGAGTTCCTCTTACTGGTGGGGAGTGGCAGCTAGACTCTCAAGCATGGTAATGAGTGTACTTAATGGGTGCACTACCACCAGCCCCCCATAACAGTTTTCTAAGTTAGGCTCTTCAGTAAATTGCCTTAAATTCACATTTTACTGATTCTAGAGTATGTATTGTTTGTGTAATTATTCAGGTGAAAAACAAGCTGGTCATAAACCACATTAAATCGCAATAAATGTGGAAATGGCAAAGGGTCTACACAGGTGTCAGTTATTGGAATGGCCATGGATTACTTCCATATGTGGTGAGATTGGAGAGTTTTGAGTTGAAAAGAACAAATAGTGCTGAACTTGTAAGAAATAAAACCACAGACTGCAGAACCCTGTGCCATTTGGAGCATGTAGCCAAGGGTTTCAAAATCTTAGTTTTGCATTTGCATATTTGAGTTCTTTTGCAAACTATTAGAGAAAGAGCAAGTGGTGGAAGCCTTGCTAACAGAAAATCATCTATGTGGGCTGGGGTGTGGTAGAGTAAGGGGAAAAAGATGAAATATAGTGGCTTCATTTCCTGAGTCAAACATTTAATTTTGAGAAATAATGGTAAGCTTTTGTGATAACAATGTATTCTATGATAAATATGTAACACAACAGTACACTCACTGCATAGTGACTCTCATTTCATCTTTAAAAAGCAGTCACGCTGGAAGATCGGTCCTATTACTGTTAATTTCTCACTAATTCTGGGCAGTCTTCAGGAGCACAGAAACACCCAGGTGCATCCCTATGAGGCAAATGTGTAGAGTTTTCTAACTCCAGTGTTTGAAGAAAAATACTGAGTACAGAGTTCTCTATTTTTGCAAACTTAAAGAGTAACATAATAGCTCCTTTAGCTTTTTTATTAGAAATTTAACCCTCTGTTTTGCTTTCTCTCTAACTCATTTTACCTTTTTCTCTACACCAGGAGACTTTTTTGTGTTTTCTGAGTAATAAGAAAGCATTTTAATTTGTCATTTATTCTACCTGTTAAAAAGGCCATTGCTCTTTCCACCCATGATCCACTCCTGAATAAATGCATATAAATATTGTGTATTTTAACTACAACTACTTTGGGGGTAATTTTAAATATTTTCCAAAAAAGTAGTCACAATTTATTAAGATTACTTGGAGTAATTAAAAAATGCTAGCCTGTATCTGATATGGTTAAAGACATTATATAAAATCCTACCTTCAGAATGAAGGTATCTTAATGGCCAAAGCATTTTTTTTGTTTTAAGATGAAAGATTTTAGAAAACATATTGTCTTATTTAACAGCCCCACTGCTATAAAGTTGGTATAAAATTATAAGAGACATAATATGTTGGGGTAGGTCCCTGAATAATATATATATTCAGAAATATATATATATTTAAATATATATATATATATATATATATATATATATATGTATAAGGCATCATAACATCTTTCCACTCTTACTCAAATGTAAATTGCTTTAAGGAAAACATTCATAGTTTGTAAAACTGCTTACTATCCTATCATCCAAGCAAAATAAGTAAGTATAACATAACACACTATGGTTAAGTGTGTTGTCTTCTCTGCTATAAAAACCCTGTATGGAGGACAGGACATAGTCCTTTGGTAGTGGGAATGGTGTTGATGTACAAAAAATAAAAAACTATAAAAACCCAGTACATTTCTTTTTCTATATGATATCCCCTTACATAGATTCTGTAATGATTTATTAGAATGCAAACTCTTTGAAGGCAGGGATTTTTACTGTTTTTTTTTTTAATTATTTATTTAATTATTTTTTATTTAATTTATTCCCTTTTGTTGCCCTTGTTGTTTTATTGTTGTAGTTATTATTGTTGTTGTCGTTGTTGGATAGGACAGAGAGAAATGGAGAGAGGAGGGGAAGACAGAGAGGAGGGGAGAAAGATAGACACCTGCAGACCTGCTTCACCGCCTGTGAAGCGACTCCCCTGCAGGTGGGGAGCCAGGGTTCGAACCGGGATCCTTATGCCGGTCCTTGTGCTTTGCGCCACCTGCGCGTAACCCACTGCACTACAGCCCGACTCCCGGATTTTTACTGTTTTTACTGCTCTATTTCAAGTGCTTGTAACAGAAGTTAGCACAAAACATATATATATATATATATATATATACACATACACACACACACACATATATATGTATATATATTATATAAACCTTATTAAGGCTGTCTTAGGTATGACGTATAGGAGTATGCCAAAGTACAACTATATTACACAAATCGCAGACCTCATAAAAATCTATTTATAATATACTCAAATGATGGTTAACATGGTAAAAAACAAAACTGACTCAGAACTCTACAAATGGTTATTTTTTCAGGTAAGGGTCATATTTACCACATACTTTGTTTATCCTGTGAAATATGCATTGAAATACTCAGAAATGGTTTTTATTTGTTTGTTTGTTTCCTTGAGTGTGAAAGAAAAAGAAAAGCACATTCACACTGTAAACCAGACCCTAAGTGTGCAGGTACTTTTTGGCAGTGTGCCCATTTTCTCCTTACCTTCCTCACTCAAGTCCGGCTTATTCCAGACTGGAGAGGAGAACCGGCCAGATTTCTTGCGAGGACTGGTGCTGACCTTTCTCCAGGCACCACTCTCTGCTTTCTTCCTGCTACAACTGTTGTAACTTGAAACCATGGATAAAGGGAAACTTCCACCTTTGAAGTCAGCTGTATGTTGGTCTAGCTCTGAAACAAAACAAAGTCGCATTTTGTCAAGAGGAAAGCAATTATCTTGCAGGTTTCAGGAGTCAAGCAATTACAACATCTCTGATTAATTTCTCTAGCTATAAAGAAAGAAAGAAAAAAAAAGAACCAGTCTCAAACATGTATTCTGGAAGGTCTGTGAATTTCCTCTCCTCCCAGGATGAGCCCACATACCTGCTCTCTGGAGAGGGCAACCGTGCAGAACAGCTTTATTCAGCAAGATGCTGAGAGCAGCTTTCACTATAGCCTGTTGTCCTTGGCTGGGGTGTTTTTTAGCTGTTGTCTGCCCAAGGCTATGTTGTCTTTTCACAGAGGCTCTTGACAAGATTGCTTCTTGAACTCTGGGTGCAATAATGGCATTCCACAGATGAGACATCCACCTTGTAAAAGAAGGATGGATTCACAGAAGGAACCAGGTCTCACAAATCATAAACAACTTTACACAGCACAGGCCTGAAGGCCACATAAAAAGACTTTTTTTTTTCCCTACAGATATATTATCTTTCCCAGGTAGCTCTGAATGAAGTAAAGTACCTACTACTTAAGTGTATTGACTTTGTTTCTGATATATATATATATATTAGTATATAGTATATTTCAAATGAAGCTGACTTTTTAATTTCTCTCTCCTTTTATAAAATCCTTGCAAGCACAATCCATGCTTATTTGTATGGTGAATGAATCAATGTACAAATAGATGAGAAGGAAAAGGAATTTGTAGATGGATGAAGTCTAGAAAAAGAATTCCTAAACATTTGTCTAAATGGTGTGGACTTGTTTCTCATATTTCTTTAGACAGAGAAATTTTTATTTTTAACCAGAGCACTGCTCAACTCTGGCTTATGGTGGTGCTGGGGATTGAACCCGGGATCTTGGAACCTCAGACATGAAAGACTGTTTGCATAACCATTATGCTATCTCACCTTCCCAAGAAATAAAATATCTTAGTATGGCTATAATTGTAGTACAACTTACAGTCACTGAAAGACTAAATTTGTCTGCTCCAAGGCCAGGCTAAATGTCTTGCAAGTAGCTTAGTTCTGCAGAGAAAAGTGTGGGGTTAGCCAGTCATTTCTTTGAGTGAACTCTCTGTAGGAACTGATGTGGGGCTTTGGTCCAGGCTAGGAGCCCTCAATGCTAATTAAAGCTTGTTCAAAAATATTATAATTGTTGCAGCACATCAAAGCAACTACTATGGGCCTGGGAGAGAAGACAGAATAATACTTATGCAAAAGATTTTTAAGCCTGAGGATCCAATGCCCCAGGTTCAGTTCCTGGCACTACCATAAAATAGAGTTAAGCTGTACTCTGGCTACACAAACAAACAAAAGTTCTCATGGTCAAAGGCAACTAAACCCTTATCTCACTGAAGAGAAAAGCTTTCAAATATATTATATATTGGCATAAGGTGTTCAATTAAAATTATCATCCAGGCATTAAGTATTAATGTTGTGAAGTTTTCTATTAATATGTACTGCTTTACAATTAAAGATAGCTATAGTAGGGGATTTATGAAACAATATGGAATTTGGCAACACAATTTAAACTTACATAATAATTCTTAAAGGTTTTAAAGGTGTAGGAATGATGAGTTTTGGTGAAATAAATCCGTTATGCTGATGGCTGCTGGAAGACAGTTCTCTGTGGCATCTCTGCACATTTTTCATTCTGTGTCAACTTTTCTTTTTTTAAATTTTATTTATTCCCTTTTGTTGCCCTTGTTTTTTTATTGTTGTAGTTATTATTGTTGTTATTGATGTCATCGTTGTTGGATAGCACAGAGAGAAATGGAGACAGGAGGGGAAGACAGAGAGGGGGAGAGAAAGACAGACACCTACAGACCTGCTTCACTGCCTGTGAAGCGACTCCCCTGCAGGTGGGGAGCCGGGGGCTTAAACCAGGATCCTTACACCGGTCTTTGAGTTTTGTGCCACATGCGCTTAACCCACTGCACTACTGTCTGACTCCCCTGTGTCAACTTTTATACTGAACTACCTTTTCAAGAAAAAAATGCAACAGTTTTAGAGCTAATAGTTCTAAAGGAAAAGGCAACTAATCTGTCTAGGATAATAAAAGTAATGTCTCCTTCCACAGCAAAGGGTGGGCAGATTTGCCAGCTTCTTTAGAAAATGGTGAGACTCCCTAGCCTGGAGTTGTGCAGTTGTGATTTCAAATCAGCATCCCCTGAGTGGCTATATATCACACCACAGAACTTATGGGTGAAGCTCCGTCTGAAGTCTCTGATGCAGTACTGTCAATGTGTACCAGGCAACCTTAATTGCAAATAAGGTAAAAATCAAGAGGTTTCAGTTCCTGACCATGAAGGTATCAGAGAGGAAAGGCCAAAACTGGCTCCAAGGAATCTTGAAACTCTGGGATCAATAAGGTAGCTCACTTAGATAGTGTGCCTGCTTTGCCATGTGCAAGACCCAAGGGCAAATTTGGCATCAGAATTATTCGAGGAAGCTTTATTATTGTGGTTTCCTCCCCTCTCTTACTTGCTAGCTAAGGAAAAAAAGTTAAGTTGTCTCAGAGAGGTAAAGCCCTGTTACTTAAAAAAAAAAAAAAAAGGAATCTTAAGACTGGATATAAATGGTATACATTTAATTATGCTGATGGAAAAAAAATAAGTATTTCTGTTTTTTGTTAGAAAGTACTATGTATATATTAGTATAGCACTTCTCTCACCTAGCTATTATTAAAATGACAGCTCATCTCTTAATAGAGAAGATAATATTATTCACATCCATTGCTTTCCATAATGGATTTCTGTCCTGAATGCCAGGAAACAGTTAATCATACACTTCCTAAGCTAGACTGTTTATATATTCATATGCTAAAATTTTTATTAGTAGATGATGACAATTTTTTCCTTTCTTTCAATTTTCTCCTGATTTTTCGCTCTCACTCACCTTGTTTATATATCTGTTCACATAAGCTTTTACAAAGGAAGACAGAATGGGTATATATGTCTCATTAATAAGAAACATAACTTCTCAATTCATCAACAGAATGCAGGATTTGTTTTGTGGCTTTGGCTTTAACAATAAACTTGACAGAATCTCTCACATGAACTCTTCCTAGGAGATACTGCATTAACAAGTTGCGTTTGACTTTTAGAATTCTGAAAAAGGACAGAACTGCTCTATAGTTCACTGTTTCCTTAGAAGCGTTCCAGCAGATGAATCATGGTTGACTTGGACAGTAACACAGGGCTCTCATTCTTGCTGGTGACAAAACAGTGACACAACTGAGCCCCTTGAGCCTCCTTCTACTAAAACATCCCACATTGGCCAAAGATCGACTCTAGACAGACAAATAAAGAGAAACTACACTTACTTCACTGTTGCTTGAGCATGTCCTGGGACTACAGGACAAGACAGGAAATATTTTGGCCCAAGAAGTGCTTCAGGTGTACCCAAACGAGCTAGACAGGAGTTGAGCTGGCACCAGACAGCCAGGGCCCAGTCGACCGTCTTGCACACAGGGTCACAGGGAGAGGGCAGCTGACCTCTGAACTAGAGACAATGAAGTAGAACGCAGGGGCTTGGTTGAGAACAATGCTTCTTAACATTTGGTTTTTAAATATCTTAAAAATATATGAATATATAAATGTATAACAATGTATCTGGATATGACTTTCGTTCCCTTGGGATGTCTGAGGGAAAGATAGCTCCTACGGCCTTATTTGTGTGCACTAGCATATTACCCAGACCTAACTAAAGCTTAGTACATGAAAAAGAGTAGCTCAGACACAACAGAGAAGTAGGGGAGCCAGGCAGTGGCACACCTGGCTGACAGCACATGTTACAGTGTTCAAGGACTAGGGTTCGAGCCTCCAGCCCCTCCCACCCCCCTCAGAGGGAAAGCTTTGCGAGTGGTAAAGCAGAGCTGCAGGTGTCTCTCTGTCTCTCTCTGTCTCTGTCTCCCCATTCCTTCTCAATTTATGGTTGTCTCTATCAAATAAAAAATAAAGATATTCAGTGGGTTAAGTGCACATGGTGCAAAGTGCAAGGGCCGGCATAAGGATTCTGGTTCAAGCCCCAGGCTCCCCGCCTGCAGGGAAGTTGCTTCACAGGCAGTGAAGCATGTCTGCAGGTGTCTGTCTTTCTCTCCCCCTCTCTGTCTTCCCCTCCTCTCTCCATTTTTCTCTGTTCTATCCAACAATGATGACATCAATAACAACAACAATAATAACAAGGGAAACAAAAAGGAAATAAATATTTTTAAAAGTATACTTAAAATTTGAGAAATAGGTGAAAAAGCCTGTTCTAGAAGAAAACATTTATATATATATATATTGCCTCACAGGGCCCTGCAAATAGTGAAGTGCAAAGTAGGTATTTGAACTAGTGAAATAACCATTATTAACTATTTAAATATTTTAGATAAGAAATATATCTAAATGTTCATCTTGTATCAATTTTAATTTCTACATATGAAAAGTCTGAGCTATATGTTAACTTTATCAAAATGTTCAGAGTTCTGTAAGAATCAATAAATTTGCTTGAAAGTTAAAAATTCTATGTACTTTTTATAGTTTGTAAGTGTGTATAAGAGAGGGAGACAGAGACCAGAGCTCCACTTTGTCATTTTAAGTGGTGCTTGGGATGCAATGCAGGGCTGCACAAATGCAGCCTCTACTGCACTTTATTGGGAGACACATCCCAAGTCCCACTGTTTGCAATTTTTTTTCAATGCACAAATTAAAATACCGTGTAACACACACTGTTAATGGGAACTTACTCTTTTTATAATACACTTTATTAAATTAAGACTAGGCAGTATAGAAGGTTCACACAAAGACCAAAATGTATTAACTATTATAAGTCAGATATAGTAATTAACTCTATAAAGAAAGGAGACACATAAATCCATGGTTTACCAAGTAACTGTGATATTAAGACTCAGGAGAACTGGAATGTTTGCATGTCCTACATGAAGGGACATAATCTGCCTCACAAAAATAAAAGAACAGTTAATGTTACTCACAGCTCTGTTCAAGTGGTATCATTATTACATGCGGCTTTGGGAATCTGTTATAATGTTCCCTTTCTTCAAGAGAGGAACAGTCATTGTATTTTTCTTACTGTGTCAGATATTCTTCCAGGAAGACTAAGATTATATATTACAAATAATGATTAGAAATAATGATGATACAATAATAGTTATTTCCTACTAATAAAAGTGCAATTAGTTTTATTAAATACTAACAGGTAGTTTGGTATTTTACTGTTCTCTTCTATTGGGGAAGGATCTAGAATAAGAAATTATAATTGGGGCCAGGCAGTGGTGCACCTGGTTGAGTGTACACATTACAGTGCACAAGGACCTAGGTTCAAGCCCCTGCTCCCCACCTGCAAGGGGAAAGCTTCACAAGTGGTGAAGCAAGTCTGCAGGTGTCTCTCTGTCTCTCTCCCTCACTACCTCTCTCTCTTCACTCAATTTCTCTCTGTCTTTATCTGATAATAAATAAATAAATACATATTAACAAAAGAAATTGTAATCAAATTCCAGTGTGCTTTTAAATGCCCTCTAAACTTTTGGTTCTTTTCTGTCCTTACTGGATTTCTGATGTTTTGCACTTCTATTGTACATTCACCCAGGAATATTTTCTTATTAGCTTACTTTAAGTGATTCTTGGTAAATGGGCATTACTCAATTTCCCCCTTCCTATTCACTGCACAGCCTACATACCTCTTCCTCAAATGCAATGGAGAGAAAAGTAGAGCTTGAAGCTATAAACTTTCTTTACACAAATGTGAACTCAATCCTTTCCAAACTATGTGTAGCAGAGAGCTGGATGGGGTGGGGGAAGAGGTGCATTTTGCCTGATATTAGTGCCACATATAGACTTGTTTATATTCTAGAGACTATAGTGGGCCTTGCATGAGGGTGATGTGATGTGCAGTTGTGAAGTATTTAATATTTTCCCCTAGGTAAACTATGGACTTTAGGTAAATGTAGATTCATTTTTGGTAAAAATAAAAGCACTTGTCCGGTAAATGATGGTGACCATGGGGGGAAGCAGGGGAACATGAGAAATTTCTGTATTTCCCTCTCACTTTTAGTATTTTGAAAAGATTGCTATTATTATCATTTTAATTTTAAAAAATAATAATATTTAATAATAATATTTAAAAAAAAATTTATTTTTTAATGCTTTTTCAGCCACCACGTTGCAGATGCTGCCATGACACCAACCTGACTTCTCTGGACAGAGGACCTCACCAGTGTGTCCTGGAGCCCCAACTCTCCAGAGCCCTACTCCACTGGAGAAAGATAGAAACAGGCTGGGAATGTGGATTACATAGCAATGCCCATGTTCATTGGAGAAGCAATTACAGAAGCCAGACCTTCCACCTTCTCACCTTCTGCACTCCATAATGATCCTGGGTCCATGGTCTCAGAGGGATAAAGATTGGAAAAATTTCAAGGGAGGGGATGGGATATGGAATTCTGGTAGTGGGAACTGCTTGGAATTGTACCTCTCTTATCCTATGGTCTTGTTGATATTTTTTGTTTTATCAATAAATTAATAATATTTACGAGAGAGAAAGAGTAAGAATGAGAGTGGGGAGTTGGGCGGTAGCACAGTGGGTTAAGTGCAGGACCAACATAAGGAACCCAGTTCGAGCCCCAGGCTCCCTATCTGTAGGGGAGTTGCTTCACAAGCGATGAAGCAGGTCTGCAGGTGTCTATCTTCCCCGCCCCTTCCCCTCCTCTCTCCATTTCTCTCTGTCCTATCTAACAACAATGACATCAATAACAACAACAATAAAACAAGGGTAACAAAAATGGAATAAATAAATAAATATTTTAAAAATTTAAAAATTGAATGAGAATAAGACTGGGACACTACTCAGGCATATGCTGTGTGGGGACTAAAACCAAATTTCATGGACACAAGTTTTGAGCTCTACCTTCTAAGCTACCTTTCTAGCCATCCATCTTCTTTTATTGTAAACTAAAATTGTTCTGGGGGTCGGGCAGTAGCGCAGTGGGTTAAGCGCACATGGCACAAAGCACAGGGACTGGCATAAGGATCCCGGTTCCAGCCCTGGCACCCCACCTGCAGGGAAGTCGCTTTATGGGCGGTGAAACAGGTCTGCAGGTGTCTGTCTTTCTCTTCCCTTCTCAGTCTTCCCTCCTCTCTCCATTTCTCTCTGTCCTATCCAACAACAACGACATCAATAACAAGGATAATAATAACAACAACAATGGTAAAACAAAAAGGGTAACAAAGGGGAAAAAATGGCCTCCAGGAGCAGTGGATTTGTGGTGCAGGCACCGAGCCCCGGCAATAACCCTGGAGACAAAAAAAAAAAATGTTATATATATATATATATTTTTTTTTTTTTCCTTTTTGTTGCCCTTGTTGTTTTTTATTGTTGTTGTAGTTACTATTGTTGCTATTACTGATGTCATCGTTGTTGGATAGGACAGAGAGAAATGGAGAGAGGAGGGGAAGACAGAGAGGGGGATAGAAAGACAGATACCTGCAGATCTGCTTGTGCTTAGCCTGCTGCTCTACCGCCTGACTCCCTTAAATTGTTCTTTTAAAAATATTTAAATACTGATCATTTGTACACATTTACTTAAGTATTCTGGCACTGAGATTTAAATAATTCTCATAATAGGGTTAATGGTAGTATCAGTAATTTGAAAAGCTATAGTTCTGTGATAGTACTTCACCTTTCTTGCCACTGACTCATGTTGTGTAATGGCTGTGTTTATTCAAAAGCATCTACTTATGACCAACCAATTAATGTTAGCATAGCTTTGTTTCTCTGAATGAATTTCTGACCAATTCAAATCACCAATGGCAGGCACCATATTCACTGAACTATCAAAGCCACTCTCAACAAAGCTGTACTCCCTTATTCCTCCACTGGTCCTATACCCACAAATATGCATGTTCACATAATTTAACACTATAGACACTGAATTTTGTTGTTGCTTGGTGGAAAACTTCAATTTTGGGATGAAAGTTTAGCCAAGGTTTGGGATAAAGGGCGTGATTTCTAGTTAATGAAACACTAAGGGGAATTTTTATGCTTTGGAGAGCTTTTTTGGAAAAAAAGATGATCTCCTTCTGGACAAGGTGAACCTGGTGGTTCTTCAATACACCTGGTTGTGGCACATGTTATAATGCTCAAGGGCCTGGCTGGGTTCAAGCCCCCAGTCCCTACCTGTAGGGGGAAATCTTCATGAGTGGTGAAGTGCTGCAGGTATCTATCTCCTGCTTTATTTCCCCTTCCCTATAGATTTCTCTCTGTCTAAAAAATAAAAATAAATAAAATAATAAAGATGCTGAAGCTCTCTGTGCCCTGAAACAACTTGCTTCTTGCCTTTAAATATGTATGTGTGTGAGTGGATGCCTGAAGCCCTGCATATTTTCTTACACACACACACACACACACACACACACACACACACACACACACACACACACACAAATATAGGAAAGAAAGAAATGGAGAAAGGGGGAGAGAGAGACACCTGCAGACCTGCTTCACTGCTTGTGAAGCAACTCCCATGCAGGTGGGGAGCCGGGGGCTCAAACCGGGATCCTTACACCAGTCCTTTTGCTTCATACCACGTGCACTTAACCCGCTGCACTATCGCCCAACTCCCTATTTTATACAATATTAAAGGGAGTTAAAGTTTCTCCCAGACTCAGGTATCTGGACATCGTGGAAGTGCTGAGCAGGCATCAACAACACCCACCTCAGACATTTGGTTAAAGGGAGAAAAACCCTTATTCTGAGAAACAGTAGCAGAGGCTTATTGTGCTATTTGTAGCTTAGAAAAACTGCCGATACAATAATACTGCCCTCCAAATGTGGAGCAATGATAATATCTTGGTAAATCAAGTTCTGTTATTTCATATATATCCTGGTACTTAACTACTGGCCAAATTTAAGAATAGTTAACAGTAATGTCCTTGATAATAATTCTGTTATTGTAAGAATACAGTTTAATTATTCTAAAAAAAAAATCACTGAATTACTATTATTATTATTGCTCCGAAATAACATTGCTGGGGCTTGGTGCCAGCACTACAAGTCCACTACTCCTGGCCGCCATTTTTATTCCATTTTATTGGATAGGACAAAGAGGAAACTGAGAAGAAAGGGTAAGATAGAGAGTGGGAGGGAAATATATACACTTGCAGACAAGTATTCTTCCTGACTGCTGTTCAGTTTCTCTAAATCCGGGCAATAAAAGTCCTATTTTTCAGTGAATATGGTTGTTGATTTTATAGTAGTCTCATAGTTATTTATATACTATTGGAGGCAAGAACCTCCTACTAATTTGGAGGACCTGGGGTTACTGCAAGGAGAAATAGTAATTTCTCCTTAAAAAGCTTAACCAAGAGCTGGGGAAATAGGTTACTTGGATAGTATGCTGCTTTGCTATGTATGTAGCCAAGGCTTGAGCCCAACCTCTACAGTACTGAAGGAAGGTGCTGTGGTCTCTCTCTCTCTCTCTCTCTCTCTCTTTCTCTGTCTCCTGTATCTATCTAAAAAGAATGAAACAAAAAGAATTATAATTCATTTCTTCATCTAATTTTCTACTGTATTTAGAACTTTGTGAGCAACTTCAGAGAAACTGGTTTACAGTAATAAAACCTATTTCCTTCTTTGTACTTTAAATATAGTCCTGAAATGGTTATGTGCTTTACATACTTCAGCCCCTCTATTGTTTGAACATGCAAACATTGTCTTTACACCAAGCCATGGTGCACAGATTCATGTCCACAGTCCCTAACACTAAAGGTCCTTCTCCCAGCAACTGGCAATCAATAGTTGGTTTACCTTGTTCACAACTTTCCTTCGTAGGAACCTCTGCAACAAACCCTGCATGGGCTCGCCATCCCACCTTAACTGAACCCAGCGGAAATGCTGCTGCACCAGCAAGTCGGAGCCCTGGAGACAGGCCTTGGCAATGGTTCCCATCAGAAAGCAGTTCTCATGAAAGTAGTAACACTCGGACATCCCATTTCCTAAAATACACCAAAAGTAAATAGTCCAACCTTAGCAATCCCATGATTTACATTATGGGACAAATGCAAATGAGACAGAAGAAGAACATGGAGTTCATTGCATACTATGGGGAAATGAATGGATGGGATGATCCCACAGAAGAAGCTTGTTCTCAGCATGGTCTCTCCTCTAGCTTTACCTTTCTGCAAAGTATAGGGAGTCTCAGTGCTGCGGTTTTCCAAAGGTGTCAAAAAATCTCCCAGTAACTCTGACAATGAGGATTTTTCCAAATTCTCTAAAATGATGATGATTTTCTTGTTGACAGGAGACTGCTTCACTGGAATCAAGCATGCTGTAGTAAAAAAAAAAATGAAAATTTAGTGATGAGAACTTTTACAGAAACCTGGATGAATCTGTAAAACAAAAATGTCTGTGTTTTGATGTGACACCATGAGAATGTTCTTTTAAGAGCCCTGGGTAACAGTCTGGCATTATTCAGACAATTGAAGATATACACACATACTAATCCAACACTAGTTCCCTAACATCGCAAATGGAATTAGCTCAAATGTCTGACAGAATACATGAGTTAATAGGAAAATATTCATATAAATAGTAAAAGTGAACAGAGGACACTTGCAAGCAATAGCATGAAAGACTTCCAAATAATATACTAAGAAGCAAATCACAAAAGCCATACAATATGATTTCCTCTCGCTAAGTTCAAACACAAGCAATATTGATTGTATAAATTAGAAATGCTTGCACAGGTGGTACAATATCAAGATATCAAAAAAACAATTATCACAAAAGATAGGCTAGTGGGTACCTCTAGAAAGAAGAGTTTGTAAGCATGGAAAGGGGTATAAGTAGGATTTTAGAAGCTGGGAATATTCTAATGTTTGTCCTGATCTGTGGATAAGTGGTTATTTGAGCATAAACTATCCACTGATATATAAATACTTGCAGTATGTTCTTTATGCACATATTTTCCTAGTGTCAAGTTAAAATTTCATAAAGCACCTTTAAACATATGGGAAATGACTATAGAATTATGGAGATCAGATCTCAGAAAACTAAACTGATAATTTTAATTTTGTAGATGTCAGGCTGTAGTGATTTGAGAAGTCAGTTTGCTTCAGAAATAATTGTAAGGAAAGAAAAAAATCTACGAAGTCTAAACCTTATTTAGGTATCTCTTCAATAAAGATAGAAAGATTTGCACCCCATATAAGCCCAAAATGAACAGCAACAAGTAAATGCAAGATTATTATATATAAGAAATGAATACATTAGTGTACAAAATATACTTAAGACATTGCCTGGAATCTACTAACTCCTTAAATGTTAACACTGCAGGTAAAACATAGTGCACCCCATATACAAGGGGTGGGGAACCTTGATTTTTTTTCAAAGGCCACCTGGATATTTATGACATTTATCACAGGCCGTACAAAATTAGAAGCTTAAAGGTTAGGACTTAATTTTTCTATGAAAAAAAGCTAAATTTATCAAATTCTGAGCCCCACCTATGGTTGCTGAGGCAAACCAAGTGATTGCTCAGGCTGTCCATGGGCCACAGGCCACATATTCCTCACCCCTGCCAAATATAAATAAATTAATACAAATTAAAATAAGCTTTTAACTTCAGAAGATCTTAAGATGTCCTGGCCTTAGTGGTATTAATTTTGAAAAATGAGAGATTAATTCAAACTACTTGAGAGTAATTTTGTTAAAAATTCCACTTCTCACAAATACTTATGCTAGTCTTTTTCTTTTTCTTTTTCCTACTTGTTGCTATAGACACAACACACTTTCTTTCACCTTCAAGAGAACTCCACAAATACTGTCAATGAATCTCTTCTGAAAGTGAAAAAGCGATTCTGGGTACTCTGAAGCTTCACAAAGTAGAGGACCAGAAATAACCATGTCTCATTAGTTTTATCCCTTTAACACATCTACTTAGTAAAAAGCACTAAATGTCTATACTCTCAGGGTTCCAAAGTTCAGAAGTGTTACTCAAGTATGTAACTCTACAGTTCAAACCATGATGATAAATACTTTCTACCCACTGAAAAAGAGCAGACTGAATTTAATGGCTTATACATTCAATTTTATATATCTAATGACTCTGTCACTAGCTTTCTTTTTTCTTTACTTTCTTTTTGATTTGTGCTAAGTATATGGCTAGTGCCAATAATTCTGAACCTGTTGTGTACAGCTAGAATATCTGCAGGAACATGTAACTAAATCTCAGCAAATGTTTATCTACAAAAAGAAATCAGAATAAAGAATATGTGGTACATATATATCCACCCCCTACTTCACTTCTCTCAGTCACTTTAAGTCTAACTTCATCAGATAAAGAGTGCAAAAGCTAGATAAGGGCAAGAGACTGGTATCTATCTATCTATCTATCTAGCTATCTATCTAGCTATCTATCTATCTATCTATACATATCTTTAATGATAGTCTTTTTTGGTCATTACCAGGCTACCCCATCATCTGGGAATACAGTCAGGGAATCCCAAGGATTCCCACATAGATATGATGGGCCTAGACCTTTAATAGACCCCTTGTTCCACCACCATTTATAAGCCCTCTGTGGGCCCCTTCAGGACCTCGCCCTCACTGTACAGCAGCAATGGTAGGGACTGTCCCACTTTCTGAAGGGAGGCTGGGTCTACCTACTATGCCATTGGAGGAAGACTAGTTCTAAAATGAGTGCAGCCTAGAATGTTCCTAGCTCATGGACCATGAACTGAGGTTGACTGGGACTCAGAGGTCACACAGGCTCTTGTGCTAAATATGAATATGAACTTAGGTCAAATGGATGGTGTAAACAATTAATGGTAATCATATATTTTTCTCATATTTGAGAACTACTCTCTGCCCTACCCAAGTTTTTAGTCCTATTCTCAACTCTGACACCATCTTCCCAGACAGTATTTTTAGTCCAACCACATGCTAGATTTTGGGCTTAGGCAAAAATTACTAAAGTCATGGCCCACATGGAACATACCAAAAATAGACTCCCTAGCTTCTTTCCATACGAAGACCCCTAGTTTCATTTTGCTCTATTCCAACCTTTGGGTTTCTATTTATTGCTTTATATCTTACTGCCTTTCAGCCACCAAGTTGCAGACGCTACCATAATGCCATTCTGAACTCCCCAGAAAGACAACCTCACCAATGTGTCTTGAAACCTCACCTTTCAGAGCCCTACCCCACTAGGCAAAGATAGAAACATCCTGGGGATACAGGTTGATCTGCCAAGGCCCATGTCTAGCAGATAAGCAATTATAGAACCTAGACCTTCTACCTTCTTCTGCACCTCATAAAGAATGTTGGTCCATACTCACAGAGGGATAAAGAATAGAGAAACTTCCAGTGAAGATGATGGGACATGGAGCTCTGGTGGTTGGAACTGTGTAGAATTGTGCCCCCGTTATCTTATAGTCTTGTTAATCATTATTAAATCACTGATAAAAATTAAAAAGCAATGTTATTAAGATATTAAAAACAGGTGAAATTTTGTCACTTGCAAAAAACATGATGAAGCTAAAGGGCATTGTGCTTAGTGAAATTAGGTAAAGAAAGACAGGGTGAGATGTCACTCAGGTATGGAAGATGGGAAAAAAGAAACCTAATGAAAAGACTAAAGGACAAAGAAAACAAAACAACAATAACAATAAGAAAAACCCTTTTACACTGTCTGAACAAAATAGTGGTTAGTAGAGGGTCTGAGTAAAAGGGGCCAATTGGATGGTGGTGGACAGAAACTGGACTTGCTGGTGAGCATAAGGTCATCTATTGTAGATTTTGATTTATAATGCTGTACACCTGAGACAGATAATGTTGTAAACCATGTTACTTTGATCAAAAACAACCAAACTTTTATCTAATACTCCATCAATGGATGTTTTATGTTAAGCACTCTTGTTTGTAGGAGGTGTATGGCAATCCAAATGGGATCTATTTGGAAAAATGGGATCTTAAAATATGAACATGTCAGAAGGATTTTTAGGCTAAAGAAACAGCATACACAGAAGAATAAAGGGCACTGACTTAGTTCTAGAAGAGACAGGGGTATCAGTCAAGGTGAGTGTAGCTGCATGGTCAACATGACGGAAGTCCAAAAGCTGATAGGTCAAGATTGGTTGGGGGCTGGGATATAGTCACAGTGGCATGGGATCGAGGGGCCACAGATGTGGGCAGGAGAAATCTTTGTCCTTGGCCAGATGTTATATATAATCACTTCAGATTCAACCCAGAGACTCTGATTTATTGATCTGTACTGAGCCTGAAACATCAATTGGGCTTACTGATAAAGAAGCCAGAGACCTAGCCACACATGGTATGTGAAAGATGAAGAATGTCAGGAATGTGAAATTACAGCTTTGAGAATCAATGCAAGTCTTTAAGGAGAGGGATTAATAGTATTGGATTCTTGCATTGGGAATCTTATTTTGAAAGAATGAAATGATAGAAGGGAAGAGAAATAAGAAAATATACCTAAAAATGTTCTTATCACTAAAATGAATGAAAAAAGAAATGGGAGCATCATCCAGGGTTAAGGCAAAGAACAAAATAATATATTGACAGCAAATTACTAAGGCTAATGGTTGACTGGATCAAGACAGGGATGGATAAGAAAGATTGGATACCTCTCAAGTCCCTAATGAAGTTGTTCAGATAATGGAGACACAGACATCATGGGACAGAGCATTATGGGGATGGAAGAAGTGAGAATGAGTTATGTTTCAGGCTTCATATCTTTATTATGCAAGATACTCCTTTGAGGTGAGGGAACAGGAAGATGGGAATGTTAAAGCAGGATTCAAAGATATATATATATTTTGCCTCCAGGGTTATTGCTGGGGCTCAGTGCCCCAGCAATGAATCCACTGCTACTGAAGGCCATTTTCCCCCCTTTTGTTGTCCTTGTTGTTGTAGCCTTATTGTGGTTATTATTGTTGTTGTCATTTGCTGTTGGATAAGACAGAGAGAAATGGAGAGAGGAGGGGAAGACAGAGAAGGGGAGAGAAAGACACCTGCAGACCTGCTTCAGGGCCTGTGAAGTGACTCCCCTGCAGGTGGGGAGGTAGGGGCTCACACTGGGATCATTAAGTTGGTCCTTGCGCTTTGTGCCACGTGCGCTTAACCAGCTGTGCTACCAGCTGACCCCCGAGGTAATTTTTTTTTTTTAATAGAAGTTTCCTGGAAAGACACAACAAACTCATTTTCTTGGTCTACCAGTAGGGGATGTACTGCTAATGATCTGCTTAACTCTACATTTTATAGACTGCTTGTGCCCTAGTCAAAAAGAGAATAGAGTTGCTGTTCACTAAAATTTGCTTGGGTTTCAATTACCTTTCTTTCTTTCTTTCTTTCTTTCTTTCTTTCTTTCTTTCTTTCTTTCTTTTTTTTCATATGTAATGCCAGGGTTAAACTCGAGTAGAGCTTCAGGTTTGCAAATAGGACACTATATCTGTTATGCCATCTCCTGGGAAACTATTTATTTTTAACCACAGCACTGATCAGCTTTGGCTTATGGTGCTGCAGGGGATTGAACCTGGGACTTTGGAGCCTCAAGCATGAAAGTCTCTTTCTCTTTGCATATCCATTATGCTATCTACCCCCATCCCATTCTATTTTTTAACATAGTGAATAATTGTGAATTTTTACATAATGATGGCAATATTCTGCCACCATCATCAGTGTTAAGAACACAGGTACTTTCCCAAATGTTCTAGATTCCCCTCAGGCCCTCTTTGATCTCACTTGCAGAAGAAAGTCCTTAACCCAATAATACAATGAATATCCTGCCCAAAAGATTGAAACAGAATTTAAAGCAACATCAAGGAAACTCAATCAACAATAAGTTATTATTTTAATATAATACTTAAACAAATTAATGCAAAAAATTTCCAGGATAAACTAAACAGCAAAATTCTAGATAAAACCGGGCTCATGAAATAAATCAGTGTTGGGGGAGGGTTGGGGGAGGAGGGTTTACTCACTCAGTAGAGAACACATGTTGTAATGTGCAAAGACTTTTTTTTTTAAATCTTGTTCTTCTAGGAGGTGTCAATAGAGGATAAAATAAACTGGCTTTCTTTGGTGAAAAGTTTAGCCCTCAATACTGTCAATCTCATTTCCTCAATTTTTATCTTTATTACTGTTAAAAAGGAAATTTCTCTTAGGACTTCAATATATTACTTTAAAATATATACCTGCTTCACCTCAGAATGTATCCAGAGACTTCACGTGTGGAATGACAACCCTTCAGCTTCATTACTCGGGTGAGACCTTTCCTTTAATAGTACACTCTAATTTCATCTCAGGTAGTTCACTTTCTAACAAAGTCCCATAACCTAGATATACACCAGTTTCTGTGAGAGAGAGCTTATGTGCACACGTATCCATAAACTACTGCAAAATATATACCTGAAAGCAGGACTACACTAGAGTTTGCAGTGAGTACCTCCCTAACACTTCCTCTCCACTATTCCAAGCTTGAGATCCATGATTGCTCAACAAATTGTTTGGCTTCATATGTTAACTCTGTTTTCAATCACCAGGTTCCAGATGCCACCAGGATGCTGGCTAGGCTTCCCTGGATTGAAGACCCCACCAATGTGTCCTGGAGCTCAGCTTCCCCAGAGTCACACCCTACTAGGGAAAGAGAGAGGCAGACTGGGGGTATGGACCGACCAGTCAACGCCCATGTTCAGCGGGGAAGCAATTACAGAAGCCAGACCTTCTACCTTCTGCATCCCTCAACGACCCTGGGTCCATGCTCCCAGAGGGATAGAGAATGGGAAAGCTATCAGGGGAGGGGGTGGGTTATGGGGATTGGGTGTTGGGAATTGTGTGGAGTTATACCCCTCCTACCTTATGCTTTTGTTCACTAATCCTTTCTTAAATAAAAAATTAAAAAAAATATATATATATATATACCTAGTATATATTTACTTATACTACTTAATACCACATCTAATTTTAAAACATACTTTCTTTCAAACTCACCTTTACACCTTACATTGAGGCAAAATTTGACCCAATTTCAACGCAAGTTCACACCCTCCTTACCAAGTAAAGGCATGTGACATAACCGTCTCTCATGAAAAGCAAACAGAAGGTAGATGTTATTTTTAAAATAAACACAAGATAAATCTTGCTAACTTAAGTGTTAATGTCATTTTTAAAGAGCTTTCTTTCCCCTTCTATTCACTGGTATTTAATCTCCAGGGAAATGTTCGGTGTTAGATTCATAAATGCAGGTTACTTAACATGTATTTGCCATTCTTCCTTTTAATTTTTTAGCTCATACACTTATGTTTTAAAGATGTATTTATTTTGATAAAGGGTGAGAAAGAGAGAGGCACAGGAGAGACAGAGACAGGGAAGAGAGACATGTGCAGTACTACTCCACAGCTTGTGAAGTTTGTCTCTGCAGGTGGCGATTGGGGGCTTAAATTTGGGTCCTTATGCATGATAACATGTGCACTCTAATGGATGTACTACCACCCATCCCCTTGTGCACATACTTCTTAATTCTCTGTTTTCTGCCAACTTTGTTCTACAGAGTAGAGAAGGGAACAAATAAATCTATGTTCTATGCTCAGAGGAAAAGAAAAATCAAATATTCTAACCCTTAACTATCCCAAGTAATTTAAGTTTTGTTCTTTAGACAAAATAACATTTAAAAACCAGGAGTGGAGCCATGCAGTGGTGCACCTACTTGAGTACACACATTATCATGTGCAAGGGCCCAGGTTCAAGTCCTTGGTCCCCACAAGCAAGGGTCAGGAAGGCTTCACAAGTGGTAGGGTAGTGCTGCATTTGCAAATGATACACAGGCTGGGGAGATAGTATAATAGTTATGCAAAAGACTTTCACACCAGAGGCTCTAAAGTTCCAGGTTCAATCCTCAGCACCACTATAAACCAGTGCTGAGTAGTGTTCTGATAGCTCTCTGTATGTATCTATCTCTCTGTCCTTAAAAATAAATTAATAAAGTATTTTTAAAAAGAAAGGGAGGAAGGAAAAGAAAGAAAGAAGATGATACGGGAAGGATTTCCAGGAGCGTGGCCAAAGAGTAACAGAATCTGAAAGACCACTCCCAGGATAAAAAGACAAAAAGAATTTTAAAAAGACAACACCCAGAATCTCACAGCACAGCCTACACCTGAGGATCAGGTGCTTAGGAATAGAGGAGTGCAAAGTGGTAGCCACTCTGTGGTGCAGAAGCAGCTCAATTCCCAAGATACAGCCCCAGTTTGGGGAACCATTTTGATTTCTTGAGTGAGGGGCAGCAGCTCTGGGGAGTGCAATAGAGTGGTCAGAGGCCACAGTGCAGTGTGGAAAAGGCAGGCTTAACAAGAACCTGTGAGCCTGGGATAACAACTCAGAACAGCAGTGGGAAAAAGAAGCCTTGGAAAACTCTATGTGGGCCTGGAGTGGTGCAGTGAATAAAGCACGGGACTCTCAAACATGCAGTTTAAAACCATATGAATCACCCACCAGCCACTGAGAGTTTACCTCAACCAAACCTGAGTTAACAGGGAAAATGCTCTTTCCCTGCCATGCCACCACAAAAACACAACCACACCACTACCTGCTGGTTGAACAAAAGAAACCAAACCCCCCCCAAAAATGAAAAAAATTATTTATCTCTATAAGAATTATGAAAACATGTCTGAATGGGATTTCAGAAAGCTTATTATGAAGGTCATTCAGGACTCCAACCATAACTCCAACCATCAAATTAAGCAATCTCATCAAAGGCCTACCTACTAACTGTCTACAAAACAGAGACCCCCCCCCCCCAACTCTTCATCTGAACTATTCCAGCCTTTAGGTTCAGGATTAGTCAACAATTTTTTTGGTTCTATATGTTAGCTGTTTTTTCAGCCACCAGGTTCCAGATGCTAGCATGTTGCCAATTGGATTTCCCTGGGCAGACGACTCCACCAGTGTCCTGGAGCCCAGCTTCCCCAGAGCCCCACCCCACTAGGGAACTAGAGAGACAGGCTGGGAGTATGGATTGACCTGTCAACACCCATGTTCAGCGGGGAAGCAATTATAGAAGCCAGACCTTCCACCTTCTGCACCCCATACTTCCAGAGAGATAAGACTAAAAAAGCTATCAGGAGGGGATGAGATACGGAGTTCTGGTGGTGGGAATTGTGTGGAGTTGTACCCCTCTTATCCTATGGTTTCTGTCAGTGTTTCCTTTTTATAAATAAAAATTAAAAAAAAAATCACAACAGCCCCAAGAAAAAATACAGGAATTAAATGATAGCCTTGAGAGGATGAGAGCCTATTTGAGATGTCTTGTATCCAAAGTAAATCAGCTTGAAGATAGAATAGTAAAACTATAGGTCAAACCATACACTCTTAGAGAGCAAAGCAGTTTGTAATGAAAAAAAGTAGATATACTAGAAGCTGAAAGGAAGCCAAAGTTACTGAACCCTAAACAAACAACCCCAAGAAATATCACAGTAACACTGTCCAAAAGTAAGGACAAGGAAGAAATATTGCAAGTTGCAAAGGAAAGGAAGAAACTAACATAAAGAGGTAGAACCAACAGGCTATCATCAGATTTCTCAACACAAACCTGAGAAGCAAGAAGGGAAGGGAATAGCATTTTCCCATATGAAGAGATAATAATTATCAACCATGTGTACTATATCCTGTCAAATTATCCTTCAAGTATGAAGGAGAAATCAAAAGCTTCCCAAAGATATAGAAACTGAAGGAATTTACCACCTACAATTCTGTCCTGCAAGAACTATTGAAAGGAGTACTACAAGAAAAGAAGTAAAGGAACTCTAACTCCAAGTGAAAACAACAAGGGCAACAAAAGGGAAAATAAATAAATAAATATAAAAAAGAAATATTAAAAAAGAATATAAATGGAAACTCAAGGAAAGCAACAAAAGCACCCTCTATATAGGAAAATGGAGGACATAAAGGACAATGTGAGTAAACCAAGGCCAAACATCAAAGGCCTAGACAGTACAACAGAGCCTCTTAAATCTCAATCTTTGCCTCACCTTTGCTGGTAACAGAAGAAAAACTGTTGAGTGGGATAGGTCAAGAGAAGAAGAATGAATACGAGATAACTCCACATGTATGTGGAACTTGTAGAGTTAGGAAGAGGAGAACATGGGAAGAAACTTGGACTGGGGAGAGGTATTGCAACAAAGCAAAGGATTCTGGGGAGGGAAAGGAATAGGAGCTCTGAAGAGAGAGAGGGTTTGCAGCCCCTGGTGGGGGGGATAATAGTGTACAGCAGACACCTGTTATGCAGAACAGGGAAACTATAAGCATGTGAAAACAGATGTAATTCATTAACCCTCCTCAATAAAATTTAAGAAAAGAAAACCATACCTGATTTCCTACACAAGAAAACAGAATGATTTCCCCTTCTGCTACTGTTTTAAGCTCATTTAAAAAGGCAAATCATGTCCTAAGATCACAGGTGCTCCTTTATCCCATCCCTTTCCCTCTTTCCCCAGAGTTTTTTGCTTTGGTACAATACATGATACCCAGTCTAAGTTGAACAGTATGTTTTCCCTTACTGTTCTAGCTTCTTAATTTCCAGCCATGAGTGAGATCATTTAGTATCTACCTTTCCCCCGATAAATTATCTCAATCAACACGAAACCTCTGCGGTCCTTCTAAGATGTCACAAAGTAGATGACTGTAAACTATTAAGATACCAATAAAGTGAAAAAAATATCAGAATAATTAAAAATGCAAACCACTCTACCTTTTTGCCCAGTCATAAACTCCTTTACCAACTCTTGTATTCTCTATTCTTCCTACTACCTCCACTGAATGCAAGTTCTTCTACTTCTTGACACCTAAGTATGACTAGCATCCCCTTTCCATTTGCTTATGCTAGTTCCCTGTATCAAAGGATCCACCCATGCACTAAATAGTCAGTGTACACAAAGCAAAACACAGGCCAAAGATCTTGCTCAGTAGTAGAGTCCAGGGATTGCAAAGCAAAATCCAAGAATAAAGTACTTCGCTAGATTGCAAGAAACTCACAATACAGTGTGCCTATGAGCAAAACCCCAAAAAATACCTTCACTGTCTTGACCTATAGTTAGGTGAGGCACAGAGGAATAGACACTGGCTACTGCTGCTTATGAAAGGGAGAAGGCATGTCTGCAGGAACCAGAGAAGGTTTCATTTGAGGTGTCCTTTCAGCAGTTTCACAGGGGCTGTTTCTTTAGTTTTCAGAATGGCAGGGGCCATATCTTATTTTAATCAGTACTGTATGTTATACATCTTTCACAGAGTCTGTTATGTGGTATCCATATGTTATTAGGAATGTGGCTGAGATACAGGAAAAGGGTAACCAAAGTGGGATGGATGATAAAGGCACAGAGATTGATTTGGCGAGGTAAGGCCAGAGCTGGCTGTGGAAAAGTTGGGAGGTCTCTTTAGGGGTTGCAATTCTTTAAAAATTGAGGGGTGTGGGTAGTGGTGACTCAGTATCACTGAATGTGTCTTATATGCATGAGGTCTTAGGTTCCAGTCCCTGGAACTACAGAGAAATGGAGTGGTGTTGAGAGAGATAGCTCACTAGGTGGAAGGCATACCTTGCCATATGCACCCCTAGATAATATGGAGATGTTATGGCCTTGGAAAACTCTCCAGTGTTGTGCTCTCTATTCTTCTCTTCCCCGTGTTTCTTCTCCTTTTTTTTTTAAATACTATTTTTATTACTCCCCCCAGGTTTATCATTGGTGCTCAATGCCTGTACTGATAAAACCACTGCTCCCGGTGCCCACCTTTTCCTTTTTTTTTCCTTTATGTTTTATTTAATAAGAAGGAAAATGGGGGGGGGGACAGAAAGGGAGAGAAAAAGAGACACACTGAAAGACCTGTTTCACCGCTCATGAAGCATCCCCCCTACAGGAATGGAACAGGAGTAATGCGTGCACCGGGCCCCTCTCTCTCTTTATGTCTGAATATAAAAATGGAAATACTTAACAATTTCACAAGATGACAAACCAAAGCTGCCATCCTCTTGGAGATGGAGAATAGCTTCCCCTTTTTCCCTGCCATCTCCCCACAGTTTAGCCAGCATGCTTCTTAGGCCCCACATGTATGTGGCTTGGTGGTATTAGTGAACTTTTAGGTTTTCAACCCTACAAAACCATGGAGTTCCAAGTAATAGGGATCAATAGATGTGCATCTTAAAAATTGGGAAAAGAAGCCCCACAGATTTAGTAATGTTGAGTCAGATATCTCTATTGTGTTCACTACTTCATTACCACTACTTTTCAGTGTTGTAGTGCTCTAAGTTTTTGAGAACTCAGTCTGTCTGTAGTTGTTTACTACCTGAACGAAGTATTATGACTTATCACTTTGTGATGAAACAAGATCAGGATCAAAAGTTGAAAAATAAGGATACTTTGTTCTGTAACTAAGGGGTTTAATAGAAAGTTTGTACATGCGAGTTTTTTCATAAATAAAATATAATCTTTTTTTTTTTTTTGGCACCAGGGTTGTTGTTGGGACTCAATGCCTGAACAATTCCACTGCTTCCAGTGACCATTACTTTAAACAAAAAACAAAAAACTTTTCTTTTTGTATATAAGTTGAGAAACAGAAATAGAGAGGAGAGACACTTGCACCACTCCACCAGTTGTGATGTTTCCTCCCCTGCAGGTGAGGTGTAGGGGCTTAAACCTGAATCCTTGTGTACTGTAATGTGCACACTCTTATGCGTGAGCCACCACCTGGCCCCCCACAAGGTGATTTTTTTGAGTATTGATGGCAGGCAGTGATTAAGGGCAGGATATGGAGCCAGACAGGTTGGGGTGGAGTTCTGCTCTGCTGTTTCTATTCAATAAATAAATAAAGATAATAAAAATAAAATAAAATAAAAAGATTATTTAAAAAACAGAATTCATGAAAATGTTATGCTAAGAAACATTTAAAATCCTGGTACTGCCACTGTATAGCTGTGGCTAGTTAATACATCTAGTTATATCTATTTCCTCATCACTAAAATGGAATATCCTCAGTGTATGAAACATGTTTGATAAAGTGTCAGACAATGGCATACCAAGGACATGCTAGAGAAAGTATCTCATAGCAATAAGGTATACACTGGTGAAAGAGATGCTATGCATAATAAAATTAACTGAATTATGTCTGCTTTATATTGTCATGGTATAATTCTCAACTGCATGAGTGACATATGATGCAGTCCCACTAGGGTAGACTGAATTTGCACGACAACCTGGTGTGCTTTATATAGTATGCATATAATAAGTAAGTATTAATAAATAAAATATGGGAAGTGAAGGAATAATTTTGGAAATATAACAGATCAGTATTAGGTATAGAAATATTTTCTTCAAATTTCCATAATCTCAATTTCCATCTCAGAGCTTCTGAATAGTTGCAAATTTCACTTATATTTATCCCCAAGTAACAAAATTCATTTCCTTAAATCACTGAGTACACTGTGTGATTATAATTCAGTTTGCTGAAATAATCTTACCGCTACTGATGAACAGGTCTACCAGTTGCTCCTTGGAGAAACCAGCATGGACCTGAGCTCTCACAATTTCACAGGTGAATCCTGCAGCTATTTGTCTGTGCTGTGATCAGGAAACAGAGCCGTTAGTTCAACACACCACAGAATGTTGAGAGAGAAGGAGAGGGGAGGCAAGCAATCAATACCTTCATGCAGAGAGCGAGCTGATGTGCTATGTAATCTTGCAGGCTTCCTTCTGGGCCGTGGAAAATGACATTTTGATACTGTTCAACCTATTAATGAACCAAGAAAAGCCATCAGGTAAAAAACGCTAAGAGGAAAGAAATGTTATAGACAAGTGTGAAGTTCCCTTTTTCCCTGTCCTCAGCCTTTGAAAGGATTAAAAATAAAGCTGTAGGGGTTAGATTTATTTACCAGACATCTATTGTCTTTTATTTAACTGGAAACACAGGAAAATCAGCATTTCTCTATTAATATAATATTTTATGTTTTGTGTAGTGTAGTGTTTACATGTATTTTGAGGCATTTTATGTATACTCCCCCCCTTTTTAATAGTGAGCTTCACGATGCTTCCTGGGAAGTACAGTTCCTAACGTATTTTGTTTACTGCAGCTGTTCTGGCTTATTTCCTTATGATCCTTTGCAGATGATTTTTAACTTTTCTCAGTGCTTAATTTACTTTTAATGGTTAAAAGAGTAATATACTTCATTGAAGAAAAGCTTAAAAATACAAAGCAATAAAAAAGCAGAATAAAAATCAATGACAGTCTCAGCACTCAGAACTACAACTATGGACATCTTTTATTATTTATTTATTTACTTATTTTCCTTTTTGTTGCCCTTGTTTTTTATTGTTGTTGTAGTTATTATTGTTGTTGTTGTTATTGATGTCATCATTGTTAGGACAGAGAGAAATGGAGAGAGGAGGGGAAGACAGAGAAGGGGAGAGACAGACACCTGCAGACCTGCTTCACAGGTCTTCCCCTGCAGGTGGGTAGCCGGGGGCTCAAACTGGGATCCTTAAATTGGTCCCTGTGCTTTGAGCCCTGTGCGCTTAACCCGCTGCACTACCGGCCGACTCCCAACTATGGAAATCTTTGTGTGTTTCTTTCTTTTTTTTTTTCTCTCTATTAAAGTTGATGTATGTGTATATTTTTTATGCCAGGGTTTCACACCTGATTGATTTCACTGTTACTGTTCCTGAAGGACTCTTTTTCTGTTTTTCAATTAGAAGGTGACAGTGAGGAGAGAGGTGAAACACCATAGCACTTCGTTTGTGTAGATTCCTCTTTGCCTAGTGCTCCTATGTGGTGGCCAGGGGCTTGAACCCAGGTCCTCATGCATGGTAAACTGTGTGCTCTACTAGGTGTGCTATCAGTCAGCCCCTCTCTTTGTGTACCATTTAATAAAAGATATATGAATATAATATTTTATGGTTGTTATATACTAGATGACTTTATATTGACTTTTTATGTAAGACAGCTTGGTGACCATAAAGTTCTTGATTCAAGACTCTGTCTTTATCAGTTTTACAGAAAATTCTGGATAGAGACTGATTATTTACTTTGCAAGAATAAAAAATAAAATCTCCCTTCAGAGTTTGGAGATATAGGCAGCTGTAGTACACCAGACTTGCATACTAGAGGACTGAGAGGGAGTAAGACTAATCCTTAGCATTACCACTATAGTATAACAGAGTCAAACAGTGCTCTGGTCTGTCTCTCTGTCATGAAGATAAGCAAAAGGGGCCAGCAAAATAGCTCCCTTGGATAGTGTGTCTATTTTTCCATGTGTATGATCAAGGATGAAATCCACCCCCATATTGGAAGTAAGTTTTGGTACTGCAATGTCTTTTCCTCTCTTCCTATAGCTGAAAAAAATCACTGTTCAATGGTGAAGTCCTAATGATGACAAAATAACAACCATCATCTGTCTATAAGAACTATTTATATGATAAACTTCCCAAATGCAGCAGAATATCTCTACTGCCTGTCAAATTCATGCTCAGGGCTTTAATTTCTGAACTTCCTTTATTAAATTTCTGAATTTAATAGAGGAAGGACCTCTATTAACAGGAGGTGACAAAGGACATTTGTACAAAACACAGGGGCTGTGCAGGAAGAAAATATGTATCTGACATTTTTTACCAATGAAAATATTGCTTTAAATTTTTTTCAGACAATGACAAAAAGATTAAGATATTTTTCACCTAATTCCAAGTAGGTCTCAAATAAGGTAAGTTTAATAATCTCATCCCTCAAGGAAATAGAAATGTTTTCTAGATTCTTTGAAAATTCAATTATATTTTTCTCTACTTCTGTACAGGTATGTCACTTTTCAAAAGTACCAGAGTGGGAAATTCTATATTAGGTACAAGTAATCAGGTGCAATTTTACACCAGAAGATTTAGTTCTTCAGATTAATCCTAAACAGCCACGATTTACTGGGAAGAAATTCTCTTACAAGGACTGGCTTGTTTCATGCCAATGAAACACAATATACATTTTCAAGATTTACTGAGTATTTTGCCCCTAAGACTTTTAACTAGAATTGCTTTTTAATCTTGTCTCACTTTTGAAAACAAGAGTGTTCTGTTTATTATAGCTACCCTGTCAAGTTACCTACACTTTCTTAAGATTGATTCTGAAATCATGTAACAGCAAGATATCCAACTTTGCAGATAAGTTATCTTCAATTTCAACACCTCAATTTGTTCTCACATTGTAGGTTATTACAAAATGCAAACAGAAAACATTCATTTTAAAAATGAGAAGTAGATAGGCCATCCACTAGCTATAAGCATTTTGTATTCATATAGCCTTCAATATCCTTTCTGGAATAAAGTAAAATGCAAATAATAAAACTATGTAAGTGAAAAAAGGGGAAAAATATGTGAGCACTTCTAAATCATTCATGTATTCTAATGAGTCCATTCTATTAGTAAGTTTCTCTTTTTAAAGAGTTACTCATTATGACAAAGAGTAAGAGTGGAGAAGAGTGGGGAGGTAGGAGGGAGGGAAAGAGAACAGTTAGCTCTGGCATAAGGTGGTGATGGGGACTGAACCTGTAGTCTCGGGGATATCAGACATGCAAGTTGGTGCTGTAACAGAATTGTGCTACCTCCCAGCCTTAATTTTTTTGTTGAAGGGGGTTTGTTCTGTCTCATCAAGTGATCTGGCTTGCTATCATTTAGTAGGTCAACAGAAACAATTATTGGGAATCTGAGACAGATGTAAATGTACAAACCTATGATAAGAAAATGTATGTCTGTTCTAGCATTAGTGTATTTCATTTTTCCAAATAGCTTTGAAGTATAAAATAATATATTCTCCATATTTCCAGCAGGGGGCTCTAATGATAAATTTTGGAAGCCAAAGTAGATATTTTAATTAAAAAAAAATAGCCTTTTGAAAATGAAACTCAAATGCAATTTTCAACAGACATTTGCCATCAGAATTATCTCCTAAGTTCACATTTATAATGTGACGTTTTTGTTTATTAGTAAAGGGCCACTGCCGTTATTATTACAATGGGTACAGATCAATCAGGTTTAGTCTCATGGTTTCATAGCCTATTCAGGAAGCTCTGACCACATGTCAATTAGTGCTTTGTGAGACAAATGAATTCTGGATTGAATGGAGCCAGTGACCTCAACAAAGGTCCACTCATCCCTTTATGCCCCACCCACACCACCCCCCACCGTGTTTTTCTGCAGAATGAAATATCAGAGGACTATGATCTCCACTAAAGTCAATGTGGTACCTGTCATGTGTTCTCAGACCTGTGGCACTCTCCTCTCTCCACTCTACTTTCTTCCCCCTTCCTCCTTTCTCTTCTCCTTTCCCTTCTCTCTTTTCTTCCCCCTCCTCTCCTTATCCTTCTCTACTCCCTCCCCACTTTCTATTTCTTTCTTGCTCCCCTTTGTGGGGGCTATTTGAATCCACTGCTCCTAAGACTCCACTTGGCAGCATGTACCTACCAGCCTGAGGTAGTTCTGTAGCATCTGAAGAGGGATCATAGATGTGTAACTCACACTGCTAAGACAGCCTTCTTGAGGACCTAAAATACATACACGGAACTATAATTGACTCAAAAAATAATTGGGGGTGATAAAGATAAGAAACTGAAAGGTAAATAAGAGAAAGGAAGAGGGAGGAGGGGAAGGGGAGAAAAAGAGAGAGAGAGGGAGAGAGAGAGAGGCAGGCACCTAAGCATTACTTCACTGCTTGTGAAGCTTCCTCTATAGGTTGGTGACTGGGATCTTGAATATGGGTATATTGTGCATTGTAACATATGTGTTTTACTTGTGCATTGTAACATATGTGTTTTACTGGGTGCATCACTTCTCAGCCCCCAGTAAGCTGGCTCCCCCCCTCCTCTTGATTACCGTCTCTATCCAATAAATAAATAAATAAAAACAATTGAAAAAAAGAATGCAACAGGAAACCATTAATGCTCCAATAAAGAAGTTAAAAAAATTAAGGGGGGGGGCAGTAGCACGCAGTGGGTTAAGCTTAAGCACATATGGCATAAAGCGAAGGACCTGCACAAGGATCTGGGTCTGAGCACCAGGCTCCCCACCTGCAAGGAGGGGATCACTTTGTAAGCAGTGAAACAGGTCTTCAGGTGTCTATCTTTCTTTCCCCCTCTGTCTTTCCCTCCTCTCTCAATTTCTCTCTGTCATATCTAACAATAACGACATCAATAACAATACTAACAACGATGATAAACAACAAGGACAACAAAATGGGAAAAAAATAGACTCTAAGGGCAGTGGATTCACAGTGCAGGCACCGAGCCCCAATGATAACCCTGGAGGCATAAAAGAAAAAAAAAGATATAACATGTTTTCTAACTTCAACAGACAGATCTGACAAGAGCGTAGCCTACCACTGTGCTTGGCTTCCCCAGTGACTTCCTCTTGCCCTTAGGATGCCAACTTATTTCTTGTCAATCATGGTCTCTCACTTAGTATGTCAGCCCGACTTTTGGGGCTTAGAGATGCACTCAGAATTTCAGGAATAAATGATCATGGTAGACATCTCCAAAAGATGTCTGAAGCATGGCCTTTGTTGCCTCTTTAAGCAAATATTTCAACCATATCATTACTTAGATGTGGGAGTCACATGTTCATGGTTATAAGACACAAGATAAGCACAAGCACATTTAAGAATATAGATTATCCTCAGTTTAGGATAGGGTTATGCGTCAAAAACCCATTTTAAGTTGAAAACAGTGTAAGCTGAAAATGGATTCATTATTTCTAGCTTACCAAACACTACAGCTTAATTTTAATCATGTTCTGAACACTTACATTAGCTTACACTAAGGTAAAATCATCTAGCACAAGTTCTATTTTTACCAAAAAAATGTTGAAGAGTTGATATAATTCACTGACTAGCTGCTAGAGAGGATCACTTATCCTCCCCCCCCCCCCCATAATTGTACACTGACTGAAAGCTGCAGCTCACTGCCACTGTTCAACATTGCCAGAAGATCTAATCACAGATCACTATCCTGGAAAAGATCAAAATTCAAAAATACAATTTTTACTTTACTGAGTGTGTACTGCTTCCACACCATGCTAACCTTAAAAAAAGGGGGGGGGGGGGCTTGGGAAAAGTACAAGAAGAGAACCCAAATTTCAGGACCTAGGTTTAATTCCTAACACCACACAGGAAATTACAAGGTTGTGCTTAAATGGCACTGTGGTCTCTCTCTCTCTTAAAAAGACAGAGCAGAGAGCCAAGCAGTGGCGCAGCAGGTTAGCACACAAGGCGGAAAGTGCATGGACCAGCATCAGGATCCCAGTTCCAGCCCCTGGCTCCCCACATGCAGGGGGTTCCCTTCACAAGCAGTGAAACAGGTCTGTAGGTATCTATCTTTCTCTCCCCCTCTCTGTCTTTCCCTCCTCTCTCCATTTCTCTCTGTCATATCCAACAACAAAGACAGCAATAACAATAATAACCACAATAATGATGATAAACAACAAGGGCAACAGAAGAGAAAAAATGAATGAATAAAGTTTTTAAAAAAGAGCAAAAATCTGGGTTGGAAGGCAGTTCATTGGTATTGCATATGCAGAAGGCACTGAGTTCATTATGGGTACTACATTAAAAAAATGATAAGTTGGGAGAAACAGTCATGAAATTATGTCAACATTGTAATTGTTTGAAAAAAAACTGTCTTTACCTGACAAAATCACAGTGACCTGTTCTGCTTTATTCTTCCTCATAAACTCCCACGGGAACAGGGTGAAGTTTTGACCTGTTGACCATGGCACATTTCCTAGTTCAAAATCAGGAACAAAAGGTCAGGAGAGGTGTACCAGTAATCTCTTCCTTCTAAAATTACTTTTCCAAATTACCTGTATTTGGGGGTTAATGCTTTACAGTAAGTACGGTCGCTGATATATATGGACACAATTTCTCATCTCCCTATGATACATAGCGGCAAAACACTTTCACTCCCAGCTTGGGCCCTTTTCTACCCTCATACACTAGGGCCACAAGTCCTTTTCCTCACCTTTCTTTCCCTTCCTTCTCCAGAGTCCCTTGCTTTGGTGAAATACACTAAACCCAGTCCAAGTTTTACTCTGTTCCCCCTCTTTGTCTCTATTTTCTTAAGTTCCATCTATGAGTGTGATCATCTGGCATTTGTCCCTTTCTTTTTATCCTATAAGACTTAACAGACATGATTCCTTTAATTCCACTGAAGACAGTAATTCTTCTTATAAGGGCCAGTAAACTATTCCTACTGTAAGAGCACCAAGGAACTCAGAGCTTAGATTGTCAAAGGCATATATACAGAAGACGTAAAGGGTCTCACATGGTTTGACCTCACAATTAAAGGGGATCACAAGAGTTAACCTGACACAATTTTGGTAAATTATAAAGAGAGAGATATTTAAACTAGAGATTTCTCCAAAGCTATCCTTAGTTGGAACTGACAAAGAAACCTGAAGACTAGACAGTTTGTTAACTATATTAAGAGTTAGGTTTTTAAAAGCCAAGGTGAGTCTAAATTGTGATTATTCTAGTTCTGGCTTCATAAAATGTAAGAACTTTGCAAGAGATAACCAGTCCCTTAATGAAATGGTCCCTACATCCCTTTCCAGGAAACTCTTAGATTCCAAAAAACTCCAGGTAATTTTAGCTGTTCAAAATAAATCCAGTTTTCTCACAGTCTATGTTCCTATTCACTACTGCTCAGAAAGGGACCCATTTCCCTTCTCTAGAGAAGGATTAGGGGTATTTATTTCCTCCTCTTCATTTCATGCATCAGTTCTTAAATACCTACTCTGTATTTCCCCAACACAGATACATAGGCCATCTGTGGGTTCTTTACTCTTTATAACTCTCTAGGATTCTTTAATCTAGTTCAGGTAGTTCAGGTTATCAAACATTAGAACTGTTTTTATCAGGGTTAGGGGATGGCTGGTCCATGGGCTATATAGACAACTGCAGGTAGAACTTGAAAGTCAATAAATCTAGAAACTTTTAAGTTATACTGTTAAAGCTATGCATTAAAGTTCTTCTTTCAACTCTGGTCTTCATGGTGTTAAGCTAGTACAGCAACCTAGGCCCAGCCCAAGGACAAATGCAGAGCAGCATTCAGAACTTGCTATCAACACGTAGCAGCAGTGTAGTTATTGCCTTGCACTTACCTTGAATAGCAAGTATAATAACAAAGTCTCATCAAGGGCTTTCATGCTCTTTACTCTTATAGCATTATTTGAGGCATAAAAGCATTTTTATACTAACAGGCAGCATTATGTAATGGCTGCACTGTGAATACTCAAGATTTTCAGCACTGACAGCTGCCACAAGCAAGTACTGAATGTGTTTAATGAACTAAGTATCAGGTTACAAAGCCCATACACATTAACAAAACCAGAAATGTAGCTTTCTCCCCACTATAGGATTGCTGATACCTAGCATGATGGATTGCACACTGCTTGCACCAAGGCCAATGCTGGAATCAGCAGTGTTATTAAACGTCATATCCTCCAGGGTCCACCATCCATCAGAAGAGATTGCTTGGAAATGATTTATCAGCGCTTGGCTCACTGCTTTTGAAAAGTCATCCCATGATGTCTGTTTGCGAATATTTAAAGTACATATTATGTTCTCACATTCAAAGTCATCAGAACCATGGTTGCCTGGTTGAATCTCAGCTACTGAAATCCGTAAGGGTATCTTAAGAGCATCTGTTGGAAAAATAAAAGAATTAGAATTTTTAAAAATCCTGATTCAAATAGCAAAGCTATACAAAAATAAGCAGGAATGAACATTTTAGAGACAAATCAAAGAGAAGATATTATGTTTCTTTAAATAACATTAGTTGGGGTGGCAAGACAGATCGTTTGGATTGTGCTTAGCTTGTCATGCATGTGACCCAGGTTCTAGCCTAGCCCTGAGCATTTTAGGGCAAGTTTCACTACTAGGGTACCTTTCCCTTTCTCCTTCTGTCTCTATTCTGGAAATGAGAAATGCCATGAAATGTTCGTTTGGATCTGGAAAGCCCTTGTTTTGTAGCAGCAGCAGCAGCAGAAAAAACAACAGACCATAAATAGCATTAGTTGGATATACTTATTCTGGAATAAACTATGGTTTCCAAATCTCAGCTTTTTTGGAACCATGTTGTTAACTTATCTTTTCTTGTATCTTTGACCTTTTATACTTCATTGATATTCTCCCTTCATGAATATTCAAGTGTTTTACACAAAAAAATTGAGAAAACTGGAGTCCTCTTTGGCTCTGAAGTTTCTGTATCTATCACCCACCATTTCTTCTCACTTTATAGATACTGTGATGGATAAAGCTGTCTTTTTTTTTTTTTTCAACCAGAGATGTGTACCTCTGGTTCATAGCTATCTTCTATTAGATGTGTATACATGTTAAATTGCCTATATTTCTTTATATCTCAATTTCTTCTTGTATAAATCTAAGGAGTATATATTGAGCTTTCAGCATAAATCATGTTTGAAATGGATTTAGTACACTATTGCTACATGATAGGCACTAGTAAATGTTTTCTAAATGATAAGCAGTGAAGTAGAAAAAAATAAATTAACTAATTTGTGCTCAAGAGTTAATTCCAGGGCCTTACATATGCTTGAGATCACTGGGCAGACACCTTAGTCCAATTTTTCTTTATCAAAAATTTTTTGATAGAGAGGGAGTAAAGAGAAACAAATACAAGGAGGGGGTGGGGAAGAAGGAGAATCAAGGAAGTGAGCCACCACAGAGTCACTCCATTATCCCCAAGACTCTACTGCTGTCACTGATGGAAGCTTCCATATAGCTCCAGGGCTAACTCAAAGTCTCCCCCACAGTAGCATGTGTTCTCTACTATGTGAGCTTTCTTCTAGTCTACAGTAGAAGCTTTCTAAAAATACCTTTCCAATCTCTGGTGCCAACTAACTAAGGCCCCACCAACAAGGACAGATCCCCAGCTACTTCTAGTCTCAGGAACTGATTTTACACTTGCAAAAAGTCGCTTGTGTTTATTCCCAAATCTTCTATGTCTGTTGCAAAAGTTACTATAATTAGAAAATTAGTCTATAAACTGAAATGTGAGCTACTACTCCTATAAGAATCAAATTAACACTGTAGCGATACTATATACAGGAGTTAACAAAAAGCCAGTTTATACTTTAACGATGACTCTTTAGTCATTATCAGGCCATTCCACCAGCTGGGGCCCTAAACGGGGAGTCCTGAGATTCTCAAACAGACTTGATGGGCCTACAACTCAAATAAATACCTCTCTCCATTGTTACTGCTCATTTCTATCAGGAACAACAACATAGACCCATACCCCCTTGTGGGCCCCCATGGGACCTTGCCCTCAACCTGGATCAACAATGGTAGAGAATGTTCCATTCTCTGAAGGGAGGATGGACAACATACTCTATGATACACCTGAGTAAGATGGGTCAATACTGGGGCAGCATGGAATGTTCCTATTCATGACCACAGAATGTGAGCTCAGATCTAGAAGGATTGTTGGTATGTTCCCTTCCCCCCCGACCTCTGAGAAGAATTGGTTTGCCCCTTGCTAGTTTCGCAACCCGCTTTCTCCCTGCCCCCTATGCTAAGGACGAGCAGAGTTCCAGCAGCAGCAGCGGAGAGAGGATGATGGAGAAAAGCACATGGTGTGGTGATTTGCCCATTCGTGAATAAAGATATACAGCTTCTCAGCCCAGCCGTGTGTCCCCTAGTCTCTGTTACCCGCCCTGTTACCCGCCCAGAAGATGATGGAGAAAAGCACATGGTGTGGTGATTTGCCCATTCGTGAATAAAGAAATACAGCTTCCCGGCCCAGCCGTGTGTCCTCGAGTCTCTGTTCCAGATGCTAGCAGGATGCAACCAGACTTCCCTGGACAGACAATTGCACCAATGTGCCTTGGAGCTCCACTTCCCGAGCCCTTCCCCACTAGGAAAAGAGAGAGACAGGCTGGGAGTATGGATCGACCTGTCAACGCCCATTTCAGCAGGGAAGCAATTACAGAAGCCAGACCTTCAACATTCTGCATCCCACAATGATCTTGGGTCCATACTCCCAGAGAGTTAAAGAATAGGAAAGCTATCATTGGAGGGGATGGTATATGGAGGTCTAGTAGTGGGAATTGTGCGAAGCTGTACTCCTTTTATACTATGGTTTTGTCAATGTTTCCTTTTTATAAATAAATAATTAAAAAAAAAGAAAAAGCCAGTTGATGAAATGTGGATGACAGAACTACATAAAATAAAAAATATATATAATGATCTCTAGGTAGATACCACACTTTGCTTCACAAACATATCAAAGGCCTCAAAACTAGAAATCATAAATAAAACATTAAAGATAGCCTATTCAAACAATATATGAAACTTCACGCAGCAGAACTACATTGAAATAAAGACCACTAGAAGGTGATCAAAGAATTTCTCTGTATGTTTTAAATATAGCTTAATGTTCAAAATGTATGTTGTAAGAACTCCTTAAGCTCTTTGCATTAAGTAAACTAGTAAAATTTAAAAATATTTTTGTTAATCCTTAGCTTTTATCCTACTAATCAACAGCTTCTGACACAACTCATCACTCTCTGCTGTCTTATAAAATTCTACTGAATTCTGTCATACCTCACTGGTCACACTCAAATGTTCCACTGCTGGTCTCTCCATTTCCATGTATATATTAGTTCAGCCTTTTTATTAGTTACTGGATACCTTTTTTAGTAGTACTCCTCCATCTTCATCCCTCATGAATATTATAAAATCAAGTCTGAGAATTATATCCATGCTTTCCCTTGAAGAACTGACAGTCCTTGGGGCCAGGCAGTAGTGCACATGGCTGAGTGCACACATTAGAGTGAGCAAGGACCAGGGTTCAAGCAAATGGTCAAACAGGGCTCCAGGTGTCTCTCACTCTCTTTCTATCTTCCCCTTCCCTCTCAATTTCTATCTCTAGCCAAAGTTAATTAATTAATTAAAGAATTGACAGAGCCTTATTTTTTTTCTGGCAATCAAATTGTGTCTAACACTACTGATAATCACTGAGGAGGAAATATATAGGTATGTACATACATATTCATTTGAATTTTAACCTACCACTCCAGGCATGCAAAGGAATATCATGTGCAAAGTGCCCAGATTTCTTAATGATAAGTGTTGCAAGGCTCATTTCTCTTACTTTTTCCTGTGTTAATTTCCACAGTGATCTCATCTAGTCCTATGACTACAGACTGCTGACTCTGATTTATATATTCAGCTCATGCTCTTCTCCAGTGCCTGCTGAGTTGACACTTCTGCATGGATATCTTAACAGGCTTCTCAGATTCATACACTCAAAAATGAACTCCTAATTATCATATGCCAAAATCTACTTCACCCATAGCCTTCCCCTGGAGAGATGTTGGCAATTCTATCCTGTCAGCTGTCAGTTGTTCAGGCTAAGTATCTTGGAGTTATCCATGAATCCAGTCCCCTCTCTTGCCTCTATCACACTCACTCCATCAGGAATTTCCACTGGCTCTACCTTCAGTTACTTGCAGAAGCCAATCACTTCTCAATTCTTTATCTGCAATGCTATTTAACTGAGTCACCATTACTATCTCTTATCTGGAATACTACATTGATGGACTCACACATGTTCCTGAATCTACTTAATCATTTCACAATCTATTCTTTTTTTTCTTTTTTATTTAAGAAAGGATTAATTAACAAAACCATAGGGTAGGAGGGGTACAATTCCACACAATTCCCACCACCCAGTCTCCATATCCCACCCCCTCCCCTGATAGCTTTCCCATTCTCTAACCCTCTGGGAGCATGGAGCCAGGGTCATTGAGGGTTGCAGAAGGTAGAAGGTCTGGCTTCTGTAATTGCTTCCCCGCTGAACATGGGCGTTGACTGGTCAGTCCATACTGCCAGTCTGCCTCTCTCTTTCCCTAGTAGGGTGGGTCTCTGGGGAAGCGGAGCTCCAGGACACATTGGTGGGGTCTTCAGTCTAGGGAAGCCTGGCCGGCATACTCTAATTCTATCTCAGGTGGTTCACTTTCTAACAAAGTCCCAAAGTCTATATCTATAACCTAGATATAGACCAGGTTCTGTGAGAGAGAGCATATGTTCACACGTATCCGTAAACTACTGCAAAATATATACCTGAAAGCAGAAGTACACTAGAGTTTGCAGTGAGTACCCCTAACACTTCCTCTCCACTATTCCAAGCTTTGGGTCCATGATTGCTCAACAATTTGTTTGGCTTCGTATGTTAATTCTCTTTTCAGTCACCAGGTTCCAGATATCACAATCTATTCTTAACAAAATAGCCAAGGAGGGCAGAGGTAGATAGCATAATGGTTATATAAAGAGACTCTCATGTCCGAGGCTCCAAAGTCTCTGGCTTAATCCCTATACCACTGTAAGCTAGAGCTAAGCAGTGTTCTAGTTAAAAAAACAAAAACAAAAAACAACGAACTCTTAAAATATGTCTTAAGTTCTGTTATTCTTATACTTACATAATGAAAAACCACCTTAAGTCATTATAGTGGCCTGTAAATCTTAACAAGACCAGAACCACCCACTCACCTTCTCTGGCCTGTTTTCCTATTTCTCTTTTCTTTCTCATTCTAACCCATTCACTCTGCACTTCTTCAAGTTCCATAGACACATTAAGGGTACCACTACTCAGGGCCTTTCTGCTTGATGTTCTGTCTGGAAAACTTACCTAGGTATCTATAAAACCGCACTTCAGGCAAAAGGTAAAGGAAAGACACGGGATGGTTCCACTTATCTGTGGAATTTAGAGTACTGAACACACATACTTAAAATACTTACTTAAAAATACATACTTAAAATAAACAACCAGACACAACATAACCCATAGTTAGATTGTAAAACTGTAATAGTTACCTAAAAAGGATGGGGGAGGGCACAGACTTTTGGTGGTGGGAAAGGTGGGAAATTTTAATCCTATTGATTTATATTCTCATAAATCACTATTAATATGACATGTCAGGGGGGGATAAATTTAATATCTCAAGTTCTCTAACTGCCTAAACCATAGCCTTAAGCAAAATATTTTCTTTAGCCTAAGCATTCAATATCTTAAATCTGCAAGATGATCAAACTCTGATAATGGGATTACACTGTTCAAAGAGCTCTAAAAATGTATTAGTAAATATAACTCTTTAAACATCTAAATCAACTACAACTTTAGGCCAGACAGATCATGACCATTTGGCCCTGTAAGTATCTAAAATACAAAGAGGTTCAGATACCATTAAAAGGGTACAAAGCATAGTGAAGTCGAGTATATTAATATAAATTCTAACCATTGGATTATCATAGAAAGCAAACTACCCAACTAACATGATTATAATAATAATAATTAATTATTGATATTCTAAGCTATTTCTAAGACTATAAGACACTCCCTGCATTCTCTTTAAGATCCTCATTTCTCCTAGTCCTGGTACCTCTAGAACTATGCTCAATACAGCTTGATATTTCTTCTTTATGATTCCTTACCACCACACCACCTCTGTCGACTTCAACCAAATCACTACTGGTGCTGTCACCCCACTTCTTCTTCTAGCGTTTGCCCTTCTTCCGTAGCCAGTCAACAGCGTCAGGTTGAGCCTGATGTAAAGTTTCGAGACCTCCTTTGAATCTGGAGAGGTGGCAGTCGTTGACTATGTGGGTCATAGTCTGTCTGTAGCCGCAGGGGCAGTTCGGGTCGTCTCTGGCTCCCCAGCGATGGAACATAGCGGCGCACCGGCCATGGCCTGTTCGATAGCAATTGAGGAGGGCCCAATCATAACGTGCTAGGTCAAAGCCGGGTTGATGCTTGCAGGGGTCTGTGATGAGGTGTTTGTTCTTTACCTCAGCTGACTGCCAACTCTGTTTCCAAGAGTCTGGAACAGAGAAGTTCAGTGTAGGCGTAGGGGACCAGATTGGGTGACGAGACGTCAAGCGTTGGACAGGGTGGGCGAAGATATCTGCGTATATTAGCAGGTCCGGTCGAGCGTAGACGTGGGAAATGAACTTAGATGATGCCGCATCCCGACGAATATCTGGCGGGGCGATGTTGCTAAGAACTGGCAGCCATGGATCCAGGGTGGAACGGATGGTTCCAGAAATTATCCTCATGGAGGAATATAATTTGGAATCAACCAAGTGGACACGGGGGCTACGGAACCATACTGGGGCACAGTATTCTGCAGTCACCCCACAACATGCTGCTACTGAATTCCTACTGTGGACTGTAACCAGAGATAACAAGCCTGAGATGCCAACCTTGCAACTCTCCAAATCTGGTGAGATCTTTCCTAACACATGGGACTACGTACATCCACTTTAGATTGCACATCATTTAACTAAGTAACAGATACCAGGTATAGACTAGAGTTCAGGGTATTGCGTACAGGTGTACATGTATCCGTATGCCAGAGGAAATTATATAACTCAATGTTAAAGTGCTCAGTAATAGCTGAAGTGCCTAAAAAAGGCATCATAAATTCTTTAATTGATTAGACTTAGACCAAATTAAGTGGGCAGCCTAGCAGAAAGGTCCAAAGAAGACAGATCCCAAAACCCTAACTATGTTTAGGTTCAACAAATAATATTCAATGTTTAAACAACTAGGAGAAAGCCCAAGATCATCAGATAAAGAGAGAACTATAAATGTTGAATTAGGGCAAGAGACTGGCCCACATAATAATGGCCCTTTTGGTCAGTATCACACTTCATCATCTGGGGTCCTATTTAGGGAATCCTTGGATTCCCACACACATACCATAGGTTTAGACCTCTAATGGATCCCACTCTCCACCACCACTGGTCACTTCCATCAGGCATGGCATCTTGTGGGCCCTCCTAGGACCTTGCCCTTACTATAAAGCAGCAGCAGTAGGGACAGCCCCTGCCACTCGAAAAAGACTGGTCCTGAAATAAGTGCAGCCTGCATTGTTCCTATCTGGGACCATGAGCTGCAAGCTCAGACTTAGATGTTACACAGGTTTTGGTGCTAAATATATATGTGTGTATATATATATAGATATATATGTGTATATATATCTGTATATATATGTGTATATATATCTGTATATATACACATATATATTGGCCCTGGGTCAGGTGGGTGAAGGTAAATAGTTAATTTTTAATATTTTAAATCTTTTATTTATTTGTTGGATAGAGACAGTCAGAAATTGAGAGGGAAGGGGGTGATAGAGAGGGAGAGAGACAGACACCTGCAGCAATGCTTCACCACTTGTGAAGCTTTCCCCCTGCAGGTGGGGAACGGGGGCTCATACCTGGGTTCTTGTGCACTGTAACATGTGAGCTCAACCAGGTGCGCCACCACCTGGTAAATAGTTAATTTTATCCACAGAATTTTTTTTCAATAATGAGAGCTACTCTCTGCCCTAATCCAACTCTTTTGCTCTTTTCTCTACTCTGACACCATTCTCTTAGACGATATTCTTATCTAAGTTCAGGGTAACTTTCAGACTCAAGCAAAACTACCATAGTTGTGTGTCCCCAGGAACTTGCCTAAAATGGATCTTCTAGCTTTCTTCAACCTTAAAATCCCTAATATCATCTGCTCTATTCCTACCTTTTGGTTTCTATTTATTAACCTATATGTCTCAACTTAAGTCCTGTCACATTCTAGACATCAAGTTACAGATGCTACCATGATTCCATCCTGACTTCTTTGGGCAGATGACCTCACCAATGTGTCCTGGAACCTCACATCTCCAGAGGTCTGGCCCACTAGGAAGAGACAGAAACAAGCTGGGGATATGGATTGACCTGCTGATGCTTATGTCCAGTGGAGAAGCAATTACAGAAGCCAGAACTCCTACCTTCTGCACCCCCAAAAAAACCTTGATCCATATTCCCAGCAGGGGGGGAAGAAAAAGGAGAGGGGCATATAGAGGTTTGTAATATTGTCATGAGTGGCTTGGAGGGAAAGAGAGGATTGGATCAGAAAGAAAAAGGGGGCAATTATGTATAAATATAGATAGATAGTTGTAGAAATGATGGTTGGCCCATGTCTACAACCTCAGGGGAACTGTGGTGGCTTGCAGTGGGGAGATCAAAGATTCAGAACTCTGGTGGTAGGAATGGTGTGGATTTAAACCCCTGTTGACATGTCAGTTTGTAAAATAAAAAAATTAAACTGCTCTTCTCAACTCCAAGTGTTTACTTAAATGTCTATCAGTGAGGCTATTTTTTAATATTAAAAAAACTGAAACCAAGTATCAGATACCAACCTCCCTTAATCTTCTCAATAGCACATATTACCATGTTTACCATATATTAAGGTATCTTTATAATGCCTCTTAATGTTAGGATAAAAGCTAAAGTAGAATTACTGATATAACTGGCTAATTGGCTGACTAATCTCCATGAGAGCTCATTGCATTTTTTATGATCTAGGACTCCATAGTCATAAAGCCACAGTAAACCTTTCATAAAATATGCTGAGGAGAGGCATGAGTCTTGCCATGTATGTGGCTCAGGTTCAAGTTCTGGTACCACATGAGAATACTGCAGCACTAAGGGAAGCTCTGGTGCTGTGATGTCCCTCCATCTGGTTGAATATAAAAAGCTGGCCCAGGACTAGTGAAGCAATCCAATTTCAAAACCCCAGATTTCCATAGAGAAAATAAAGAATAAAATGTACTGAGGAGTATATACTTATAAAACTGAAAGACAGCCCTAAAATTATCAATCATCTTCATAGCAAAGTAAATGACCATGTTGAGTAATCAACCTTTCTAGGTTTATGATAAACTACTCGCCATGATTTCTGATGAAGAAAAGAACAATAATAAGTTCAATACTGCCAAGATCAGTAAAATACAAGGAAGATCCAGCATTATTTGAATGTTAATAGCTAACTTGGTGAAAAAGAAAATTATACATGGAAAAAAAACTGACAACATTTATAACAATATAATTTTTTTTCTAATTTACACTTATAATTCAAAAAAAGACTAATAAGAAAATGAGAAACAACTATTCCAGTAATATTATCCCCACTGTCCTAGAGATCCCCCTCATTGTGAATGAAGAATGAGAAACTAATTTGGGAACGACACTTACGCAGATTCTCCAGCAAATGTTTGCAGTCATCAGTGGCAACATCATGAGCAGTCCGACTACACTTATCTCTCCTTTCTGGCTCAAGTCCTCTGTGTCTACACAAGATTTCTAGGCAGTTCTGTCAAGACAAGAGACACATTATGTCAGATGCATAAATTTGAGTGAACCAGCCAAAGGAAGTGACTTGTGAGTTTCCTGTAGCAAACCAATCAGGAATTCACAGCTAGAAAACTTGTTTTGATTCCACAAACACAAGTACACAGATTGCTCTAAAAAATATCTTGACATGAAAAGCAGAGTACTTCATGAAATTGTGAGTCATAGTATCAAAACATCATTCCACTTAACAGTCTCTTAGGTTTCAAGAGAAAAAAGTAGCTTACTAATCAGTTTACAGGGTAAAACGAGGAAAGAAGTCAATTTTTCACAGACAATATTTTATGATAATTTAGCAATGTAAAACAAAAAGATTTTTGCTATAATTGGATCCTCTGCTGTCTACTAGACAACTTTATGAAGTGCAAGGTTCTAGTTTTAACATTCTGAAGAACACAAATTTATATATAAAAATTTATGTTACTTTTGTTTGTAAATATGAATACCATCTTCACTGAGATTTTACTAATACATTTTCAACAGATATTGAAGTTAAGATTTCTTTTTAATTTAATAATGATTGACAGGATGGTAGGATTACAGGGGTACAATTCCACACAATTCCCACAACGAGAGTTTCACATCCTGCCCCCTCCACTGGAAGCTTTCCTATTCTTTATCCCCCTGGGAGTATGGAACTAGTATCATTATAGGGTGTGGAAGGTGGAAAATCTGGCTTCTGTAATTGCTTCTCCACTGGACATGGACGTTGGCAGGTTGATCCATACCCAACCCTGTTTCTGTCTTTCCCTCGTGGGGCTGAGCTCTGGAGAGGTGTGGTTCTAGGACATATTGGTTAGGTTGTATGCCCAAGGAAGTCATATGCTTTTCCTTTTTTTTATGCAGCTTTAGGAAATTTTCATTAAAAATCAGTAATTTATGGACAGAATTCTTAAGACCTCAAGAATTACAAATCAAAGCAGAAGACAACATATATGTAAACACTCCCTAATGAATAATTTTATTGCAGAATGTCACATTGGGATATTTACAAAGAAACCCTGTTGTAACAACTTTCACTACTTCATGATTTGTTTACTGATTTGCCTCACACATAAGAACAAAATTGAATATACCAGAAACCATGGAAATTAACTAACAACCGTAACAAGCAATATCTTTCCCATTACTTCCTAGAAACATACACGTTAACACACTCTTTCTCTATGGGATGATTTCTGCTTCTGACAACAAAGCAAACCAGGCAGCTTGAAAAAACTCTCTAATCTCTGACAAAAAACACTTTACACTAGTTATCTAAATATTTTTTAAAAACTGAAGCACAACAGTCACAATGTAGTTCACAAATAAAAGTGTGTTGCTTTGCAAATCATCACATGGTGAAGATCTTGTGCAAGCAGCAATTTAGAAGTCTTCAATCATGCTTCCCCAGAGTATCTATAGTTTTAATTTCTTTTTTTTTTCAAACTTAAAAGATTCTTTTTTTTTAAGAAAGGAGACATTAACAAAACCATAGAATAAGAGGGGTACAGTTCTGCACAATTCAAAAAACCCGATCTCCATATCCCATCCCCTCCCCGGATAGCCTTCCCATTCTCTATCTCTCTGGGAGTATGGATCCAGGGTCATTGTGGGTTGCAGAGGGTGGAAGGTCTGGCTTCTGTAATTGCTTCCCTGCTGAACATGGGCATTGACTAGTCGATTCATACTCCCAGTCTGCCTGGGAATTAATTTTAATTTCTAATGTCAGAGATGGATTCTGTCTGTTTACACAATTATATAGATGGAATAACATTACAGGTATATTTTCTATTTGGATTCTTTTATTTTTCATGATATTTATATAGCATATTTATGTGGTAGGGATAGTCATTCTGTTTGAAAAATAAATGATTTGGTATTCCATCAAATGAATATGCTTTAATTTACTTATCTTTCTGATAGATATTTTAATTCTTCTATGAACATTCAAGTACATTTAAGTTCTGGCAAGTCTGAGCTATCAGCTGAGCTATCTTCTAAGTCACCATGGATAAATTTCGGTTGAACAAATATAGTAGAACTGAACTTGTATATATGTGTATATGTGTGTGTGTGTGTTTATGTTCTATGTCAGTATGTACTGCAAAAGAGTGAATTCACAGTTGCTATGCCAATTTCCATATCATCTCGCCAAAATATTAAAATGCAACTATTAGTACACAAGAAATCCTTAAGGGTCAGAAAGACAAACAAATAATAAGAAGAAACCACCAATTAAGTAAAAATTGAACAGGAAGCAATCCCAGTTTTAGGGGAGAGTTGATATTCAGACTCTTTTTTGGCTGAGAGTGGTGGTGGAGGGGAGGGTAAGTTGGTGAGTGAGGTGAGAGTAGGGTGAGGATATGGAAGACTAGCTCTAGAGACCAATAGAACAAAGAAACTAAAGAAGACTCCCAAATAAACCATCTGTCTACAACAAAACACTGGATTCTCAATGCATCTACTCAAGATGAAAGGATCTCCTCTAACAATTATACAAGTTCAAACTTAAGAAATCACTTAATAGTGGTGAACAGATGTTAATTTATAGTGATGCATACCTGCAGTTTATGTAATGAATGCTACTTCAATAAAATTCAATTAAAAATAGAAATAATTAAGATAACTGAAAACAAAATCAAATATAAACAGTACTTAGCAAACTGTACTAATTAGCACAAAACCATCAAATACATAAGATGGCTAATGATAAACTCAGAAAAGTTGATTTATAAATTAACTCTACTCAAAAGACTACATAGAATGTAATCTAAGCATGAAACCATGAATTCCCAATGTGGTTATATAAAAGTATCTATTACATATTACTAGCTACAACAAAAATGAGAAAAGGTCAACGAGACCTGGAGTCTAATCCTGCAAATATATATATATATATATTTACCAAGTTGTACAACATTTTTTCTGTTTTACTTCATTTATTTATTTAAAATTCCTATACTTTATAGAGATATTATGTAGTTAAAATATGATGAATAAAAACTCTCATGTTATGAGGACATGAAAAACTCAATATTGATTAGTTGCTGTGGTTATTACAATCAAATATCCAGGTAAGTAGTAAAATATTAGTTATCAAGTAAATATTAGTTTTTCACTGGTCTCAATATAACTACAGAGGCTGTTATTTCAAAGTATAAACAAGTGAGAAAATATGCAATAGAAGTCTGCAAGATTATTTTATTTATGACCTTCAAAGTAGATTATATCTAATTTTTATAACACTCAGGTAGGTCAGTGTCACATCATCAGTGACTTCTCCTTAAGGAAGCATGTAATGTAGATTCCCAGGAGAATAGTGGGATAAGGCATATTCAAACGCTGCTGCAAGTGTGAATTCTACAGAGCTTTGCTGGTGCCCATAGGGAATACAAAGATGAAGACTTAAGCCAACTGAAACTTAACAACAACTTCAACAACTATTTGAGCACATACTAAGTTCCAGGCACAGTTCCAAGACTACAGGATTATGTAGAGCTCATTTAAATCTCACATCTTAGTTGGTGCTGAGAGTGAGATGATAGATAAAATAACAGTTCCCTATCTCAGGGAAGAAATATAGTAAAGAGTTAAAGTAAAATCTAGTAAAGAGTTAAAGGTGGAGCAAATGTATACAGGAAAAAGAGGGCCATTAGAGAGGAGGGCAGAAGGCAGACATGAAAATCTAAGTTATTTCCTGGATGGGTAGAACTGTGTGATGAGGACAATTACAATGATGCTAGTTAATGCTCCTGGAAATGGACTCCCAAGGGCCCAAACTGAGCAGGGTGTACTCTTCAAGTGATATGGAGTAAGAATCCAGAAGAGTGAGTTGAATTCAGAGTTCTATTAATTACAACACAGATGCATCTGCTATACTAGAGATTTAACAAAATAGTGGTTTAGGTTTTAGTTTTCACTGTCACTCATCTCTTACACACCTAAACATGGGTAGGTAGCTATAGTTAGTTACAATGGAGATTAGAGAATGCAGTCTTTATTTTTGGAATATACAACTCTGAGGGAACTATAAAACTCTAAGGGATCAGGTGCTATGGAGGAAAAGCAGAAAAGATGTATGAGGGCTAAAGAAAATTCTGTTGTGCTCACTTAAAGTTTGAAGCAAGGTATCCAGGTCAGGATGCATACGTAGAGAGACCAAGGCCAAAGAGCTGGGTATAATGTCAAAGTCAAACATGGCAGCTGAGCCTATGAGGATGAGTAGAGAGTACACAAATGAAAGTAGTTTGCAAGCATACAGGCAAGGTTCAGCACATGTGGCTACAGACAACTTTGAGTGTGGGTGTGCCCACTGATCTGAAAAACAGGTATGGTGGAGGATCTTAAAATAATGGTGTAAGCAAGTAGTAGATTTAGAGCAGGGGAGACAGCACAGCCCTAAGGCAATGCATTTGCATATCTGCCTTTTCCGATATCATTCCTGGCACCACCATATGCCAGAGCTGAGTAGTGTTCTGGCTGGTCTGTTACTCAATATATAAGAAAGAGGAAGGAAAGAAGGAAGGGAGGGGAGAAAAGGGAAAGAAATGGAAGGGAAGGGAAAGAAGGCACATATATGAATATAGGGTAAAAACATGAAGATGGCTAGAACTACATGTGAAGTAACAAGAATGTTTGGAAAATGTAATCTTTGACAAAGTATTAAATGGAGAAAGGAAGCTCTCTTCAATAAATGGTGCTTGGAAAAACTGGGTTGAAATATGCAGGAGAACAAAACTGAACCACTTTATCTCACCAGAAACAAAAGATCAACTCCAAATGGATCTAGGACCTGGATATTAGACCAGAAACTATCAAATACCTATCAAATAGAGGAAACACTGGTGGAACACTTTCCCACCAAAACCTCAAGGACATCTGATGATACAAACTCAACTTCGAGGAAGACTAAAGCAGAAACAAACCAATGGGACTACATCAAATTGAAAAGCTTCTGCACAGCCAAAGAAACTATCACACAAACAAGGAGACCCCTCACAGAATGGGAGAAGACCTTCACATGCCATACATCAGACAAGAGGCTAATCACCAAAATATATAAAGAGCTCAGCAAACTTAGCAACAAAAAAGCAAATGACCCCATCCAAAAATAGGCAAAGGATATGAATAGAACATTCACTACAGAAGAGATCCAAAAGGCTAACAAACACATGAAAACTTCCTCCAGGTCACCGATTGTCAGAGAAATGCAAATATAGGCAATATTGAGATACCACCTCACCCCTGTGAGAATGGCATCCATCAAAAAGGACAGCAGCAACAAATGCTGTGGGGACACAGGAGCACTTCTGCATTGCTGCTGGGAATGTAAACTGGTCCAATCTCTGTGGAGAGAAGTCTGGAGAACTCTCACAAGGCTGCATATGGACCTTCCATATGACCCAGTAATTCCTCTCCTAGGGATATACCCCAAGAACTCTATAACACACAACCAAAAAGATAAGTGTACACCTATGTTTATAGTAGCACAATTCATAACAGCTAAGACCTGGAAGCAACCCAGGTGCCCAACAACAGATGAGTGGCTGAGAAAGCTGTGGTATATATACACAATGGAATACTATGCAGCTATTAAGAACAATGAACCCACCTTCTCTGACCCATCTTGGATGGAGCTAGAAGGAATTATTTTAAGTGAGCTAAGTCAGAAAGATAAAGACGAGTATGAGATGATCCCAGTCATAAACAGAAGTTAAGAGAGAAGAACGGAAAGGGAAACTCCAAGTAGTATTTGACTGAATTTGGAATAGGGCACTGAAGTAAAAACCCTGGGTTGAGCATGAGGGTGGATGTTTGGCTTCATGGGGGAGGCAGGGAGGATGGGATGCCACACAGTCTATTTATTGGTGGTGGGAATGGTGCATATGTACACTCCTATTAATTTGTAGTCATATAAATTGTGATTTAATTAATATGAGAGGGGAAAATTGATTCAGTGTCTTAAACTTTTCAATGTGCAGATCATAGGCTGAGTTTTTGATATGCTGACTCTCTTAAAATCTTAGATCAGAGAGAACAAAAGCAACTGGTGGCACAGCTATATACTAATAATGTCAAACAACATAAATTATGGTGATGTTGTGTATGATACAGCAAATCCTAACAAAGGGATATTTTAAAGTTAACCCAATTGCCAAATAATGTGATTACTGCAATAATTATCTACTGCCTTCTTAAACTCTAAGAAAAAAGGAACCTCCCGCTTCCTCTATAGATCCTATATTTGCCCAGTCCTGGAACCTCTAGGGTGGGGATCACTTTCCTGCATGCCTCTCCCAATTCATACGAAATGATATTGCATCTGATAATACCAACCTAATTAACACAATGAGTATCACCTCAGCATGCTTCACTTCAGATCCAGAGATGTCAGACATGGAATGCCAATCCTTCAGCCTCATTACTCGGGTAAGACCTTCCCTTTCATAGTATTCTCTAATTCCATTAAGGTGGTTCACTTCCTAACAAAATCCCAAAACCTAGATATAGAACAGGTCCCATGAGATAGAGCATAGGTTCACATGTATCCATAATTAGGGCAAAATATAAATCTGAAAGCAAAAGTACATAATAGTTTGCAGTGAGTTGGTATAAAGTTCATAATGGAATAGTATCTACTTAGACACTGAGATACCGTCCTCACCTACTTCCTATTACACTTCCTTCACTCACTCCAAAGCTAACCTTATCAAAGCAAGGACTTTAACTATGACTCTTTAGTCACTATCAGGCCACCCCATCAGCTGGGGCCCTATTCAGGGAGTCCTGAGATTCCCAAACAGACAAGATAGGCCTAGACCTCAAATAAATCCCTCTCTTCATTGTTACCAGTCATTTCAATAGACCCCTTTGTGGGCCCCCATAGGACGTTGCCCTCAATGTGGATCAACAACAATAGAGAATGTTCCATCCTCCCTTCGGAGGATGGACAACATAATCTATGCTACACCTTAGGAAGATGGGTCCTGATATTGGGGCAGTTTGGAACATTCCTATTCATGACCACAGAATGTGATGCAGAGGTCATATAGGCTCCTAACCTAAATATGGGGCCCCAGATCACATCAATTTGATGAGGTTTACAGTCAACAATATTTATATAGCTTTCCGGTATTTGGGAGCTACTCACTTCCTTAATCCAGTTTTCTGGTCCATTTTCCAGCTACGATACCATCTCCCCAGACAATAACTTGGATCCACTTGCATATCAGATTTCAGGCTCAGGAAAAAAAAAAACTAGTATAGCCACAGGCCCTTTGGAATATAACTAAAATATGCCTGTTAGCTGTCTACAAAATGGAGATCCTCCCCCAACTCTTCATCTTCACTATTCTAGCCTTTAGGTTCATGATTAGTCAACAATTTGTTTGGATTTATATGTTACATCTCTTTTTAGCCACCACGTTCTAGATATTAACATGATGCCAACCAGACTTCCCTGGACAGACAATCCCACCAATGTGTCCTGGAACTCCAATTCCCCAGAATCCTGCTCCACTAGGGAAAGAGAGAGTCAAGTTGGGACTATGGATTGGCCTGTCAACGCACATGTTCAGTGTGGAAGCAATAACAGAAGCTAGACCTTTCACCTTCTGCATCTCACAATGACCTTGGGTCCATACTCCCAGAAGGTTAAAGAATAGGAAAGCTATCAGTGGAGGGGATGAGATATGGAGTTCTGGTGGTGGAAATTGTGTGGAGTTGTACCCCTTTTATCAATGGTTTTTGTCAGTGTTTCCTTTTTATAAGTAAAATAAAAAATAAAAAAAGCAAACTCTTTGAATGAAGTGTAGAGAGATGCCCTGGGAACATGTAACATATGGAAACTAAGCTAAGAGCTTTTCTAGGCAGGGATCAGAACAGAAGAGGCCATCTCTGGGAATGTGGACAGCAGAAAGAGAGAGAAAGGAGAGAGAGAGAGAGAGAGAGAGAATACCAGATGTGTGCACAGCAGAACAACACATGGTTAAAGCACAGACTGCATTAGGAAAGCAGACAGGACTCGTGTCCAGATCAGGATGTCACTTAGCTGTCATGATAAGGGCCTAGCACTTAGCCCTGAAAGTCAGTAAGGGATAAATTATATGGTCAAGCTCCCCAGTTAGAAAGGTCAATCTCAGGTCAATCTCAGGTCAGTGAAGAAACTGTCTATGAAAAGACACTAGCCGGGCCCTGCACAACTCCAGACAGTGGATGATGAAGACTCTCCAGAGACAGGAGCCTGGAGATATGGAGGAAGAACACACCCAAAATTCATGTTATAGAGTTTCTTCTATCTTTGAAATTTACTAGGTTAGGAAGCTAGAGCAAGCAAACACAAACATCAGGAACTGTTACTGGATTAAGAGAGGGAGAAGATATTTGAGCTCAAGGAGGTAACCATGCCAAGCTATCCAGCAGAAGCATAAAGAACTATGGTCCTCAACTAGATTACTATATAACTGTCTAAAGTGGAACATAAAAGAATAACTGGAGGGGGCTGGGCACACATGGCGGAAAGTGCAAGGACCGGCATAAGGATGCCAGTTCAAGTCCCCAGCTCCCAATCTGCAGGGGGGTCGCTTTGCAGGCAGTGAAATAGATCTGCAGGTGTTTTCCCCTCCTCTCTCAATTTCTCTCTGTCTTATCCAAAGCAACAATAGCTACAGCAACAATAACAACCAAAACAAGGGCAACAACAAGGCAAAAAATGGGAAGAATGGCCTCCAGGAGCAGTGGATTTTTGGTGCTGGCACTGAGGCCCAGTGATAACCCTGGAGGCAATAAATAAGTAAATAATAAATAAATAAACAAATAACTGGAACACTTTTAAGAGTAAAAAGAAATATTGTTAATAGTCACACTGGGGTGACAGACAGACATAAAGATTGAACTGGCCAGAATGGGGAGTTTGTTCCTCTAGTTATCAAAGTGAGATTTCCTGTGAAGTGAGATCCTTCTAGACAGGAACTGCCCGGGTTGGTTTAAGAAGCAGATGTGTGTGTGTGGGGGGGGGGGTTGGGGGGGATTCAAGCAGTAGAGCAGTGGGTTAAGTGCACATGGCACGAAGCTCAAGGACCAGCATAAGGATCCCGGTTTGATTCCCAGCTCCCCACCTGCAAGGGAGTCTCTTCACAGTTGGTGAAGCAGGTCTGCAGGTATCTATCTTTCTCTCCCCCTCCTCTCTCGATTTCTCTCTATCCTATCTAACAATAGCAACATCAATAACAACAATAATAATAACTACAACAACAATAAAAAATGACAAGGGCAACAAAAGGGAATAAATAAAATAAAAAAACAACAAGGGCAACAAAAGGAAAAATAAATATAAACAATTAAAAAGAAGCAGGTAGATATAAATAAGATTTTGGAATCTGTACAGATTACATTCCAGGGATACTTAAGATCATTGAAGGGAGAAAGCACACAATGAGAAGAGAAAACAAAGGTTAAAATGCAGATCACAAAAGATTTTATTGGAAAATACAAAAAAGTTCTTTCCTTAGCTAGGGCAGAGCCTGACTCTGGCTGGCTAAATTTATGTTATCATCTTTTAGAATCATGTCCGGTAGTCAGTACCACCCAAGTTATTAAGAATGTAATGCTCTGTCCTGAGCATTCTGAAATAAATATTAAAAAAAAAGAATAGAAAACTTCCTTTTGTTGATATATAGTTAGTTTAGCCTGACATTAAACAAATGATCTGATAAGTATGGGAAATAAATAATCTTAGCGAATCAAAAGCACTTAAAAATATTTTAAAGAACAGATTGCTATTTATCATCAACCCTGATCTAAAACGAGTTGGCCCCACACCTTAGGTATATGTCCTTCTCTTCTCCTTGGTAACTACTCAACTCTAAATGGGAAGAAAATATTTCATGACTCACTTCATCCCATTTCTTTGTAGCTTGGACTTAGAAGGGATCTAAATATTGGGGCCTTATGAATGTCTCTGTACTTGACATCCACACCGCAATCAGTTCTTCTAGTGAACTGGGATGAAAGATTGCATGTAAGAGCTAACACTGGACATTCACTTAGACAAAAGCTAACAAAGCAGGGGTCAGGCAGTAGCGCTATGGGTTAAGCACACGTGGTGCGATGTGAAGGGCCAACTTAAGGATGGCAGTTTGAGCCCCAGTTCCCCACCTGCAGGGGAGTCGCTTCACAGGCAGTCAATTCACAGGTCTGCATGTGTCTATCTTTCTCTCCCCCTCTGTCTTCCCCTCCTCTCTCGATTTCTCTCTATCCTATCCAACCAACAACAATAACAATAAATACTACAACAAGGGAACAAAGGCAACAAAATGGGAAAAATAGCCTCCAGGAATAGTGGATTTATAGTGCAGGCACCAAGCCCCAACAATAACCCTGGACGCAAGAAAAAAGAAAGCTAGCAAAGCATCAGGCTACCTAGCATGATGTAAGAACGGCTTAAAGACAGTGACAGAAGGACCACTGCCTGAGGAGAGAACAAAGAACCTGCTTGGAGACAGACTTCTAGGGTGCTGGGAATGAGTGTCCAGTAGACAGAAAAGCAAAAACAAACTACAACAAAGCTGTAGATATTTGGGTTTGGGACTAGTAACTACAGAAGCCAGAGTTAAAGCTCAAAGACTGACTAAGCTCTTAAATAATAGGCAGTTGAATATGGAGACTGGGAATTACTTAGGATGAAAGCACAAAAGATAAAAATCAGAAAAGCAAAGATTAAGTCCCCACCCACCCCCACAGTGCAATTTGGAAGGGAAGTATGAAAGGGGCATGAATTCTGGACACCAAGGGAAAAGCATACATCAAATGGCCAACATGTTAAATAAATCAAAGAACTAAGAGCATGAGTGACAAAAATCTACTGGCTTTGACAATATATAAATTAAAATCTACTTCTGCAAGTCAAAAAGTACCCCAAATGAAAAATCTCTGTATGAGAATTTCATATAGTGATCTTTAAATGCAAGCTCCTTAAATGTTTTTGATGCAAAAACTTGACATGCTAAAGATCTCATGACAGAACATAGTTTCACAACGAAATGCTTAATTTTATTATCACTAAATGATGAAAGCAAATATTTACCCTCAATTATTGTTTCTTTCTGGAGTAGTCTCAGGTCAGCTCTACGCTGGAGATAGGTACTTTTATCACCAAACATTATCAATTTACACAAATTGTTTAACCAATGGGGGAAAAAAAAAAGAACAAGCACTAAAATGGAAAAAAAAAAACTGATGTAAGAATATGATCTGTTAAATTGATCTCAGGGAATTAGGTGCTCTATTTCCCAAGACATAGTTTTATTCATCTGCAACATGAAATAGTTGAGGACTGGAAGAACTATAATCCACTGAGCTCTGAAATTCTCCAATTCATTGTGTCTATAGCAGACAAAAGAAAGCAAATGGAAATAAAACTAAAGGCATCTTCTTAGGCAACAACACTACTGCCTTATGTAGACTGTACATATATTTGCTGCTACAATTTTAAAAACTGTTTTTCGGGGCCTACTGGGGTCTACTGTGGTCAGTGTAGAGTCTTTTTATCCACACAGTAATTAACTCAGAACTGTCATTTAAATTGTTATTCTTTTTTTTTCTTTTATAGGCAGCTAGTGTTAATAATTTAGTTGTAAATGGATTGTCCTTCCTGAGAACTATCTCAAACATGATACAAAGGTTTTATTAGATAAATGATGCAAAAAAATAACTTTCACTACCTTCACTATGGTGCAAGATTGCATCACATAATACAAAGAACAATGAAATCAGACAATCTGGGCTTCAGTCCCAACTTCAATCTATTAATCCCTCCAGGGTTTAAATGTCCAAATAATAAAATGAGAATGTTAGACTAGCAGATTAAGTAATCAATGCAGGGCAAGAAAAAAGAATTATTTTACTTAACAGAATGTGAATACTGTCAGTCATGCCCATTTAAAAAGATATCTTTTTTACTTGTTCAAAAGTCATCATCTATGTCTTAAAGAAGGAGAATATAGGAGGAATCATATGTAAGAAAAAGGCTAGATTTCCCTTTACTCAACAATGACAGAGGATCCATATTTGCCAGGGGCCTAAGAATTAATGACAACCCCAACTTTGTGTGTGTGTGTGTGTATATATATATTATATATATATATATATATATATATATATATATATATATATATATATATATATATCACTGATATTAATAAAGAGTTCAGAACTAGGGGGTGGGTGATGGTGCACCTGGTTGAGTGCACATGTTACAGTGTGCAAGGACCCAGTTCAAGCCCCCCAGTCCACATCTGAAAAGAGAAAAGCTTTCCAAGTGATGAAGCAGTGCTGCAGGTATCTCTCTATGTCCTTCTTCCTCTCTATTACTGGCTGTTTCTGTCAAAAAAAAAAGATAATTACATATGCATATATTACTTTATTAAAAGTTCATAACTAAAGAATCAAGCAATGCTTCAAGAGCCCTGCCCTCCCTAGGGAGTGAGAGTGAGTTCTCTCTGCCTAGCTTTAAGCTTAGTCAGTGATGCTCACGTTTGTTTTGTTTTGTTTTCTTGTTCCTTTAGTCTGAGTGCATACCCAGAATACTTTATTTTTGTACTTTAATAAAATATTTTCTTTTAGGGGTAAACATAGGTCACCAACTATTCCTCTGACATATTTTTTCATGAAATGATAATCACTGTTTGAGATTATCTGTGTATTTTATTTTCTAAAAATATTTACTTATACATAGGAGATCAGAGCTATGCTCAACTCTAGTATAGATTGAACCTGGTGGGGTTGGCAGTGGAACACTCAGTTAAACATTCACACTACCATGTGAAAAAATCTAAGTTAAAGCCCCCATCCCCCACCTGCAGGAGGGAAGCTTCACAAGGGTGAAGTAAGTACTGCAGGTATCTGTCGCTGACCTTATCCCCTCCCCTCTCAAATTCTCTGTCCTATCAAATGAAGAAATAAAAACAAAAAGGGAAGTGCCTGCTGTGAGTGTTGAATTTGTCATGCAAGTGCTGACCACAGTGATAAGTGAAGTTGCTATCAATTAAAAAATGAGAGAGAGAGAGAGTGAACCTCTGGCATCTGGGGCCCCAGACTTAGAAAATGGTGCTCTTAACAGGCTGACATATTTCTCTAGCCACTAACTGTATGTTTTTAATTTCAAACTTTTCACACATTTCCTTGACATCTCTTAAACTTATAGGTCAGATATGTTGTATTACATTCAAATTAAGACATTACTATTAATCTAATTGACAGAAAGCCAACTCTGCAGGTTTTCTTTATTCATCAAAAGATAAAATGGGAGAACATTGCTACTATCAAACAATACTTCCACAATGAATGAAATCATACCTTTCTCTTACTCTTTTTAAAGCCAGAGTTCAAAATGAACAACTTCTGCTTTAAAGAACAATAACAGGATATTGCCCAACTAGAAGCTCCAAATGCAAATTCCAAGCTACTCCCAGAGAGTTCCATCTGGGTGAACTTAGTATAACATTGAAATCTTGCATGTCTAAACCCATATCCTATCTCCTTAATCACAATGACACCTCTTTTTTATTTTTTCTATGTCTTTTCCTTCCATTATAAATAGGATACTATTTAGCTTCCTCATTTCCCCTAACTTTCCTTCGATCATTAAACATCCTTTCGCTGTAATATTTCTCATTATTTCCTCCACTTCTACCATATTTTCCATCTCTCATTGCCACTACTTGTTTTCCTATTTCCAATCATCTCAAGGTAATTGCTAAATTAACCAACTGAAACTACAGAGCTGACTATTTTGATCCTTGATGAAAAATCTCTTGATAGCTTTACTGTCACTAGTAAATAAAATTTTGATTTCTTAAGATGTCACTGATGGCCCATGCCATCCTATGAAACTCCCATTTGATTTTTATTTCTCACTGTTTTTCATTGGCTTAGTTGGAGCTAAGGGACCTAATTCTAACTCCCAGTCTCTGTTCTATTGATCTTTGTATCTGAACCACTTCCGTTTCTAATGATAACTGGCCATTTAGCCCATTCTCCAAGGTCCAAAGTCATTTCTTCTCATTTTATTCATTTTTGCCTCCAGGGTTATCATTAGGGCTCAGTGCTGGCACTACAAACCCGCTGCTCCTGGTGGGCATTTTTTCCATTTTATTTGATGGGACAGAGAGAAATTGAAAGAGGAGGGGAAAATAGAGAGGGAAATACACCTGCAGGACAGCTTCATGGCTTGTAAAATGACCCCCCTGCAGGTGGGCAGCTGGGGGCCTGAACTTGGATCCTTCCGCAGGTCCTTGAGCTTTGTACTATGTGTGCATAACCCGGTGCAGCACACCGAAGTCATTTCTTGCTCTTCCTGAATAAGCCATTGCTAAGTGACAGTCCCTGAAACTGCTCTGTTAAATATATGCATTCACTCACTCCATTCTGTAATTTTGCATTTTATATGTTCCTAGACATATATCTATTACCCTTGTTTTAATTTCTTTGTACTTCTCTTACGCTACACTGGACCTGCATTTTGCACCATTTCCATTAGACTAGGAATTACCTAATAGCATAAATGATGCCTACAAATGTTAGTATACTTGGTACCCACACTCAGGAGCATCCTTACAGCTTGATATTGTCAACACACATTATTGCTTAAGTGATTGAAGTAGGTAAAGCAACCAGAGTGAATGGCCTATTGCTGTGTATTATTTTCTTAGTAAGACTCTTTTTCTACTACAGATGATGAGTGAAATCTCTTACATAACAATAAGACAACACTGGTAAAGTGTAAGTGAGGCCAGAGCAGAGAGCATGCTTTGAATATTGCCACTTCCCCTAATAAGCAGCATGGCTGTGGTATTGAAGACCAAATTAATACCAAAACCTTTCTCCTGATATAGGATGAGATAAAATGTCTAACATAACTTCCACAATTGTTTATAAGCTCAATACATATTCTATATTGTTGAGGAATTAATGGTTTACAGTAAATATAGTTTTTGATACATGTGTAAATTTTCTCAGTTTTCTGCAGAGCACTCTCCAGCCTAAGTTCTTCTTTACCATCATGCACCAGGATCTAAAAGCCTCCCTGCTTCCCCCAGAGTCCTTTGCTGTGGTGCAATACATGAAATGCAGTCCAAGTTCTACTTTGTTGTTTTCCCTTTCTTTTCTTATTTCTCTATTTCTGTCCCCGTGTGAGATCATCCCATATTCTTCTCTTTCCAGCTTATCTCACTTAACATGAAGGAATTAATACATGCTTTTTATGAAAGGTCTCATGTGCATCTGAACATAAATACCTGCTGGATAGGAAACTAAATCAGTATTTATTAGGAGCTAATTGTCTCTTTCAATGATATCACTCAGTTTCCAATATTCAGCTAAAAATACACAGTCAATAGCAGACAAGTTTGCCATTCATCAAATCATAACTGAGTAATGATGCCAGCTGCTACCACACACCTTAAAACCTTTTGAAGCAGCAATATGGGCAGCAGTCCAGCCTTCTCTGTCAGCATGATTAATGAGGTCTGCAGGAACAACAGGCTTGGATATGCCTTCAGGACTCTCTTCCACTTGATCCAAGTCAATGATGTTTGATTCGAGTTTCTCCTCATTGAAAGAGTTTCCAGGAATTGGTGCTTCATAGTACATCAGAAGTTTGAGGTTGTCCACATTTCCAGTGTCCACAGCTGCATGAACTGGTGTCCAGCCATCCTGAAAAGAAAATGACCAGGGGTAAAGGGTTGATTATAGCATTACTGATGTGAACAAAGACTGTTACTTAAAGTTCACCTTTACATGTTCTTGGGCATGGATCACTGAGCTGGGAAAAGTCAGCACTAAATACCACTTAAGAGCTAAATTGACTTCTCTAACCTCTGTAAACTACTGCATTTCCCATTATTATGATTCAAGTTTACTGTTTTGTAAAAGTTTCTTTTTTTACCCACTTAGTATTATGTAATACATTTTTATTTAACAAGTCCTTTTAAAAATTTTTTATTTATAAAAAGGAAACATTGACAAAACCATAGGATAAGAGAAGGGTAACAGCTTCACACAATTCCCACCACCAGACCTCCATATACCATTCCCTCCCCTGACAGCTTTCCTACTCTTAAGCCCTCTGGGAGTATGGACCCAAGATCATTGTAGAATGCAGAAGGTTGAAGGTCCGGCTTCTGTAATTGCTTCCCCACTGAACATGGGCGTTGGCAGGTCGATCCATACTCTCAGCCTGTCTCTCTCTTTCCCTAGTTGGGGAAGAGCTCCGGGGAAGCGGAGCTCCAAGGCACATTGGTGTGACTGTCTGTCCAGGGAAGTCTGGCTGCATCCTCCTAGCATCTGGAACCTGGTAGCTGAAAAGAGAGTTAATATATAAAGCCAAACAAACTGTTGGACAAAATATGCCTCCTAGCTATCTACAAATGGAGGACCCCCCAACACTTCACCTGCACTATTCCAGCCTTTAGGTCCATAATTTTCCAACAAGTCCTTTTTAAAAGTAATTTTACGGGAGTCAGGCAGAAGCGCAGCCGGTTAACTGCCCATGGTGCAAAACCCAAGAACTGGTTAAGGATCCCAGTTCGAGCCCTGGCTCCCCACCTGCAGGGGAATTGCTTCACGGGTGGTGAAGAAGGTCTGAGATGTCTCTCTTTCTCTCCCCTTCTCTGTCTGCCCCTCCTCTCTCCATTTCTCTCTATCCTATCCAACAACAACAATAAAAAAAAAAAAAACAATAAAAAACAAACAGTGAATCGGCGGTAGCGCAGTGGGTTAAGCACATGTGGCACAAAGTGCAAGGACTGTCCTCATGATCCTGGTTAGGGGCCCCAGCTCCCCACCTGATTAGGAGTCGCTCCACAGGTGGCGAAGCAGGTCTTCAGGTATCTATATCTTTCTCTTCCTCTCTCTGTCTTCCCCTCCTCTCTCTATTTCTTTCTGTCCTATCCAACAAAGACAGCATCAACAATAATGATAACTACAACAATAAAGCAACAAGGGCAATAAAAGGGAATAAATGAAAAAAAAACAAGGGCAACAAAAGGAAAAGTAAATAATAAAACTAATAATAATAAAAAGTAATTTACTGGGAAGATTAAAGTTTTACAGTATAATTGTTGACATTTGGGTACAATTCCTCTCACCTCCCTGTGAAATGTATCTGCAAAACAGTCTCATCCCCAACTTGGGTCCTTTTCCACTAGTCATCAGGACCCCAGAGCTCTTTCTGCTCTTTCTCTTCTCTTCCTTTGCTTTGGTGTCATATATGATACTCAGCCCACGTTTTACTTTGTGTTTTCCCTTTCTGTCCCTATTAAGTTTCACCAATGAGTGAGATCAACCAGTATTTTCCTCCTCTTTTTGGCTTATATCTTTTAACTAATGCTTTCAAGTATCACCCAAGATGAGGCAAAAGGGATGACTTCGTCATTTTAAACAGCTGAGTAGTATCCCATTGTGTATATATAGCAAATCTTTCTTAGGCACACATTTATCATTGGCCATCTGGGCTGCAAGTTTAAGCTATTAAAACTTGTACTGTTATGGACATAGATCTCCTTGGGTAGGTATTTTTGTTCCCTTTGGATAAGTCCTGAGGAAAGATGTTGCTGCATCTTAGGGTAAATCTATTTCTAGTGTTCAAACAAATATTTAATAGTTAACCATTTGGAGTAATCAGGTACTGCTCAGAACCATGAGCAAGATTTTTGTAAAGGACTCCTAAATTTTAATTTAATCATACAAAACATTAGCATTAGTACAAAGATACTTAAAATTCTATCTTCAAGTATAATGTTTAATACTGAACTTAAATCACTGCTACTATAAGACAGTTTTACTTGTAGGACAGAGTTCTAACTCTAGTGATCCTAAATTTCCATGCTACTGATTCTAGAAGAAAAAACACTAGCTAGTAAGGAAAAGGTAATTGTTGATGAACTGAAGAATACTGTTAGATGTACATAGGTTCCAAAATACAGACATACATTATTTGGGGAAAAAAAGGGAAAGGAAAAATAAATAAAACAACTCACCTGGAGAGTGAGCCTGCTTTATCATGCATTTGACCCTAGCCTAAATCTTGTCCCTGTCACACTAGAGGAACCTACATACATCTAGCAATGTTCACACTGTTAACTAGCTCAACAGGCTGAATTTCTGTGAAGACTATCTTATAGGATTATGGTTTAAATTTTAATGTCACACTCATTTTTCCTTCAGGTTGGTGATATAGAATTCATTTTTTTTCACATAATTTAAAATTTTAAAGTAAATATGTGCAGCACCACATATTTCTTGGATAAAATATATAATATTAGAAAGAAATATAGCAATGATTTCCATAAAACAAAAATTTTTAAAAACTCTAGTAAAAGAATTCAATATAAAATGTTTACACATAGGCTATTTGATATCATTGGTTATACCATTAATTGTTGATTGTCTTTTGTGAAAGTCTAGTATCTATGCATGACATATAAATTAGATAACACACTTTTGTATCCTAGGAAATCTTAAGGATGTTTTCTGTGAAATCAATGCATGGAATAGGAAATTTTCAATTAATAAAAGAGATTTGGGAGTCCAGCAGTAGCGCAGCGGGTTAAGCACATGTGGCACAAAGCGCAAGGACCAGTGTAAGGATCCCAGTTCAAGCCCCCGGTTTCCCATCTGGGTGGGGGGGGGTCGCTTCACAAGCGGTGAAGCAGGTCTGCAGGTGTCGGTCTTTCTCTCCCTGTCTTCCCCTTCTTTATCCATTTCTCTCTGTCCTATCCAACAACGATGACATCAATAACAGCAATAATTACAGCAACAATAAACAAAAAAAGAAGGGCAACAAAAGGGAAAATAAAAAAAAAACTTTTTTAAAAGATTCGAGATGTAGATAACCTTTGAAAGTTAAAATGTCTACACTTCTTTGTATCACACTATGATAATAAAAAACAAATTTAGGTGGGAATGTGTTAGTTGAAATTTTTTACTTCAAATGCACACATGGCTGTGTCAGAAGTACTGTTCAAGCTCACTTCTGTGAGCCAGACTCTAAATTCTACCAGTTTGACATCACCTGCCATTGTGTATAGGTGATATCAGAATGGTGTGGGGTGGAGTCAATAACTCAATAAATCAGGTTCCATAGTGGATTTTCACAGTACTGTGTGTCAAATTTTGAGTTAAAAAGTGACCCAGAACTCTGTGAGATGCTGTATAATTGGAGCAATAACAACCTAGAGTCTACTGTCTCTGCTAATTCTGCAAGTAGTCAGGACACAGATAGTTGTTTTCCTTTTATCCACCTCTCTCTCTCTTCCTCTTCTTTTATAAATGAACTATCTGAGGTTCAGAGATTAAAAGTTTACTTGGACAAATTGACAGTGCTTTTATTTAGCAGAGACAAACAGTGGTGGACAGGTACTATCCACATTTAATAGCCTGAAAACAAAGCAACCATTATTATAATGCCTTTTGCTTTTTCTAAGCTTTTTTCTAAAGTTAAGGAGTGTCCAGAAATATTGTAAGTTTTATGATGAAAACTAATAATCTTGTACTCACTCTGGTTTTTACACTTCGGTCAGATCCAGCTCCCAACAAGAGTTTAATACATTCGTTATTCCCGTTTTTACAGGCCAGGTATAGAGGTGTCTGTCCTCCATCAGCAGCATGATTAATATTAGCATCATTTGCAATTAATAGTTCTACACACCTAAGTACAAGATCATGGTTAATTACAGAAGACATGGTTAATTCTCAAGTTTCAACTGATCCAGATTTTAAAAATGTAGAATATAATGCTGTAACATGTCTGTACCATATTATGAATCAATTACACATGTTCATATGCACATATGTGTATAGATTACTGTGGTTCTTATTATGTGGACTTTTAGCAGGGTTGGAAGATCTATTTAAATCACAAATATAATTATTCCAATGAAAACTTAAAGCAATAGCTTTAATTAAATGCTAAAACTTGGCTTAAGACAATTTTCTATAACCAACTTCTAATCCTGGTGTCCTTGGAAGATGTTTAGCTTATTAGGATGGATGGTTTCACTATGCTTGACGTATATACTATTTGTGACTAGAAATAGCTTGAACCTTGAAAAAGAGTCAGGCTGCTGAGTCATTCTAAGGTTGTACTTGAAAAAAATTATAAATAGCTCAGATAGCAGGGTACCATGTGCTTCCACTATATAAGGCAGCAAGGAGAGAGAAAAGGGCTTCTTTAGGAAGAATGGGGGCAGAGGCTATTTTGTTTTCTGAAAGGAACTAGTTTATAATGACAGAGCTAAGCAGAAGCCAATTTCCTTGGAAAGAAAGAAAAACGGGGGGATAGGAGGAGAAAGTATTAGAGAAGAATACTAGCCCTAGTCCCACCTGTAGGACGGAAGCTTCACAAGAGGTGAAGTAATTGAGAGAGAAGGGAGACATAGAGAGGGAGAGAGACAAAGAGACACCTGCAGCTCTGCTTCACCACTCATGAAGCTTTCCTCCTGCAGGTGGGGACCAGTGGCTTGAACCTGGGTCCTTGTGCACTGTGATGTGAGCACTTAACCAGGTGCGCCACCACCTGGCCCCTATTACTGATTTTTAAAAATATTTTAGAATTTGTACAAAACAGAAGAAGGTGTGGTCACAGTGAGTTCTCTTCTTCCTTCATATTAGACTTCTGAACTATCAATATTATTGAGAGAGCAAACTCTTGATTTTACTTTGCATTTAAATCCCCAAATATATTTAGCTAAAGTTATTTGCAAATGGATTTCTATATTGTGTACTTTCAGCCAGAACTAAGATGTATGTGCAAATTATAAAGAGGATCCCTCCATGGGGCATTTTAAAAAAGAATGAAAATGCATCACTTACTTGAAATGTCCCTGAGCAGCTGCAGCACACAAGGGTGTGAAGCCATTTTTATCAGCAGCATTAACTTGGGCTTCTGCATTCAGCAGCAATCTCACACAGTCTATGGATTTTAATAGAAAGCCATTTCAATGCCCCACTTAGAGTTATAATGAGCCAAATTCAACACAAGTTCTAGGTAGATATTAAACCCAAAGGACCTCTACTATGGCTAGTTCATTTCACAATTTTATCATGACTGTGAGACTCCATGGACTAGTTTATAGAGAAAGAAGATCCTTTTTCTGAGAATTATAATTTCCCAAGACTCACCAAGACTGTGTGTGTGTGTGTGTGTGTGTGTGTGTGTGTGTGTGTAGTAGAAATGCTACTCACAAGTGAAAGGAGTACATATGTGAGAAAATGCTTTACTAGGTTTTTGTACCAGCCTATCCCTAAAAATAATGTTATGAAGAACTAAATCCATTTATCAAATTCAGATGACATTTTTTGCATTTAAATTGCTAAATTCTTGTTTTATGATATTTTATTTAATCTTCAAAATGCTTTCATGGGGTACTCAACCCACACCTCAGTGAGAAAGGATAAAGGAGAACTCAAAAACTCAGTTGACTGTGGCATAAGTTATTAACTAAAACTCAAGCTCCTTATGTTATCTACTAGATTTAGGTTCTCTGTATTAAAGTAAAATTTCACAGTGCTTTTGAAGGAAACAATTCCAAAGTATTATAAAACTAATGAGCTATCTTCGTAGTTCACCAGAATGTTCCATTTAGTTCACTCAAAGTGAAGCTCTAAAAACTTCCATAGGAACCACACTATCTGAATTAATCATCACTCATGGGACTTATATATGTAATGCTACTTGACTGCATTTGAAGTAAATTTTTCTGTACTACCATATGTTTTGGTATATTTGACTACATGATTTGCATTTTAAGGAAGAAGACTATTTCCTCTACTTCATCAATGTATTATTTATAGTTGTATTTCTCAGTTCTCTTTAAAAATCCAAATAACCATAAATTGTTCCAAGTACAGAACAATTTTAGACCTGCAGCCTTTCTTAACTAGCTATTTTCCCTCAGGGTAATAAAATTTTTGACATTCACATATATTGGGTATTTTTTAAAATTTTTTTTACTTGGGGAATTAATGTTTTACATTCAATAGTAAGTACAATAGTTTGTACATTGGGTATTTTTACAAGACAAATTAGGACTGTTTTGCTGTGGCCAAAATGATCACAGATACAGGCCTGTATTTCAAGATGTTCTTTACAGTTAATAAGACATTACATTTCTACAGGTACAATATATTTCACTGTGCATAATACAATACTGAAAGAGCTAGCTAGAGTAAAATGTCATACCTATAGAATCTTAAACTGTGGACCTTTTAATACTTTGAAAATCATTAATGTAAAAAAATTACCCAGTGGGAGTTGGGTGGTAGCACAGCAGGTTAAACGCACGTGGCGCAAAGCTCAAGGACTGACATAAGGATCCCAGTTCAAGCCCCCAGCTCCATACCCGCAGGGGAATTGCTTCACAAGCAGTGAAACAGGTCTGCAGGTCTCTATCTTTCTCTCCCCCTCTCTGTCTTCCCCTCCTCTCTCCATTTCTATCTGTCCTATCCAACAACGACAATAAGAATAAGTACAACAATAAAACAACAAGGACAACAAAAGGGAATAAATAAATTAAAATAAAATAATAAAATTTAAAAAATTACCCAGTAACATCTATAAAAACTGAAACCAAAATAATTTCTTTTGTTCATAACAATGGTTACTATTTATAAATGATGTAAGATATAATCTTTACCTGTATGTCCATTCTTAGCAGCAGAATACAAGGCAGAATGGCCATCTTCACAGGAGTAATTAATATCCAGTCCTTCTTCATTAAGCAGCATTGATAATAAAGTGACATTTCCCTGGGCAGCAGCTTGCTGAAGAAGGGTGGGCCTGCCAGCCAGGGGGGCAGGACCACCACTCATTAGCAAAGGGGTTAGGGAGGGTGACCAGCCTGTGGGTTAAAGTGACTTTAGTTAGACAGCAGGAGCAAGGAGAAGAGACAAATATTACCCATTCCTTTCTGAATTATACACACAGACATATGGACACACATCCCTTGAGGATTATTGCAACCACATGGTTTCTAACATCAATCTGTTAATATTTTCCTAGCACAAATCTGTATGTTATTCTAAATCTTTTGTCTGTTGCTAATTGAATTAACATACATGCTAATAAATAATCTTTAATCATCAGTCTTACACACTTAAGTATTAAACGGTGACTGGTTTTAGACGAGATCGGGCGTGCTCAGGGTGGTATGGCCGTAGATGGTGACTGGTTTTAGAAAAACTAAGATGGTCATTTCCTCTTCTAAATTTCAAATTTCTCAAATTCAAAACTAGAATTCTTAGCTTGTATACAAATTTTCTCAATTTCAGTGTAAGCTGAAGTGATAAACTATAGTCTTTAGGAATAAGATAGAAATGATTTTAAGAAATTGAACTTTTCTTTTTTCAATTAAGTTTCCAAGATACTTAAATTATTTTACCAAATATGGTCAATGTACCTTTTTATGTTCCTTGAATTTGCTTATTTGGAAATAGAAATAATGGGGAGACAACTACTATTTAGAATTAAAAGTTAATGTAAGTATAATATCTATAATTGGATGTAGACTATTTCAGCACAAGTGTTTAATACACAATTTTGAAGACTTCACAATATGTGTGCCAGAAACTCAGCCAACTGAACAAGACATTCTCCCATATAGTTTAAACAAAAGCCACAAGAATTATCATAGTTAGATATTTCTCATCAGTATTTAGCAGTTTTAGAAGAGAATCTGTTAAGTGTGTGAAGTCGGCTGCAAATAACATGGAAAATTTTCTGAATTCTTCCTTGATCAAAAGGCTGTAAAAACATTAAAGTAAAAAAATGTTTATTTAATGTGATATATTAAATAACAAAATGTGATATATTAAATATTAATGTGATATATATATATTGCGTATTCCAGGATTAAATACAAATAACTTTTAAAATAAAGCATATTTCTCATTATGGAGATCTGAATACCCCAAGGTAGTACTGAAATGCTTATGTGCATATTTTCACTCTACATAGTACACTTTCTAGATATATCTGGTAATAGCCTCTGTAGAAAGACACAATAAATAAATCTTTTATATTCTAAAAATATAATATATATAGAATATACTGATAACAGTATATTCTAAATATATGGACATCATATGAAATATATATGAAAATTATTATGATTGACTCTTAAATTATTATCCTTACAATAATCAATAATAAATACATATTGTAGGTACATAGCAAAAAATTTCTAAGTATTTCTAAAATTCTTTGTATACATGAAGCTGAGCTGCTTATTAAAAGCTGGGTATTGCATCTTCATAAGCAATTATTTGGGTCTATGAATAATTGATATCTTAGCCCATTAAACTGCAATAACATACAAAACTCAAATTCTATACAATCAATTATTTATCAAAATTTTATATTTCCCTATTGGTATTCATTAGCTCTTCTTAGAAAAAAATAGTATTTTTACTTCATACTTACAAGAAGGCTCCTCTCTGGTACATTTTACCTTTTGTATTTTCTTAAAAACAAACAAACAAAAACAAGCCCACAAAAATTAAATCAGTACTTATTAGAAACAGATGATAAACAGAGAAAGTTTAAATACCAAGGTAAGATACCTTAACTACAAAGCAAACACAAAGGCAATAAGAAAGCAAGGCACTGTGGTCCTCTGTGAAATAGGAAATGTGGTTCAGGCCCTGAATTTCTTCTTTCTCCTTCGCCCTCCCCCTCTCTTTCTCCTCCCCACTTTGCTTGCCACCCTTCCTCCCCCTTACCCTCTCTCTCTCTCTCTCTCTCTCTCTCACATACACACACACACACTCTCTCTCTCTCTCTCTCACACACACACACTCTCTCTCTCTCTCTCTCTCTATATATATATATATGTATATATATATATATATATATATATATATATATATTTTTTTTTTTTTACCCTGTCCTCATCTCCCTCCATCTCATCCATGAGGTCCTGCTTATTGATATCTTTTTAAAGAATATCAATAAATGTATACGGGAAGGTAGCACAGTGGATAAAGCATTAGGCTGACAAGCAAGTCCCAAGTTCAATCCCCAGCATCATATATGTCAAAGTGATGCTGTTTCTCTCTCTCTCTACCCTGTTACTAGTAAGTCCAGTTTTAGACACATGTCTTATTTTCCTTCTTAATAAAAAAGGAATATTAACATGTATATATTGAACTGTTATCTATCTTTTCAGACTTTACATTCATTTTTTTCCCTACAACTTAAGATTTTTAAGGACTTAATATTGAGCTGTCTAAAAATGTGCTTCTTTATGTTTTTCTATGCAAAAATGTGTCATAACTTTTCAGACAACCCAAAATAATTATATTTAGCTGATTTAAATGAATATATTAAACTTGGTATATACTTTCCTAGGGCACTTTGTATTTAGTACTTGGCTGTCTGAAAGAAAAAAATGTTTATCCAAATACTTTCTCAGTATTTAAGTCACTTAATGTCCTTGTAGTTTTCTCTCTGTTATACAAAATTACATAAAGTATATTGTTTTAGAGGATTACAATGCGTTTTTAATCTTCTATAAAATGAATGTTTTATAAATAACAAGTATTATTAAAGTTTACTATTTCCATTTCAAATTTTCTCTAGCAGACAAGCTTAAGTTATTTCAATCAAGCCCACTCTAAATTTAAGAAAAGATAAACTACTGCCTCACTGTAAGACTTTACTGTTCATCTGATATTTCCAGCAGTGATATATATATGATAATATTTAGTTAACTGGTTAAGTAATAGATAAGTAATATAAGAACAAACCTGCAGGCATACATCTAATCTAATGATGTTAGGAAAAGAGCGTTCAGCTTTACAGTATCATATGCAAACATTAGAAAAGGTGTGAGTGTTTTGCAGAGCATGCAGTGACAAAGGGTACAGACAGACCATGCAATGGCAGAGGGACAAGGAGCTGAGAACAGCTTCTGGCATCAGCTTCAGAGGGTGGAGAAGGTTAATGTCATAGCTCAGATCAATCCCTTTTTCTGATTTAGCTATAATCCAATCATATATAGAGGATATTTTTAAAAATTGAGGCTTAACTAAGGAAAAAAGTCTGAACCAAATTAAATAAAATCAAAATGAAACAAATGAAACAAAAACAACAGAAAAAAATTTTCAAGGGTATGGAAATTCAGTTGCCTGGGGTGGTTTCTGATTTAGGCAGTTGTTCAACATTGAAATGTTCATTTGACAGATCCAATAAGTACAAGGGAATCTCATTCTTTCAGAATTTAAAATATTACTTAGAAATTTGAGATTTGGGGGGCCAGGTGGTGGTGCACTTGGTTGAGTGCACATGTTATGATGCACAAGGACCTGGGTTTGAGCCCCAGGTCTCCACCTGCACGGGGAAAGCTTTGCCAGTGGTGAAGCAGGGCTGCAGATGTCTCTCTGTCTCTTTCCCTCTCTATCCCTCCTTCCCTCTTAATTTCTGGCTGCCACTGTGCAATAAGTAAAGATAAAGATAATTTTTTTATTTAAAAAATAAATTTGAGATTTGGGGCTGGCGAGACATCATAATTATTATGCAAAAGACTTTCATACCAGAGGCTCCAAGGTACCAGGCTCAGTACCAATATATGCCTGAACTGAGCAGTGCTTTGGTATTTCTCTCTCATTAAGATAAAATATTACTAAAGAAATTTAACATTTGGGCTAAAAAAAGTTCCTACTTAAGGCAATTTACAACACAAATCATTAAAATGGTATCTTTGGTCATTCCAATGTTCTAGGTACTTTAACTTAATCATCATTGCTTGTCTTAAATCTAAGGTAACACGAAATACAGAATTACAGATTTGAAAATCATGGGCTCTAGTTTTCTCTAAAGGGGCAGGTGAGTGAACTGTTATTTGAAAAAATTCAACAGTCAAGTTTAATAAATTTCTGCTTTGGAACTTTTTTTCTGGTTCAATGCTTTTATTTTTAAATGGAAAAGCGAACGTCACAGAGGGAATTTGTTCTTTAGGGTGACACTTATGTGCAGACTGCAATGCACTAGCACTGGTTTTGATTTTTTAATACTATTTGATAATAAATAATGAGATACATCAAACTAGAAAGCTTCTGTACTGCAAAAAAAACTATTAAAAAGAAAATAATAATAAAGGAAGATTATACCTTTCAGTGAGCCCATGATCTGGAGAGGCCATGTGTTCACCAGTTCAAACAGCTTTAAGAAGCAGAACTGAAGGAGTGCTACTGCTCCCTAGTTGCAATGAACATAGTTGCAAAAATAAGATCTAAATGGGAAGAATCTTCTATCTAATTTGGAAAGCTTAGGCTATTTTACACCCATGGTTGAGCTACATACCTACATTATGCGACTCTCAAAGCATTTCCATTCTCCAAACAGATTAGTTGCTCAATAAACACTTACTTGAATGGCTAATCACCATCATTGCCTTCATTTTCCTCTGTAAACCACATCTTAGAATCAAATGACTTGTTTTCTCAATAAAGATAATCCTGCAATTCTGAGACTACTTCAGTCAACACACAAAATCAGAAAGCAAAATAAGGATCCATTTCTGTCATTTTTCAGTGGTTGCTATATTTTGGTTTTGCTGCTCATACTCTGTCAGATGCAGGCAAAAGGTTATGGTTCTTTCATACAAAACCCCACTGACTTCTAGGCAGGTCATTTTTGGTGAATGTTTAAATGAGTGGGAATTTTCTGAGTTGATTCTTTAGAACTTAAAATCATGGTAACAAAAACGTGCTTCTTAGTCATGGATCCTGGTTTTAAAGCTTTTCCAGTGAAGTCAAAACACATTTTGCACCTGGACCTTGGACCATAGTAACAATGAAGCCAACAACTTGTAAAGCATCAAGATATCAAAAGCAAAGAGGACTTAGTATTTCAGAAATAATAACAAATTTACACAGACCAAAATGTGATGTCAGTCTTATAGTTTATATATTAGTATCAGAGCATTATTCACTGCTCTAACATATTTAGAACTTTTATTTTTGTAAGTGCCTTCAGACCTTACTGCATATTCTCTGATTCCCTCCACCAGAGCAGATTTAACTCATGAGAAATCATCAATATCACTTTAGTCTATGAGATAGAATGTGGTAGCGCAGCGGGTTAAGCACATATGGTGCAAAACTCAAGGACTGGCATAAGGATCCCGGTTTGAGCCCCCGGCTCCCTACCTTCACAGGTGGTGAAGCAGGTCTGCAGGTGTCTATCTTTCTCTCCCCCTCTCTGTCTTCCTCTCCTCTCTCCATTTCTCTCTGTCCTATCCAACAACAATGACATCAATAACAACTACAACAATAAAACAACAAGGGCAACAGAAGGGAATACATAAATATTTTTAAAAAAGAAATATAGAATGCTGAATACATTCAAAGGAGTATTGAAATCAGCTTTTAAGTGAATTTTCAAAAATTTATTAATCAATATCACTGGAGCAGTGATTTTACTTCTATTTATTCTTAATTCCTGCTGCTATTAGTACAACAGCGTGTTCTTTATGCCACTTGTGATATTTAATCTTAATAGCTACCCTCTCCCATATAAGTATCATGAGTTCCATATAACAGGTGAGAAAACTTGCTTAAAACTACCCAAAACACACAGCTGTACATGCCTCCAAATCAGATGAGTGCCCTGAATCCATGCTGTTTCCAATACCCCTGACCAGCCTCCCCCATCAAACCAACAGACACAAGAAGCCTAATTTCCAGGAGATTGCTCATAACTACTAAATAAGTCCATTTACTGCTCTCATTACCTGATAATTAGCAAGTTCAGCACCACCTGCTTTTCTAATTTTCACTCTTCCCTGCCACGTTTTAAATATAACACTACTCAAATCTTCCTTTAATTCTTAAAAAGTTTTCTGTCATTAGTATCAATAGCCTCTGCTAACTACTAAGATTCCCTCAGTAAGAGGGACTTTTACAAAGTTTGAAAAGAACTTTAAACCACATCTATATTAGAAACCTTTTCTAATATATCCCACATGCTATATTATCCATCTGTGCTCAAGTGTTAGAAGACAACAGCTCTAAAAAGAATAAGCCATTTCTGAAATAAACTAAACTTAAAATACAGACTTATAATTATACACCCTATTTTTAAGGCTGAAACACATATAAACAACCAACTGATGCCGGAGCTCTTAATACACCAATTATATAACACATCTAATCAATCTGACAATTCAAGAGAGACTTTCATGGTAATAGCATCCTTAAAAGCATCTTTTTAGATGTCATCTCAGAAGGGATAGAGCTGAATACATACTGCCTGGTGGTACCCTACTAATGTGGAAGTCTGGCAAGATAAATATTTAATAAGAAGGGAGATTTTTTTTCTTCCCATGGAAATGCTTAAACCTCTCTAAATTAATGGTCTTGTAGGGCTTCATATCACGATTGCAGGTTATTCTAAAAGAGGAAAGCATACCAAAACTGCAATTCATATAGCAAGATGAATCACCATACCCCAGAGCCTTTTAAAGTAAAATAATAAAAGATAAAAAGAAATAGGGAGGAAAGTATAGACTAAAATTTTTAAATGTGTCAATGCAATGTGAAGGAAATTAAGGCAAGTGAGCAGATAGGCCACATTCTTAAGAAAAAGAAAATGTACAAAATATTTCAAACCCTTTACCTGATGCTGTTACCAGGAGGCTGACTGAGGCACCTGTTCTACAGGATGAGGCACTAACAGGGTTTATGGAAGAGCAAAAGGCAATGGTGTTGGAAATGACAAGGGAACTTTCTGAACATGCAGGTTGGTTCAGTCCAGGGGATTCAGCAGGCCAGGCACCCACCTGAGATGTGGCCAGGGCTGAAACGGCACAGCCTGCAGGTGCCACAGTTAAATCTATGGATGGTTTTGGTGGCAGCTGAGGGGAAGATGATTTAAGGAGATTCTCCTCACTTATTACCCTGTTCCCTTGTGGCAAACTGGAGGGAGGTACAGCCACAGTTTTGTTATCAACTTTGGCCCCTGCACTGGCAGCCCTGCTGCTATCCATGATAACCTTGAGTTGTGGGTGTGGGGGAGAAGGAGTTTGGGAGAGGCCTGGCTTTTTGGGAGGGATAGGAGGAGGGTTTCCTCTGTCAACTCGTGATACACCAGGAGTCTTTAAACTGGTCCGACTGACTGGAGTGTGGCTACCGACATCCCCTGTGGGGGCTGCTCCAGGTCTTGGGGGCACTCCTGCTTGAGGGCTTGTGAATCTTGATAGTGCTTGGGTCACAGTATTCCGAGCTAGCTGTTTGGCCACTAGGTTGTCACGACTTGTAGGAGACACATCTCTTGATGGAGGACTTTGGCTAGTATTTCCGTTTTGGTCTGGGTCATTAGCATTGCCCTGAAATCTAAATCTCGCTGCTTGGATTCGAGGGTTTAGACCTGGATGCAAAGACACATTGGCACAAGGTGAATGCAAACTGTGCACAGGTGGAGCTTGTGAATAACTCTGGGCAGCTGTGCCTGGTGTTTGCACAGTGGGAGGGGCAGCATTATTGGGAAGTGGTGGTGTGCTACTTGTTGGGTCTGGTGCTGAGCCAGTGCTTGGTCCATTTTCCTCAGTTCTGCTTGCACTTGGAGTTGGGGCAGCTGGCACAGAGGAGATAGTCAAGTCACCATGGGAAGCCTGTCTGTCAATACCTGGCCTGACCAGCGTGGCATTGGTGCACACATTCCCTTTTGTACTTGCAGAAACTAAGGGGCTCCCCGTGGAAGGCTTTGCAGGGACAGTCAACGGTAATTTCTTCACAGGCTCAATACTTTCTGTTGCTGAGTCTGTCTGGCAAGCAACAGACTTTGCCACTGATACTTCTGTCCCCACAGATACAGAAATCAAACGCCTATCTTTTGTCTTCCGGGGGAGAGAGAGGCCTGGCTTGCTGTCACTTCCTCTTTTCAGCTGCTCAATCATTTTCTTCATCTTGTCTATCTCCTCTTTGAGGTCAGCGGTGTGGGCTTCTTCTCGGTGCAGCTTGGCACGAAGCTGCTCCCTTTCTGTGTCAAACTCAGACAGCTGTTTTTCCATCTGAGCCTCCATTTCGGTGCTTCTCTGCTTCTCCGCTGAGAGTTCCTCTTCTAGTGCAGTTGTTTTTTTCTTCTCCTCTTCCAGCTTGGTCATTACTTCTTCTAGCTTCTGGGCCTCCTCTATGACTTTGCCTGAGAGTTGTTTACATTCCTTAACCAGCATCAGGACCACATGCTTGTTTTTGTTGCGCTCCTCATCCAAGCAAGCACTCAGTTTCTTGTGCTCCTGCTCAAGGGCTTGCAGTTGAAGCTTCTCCATCTCCAGCTGAAAGACATTCACAGGACAACCCTAATTAATATGCAGAGAATTCATTAAGACAGGGAAGTGCAGTTTTCTGTGAATTTTATTGACAGGGTTTGTGTTCCAAAATGTTCAGTAATATTACAGAGATTTTAAAGGCTCAGTCTTAGAGTAGGGAAATAGGTGTAAATGGCTTTATGAAAAGCATGAAAGGTACTTTAATAGGCAATTTTTAAAAATCTATTAGAGTTAACCATAGGAAAGAATAGTAATTGGATGCTTCAAATCATAGCACACAGTTTATAAGGGTTTGTTTTGGTGAAAATAGTGCTCTGTGAATGATGTGATTTACAAACGATCTAATACTTGAAAATTAAGTAATCTGTGGTGTAATATAATAAAATTGTAGAAAACAGGATATTTCAATTAAAATAAGTCCCCAAACTAGCTAACTATGTTACTTACTTAATTTTGTTGCCCTTGTTGTCATCGTTGTTGGATAGGACAGAGAGAAATGGATAGGACAGAGAGAAATGGAGAGAGGAGGGAAAGACAGAGGAGAATAGAAAGACAGACACCTGCAGACCTGCTTCACCACTTGTGAAGCGACTCCCCTGCAGGTGGGGAGCTGTGGGCTCAAATGGAGATCCTTATGCTGGACCTTGCGCTTTACTGCCCGACTCCCCATTTATTTATTTTTTTAGCTTTTTAGAGTATCTTATAATTGGCCACTGTGACAATCATAAAATATCCAAAACTGCTTTGAAGACTAGAGAGCTAAAGGATTATCTTACAACTATAATCAATATTAGTGAACTCAAATCTATTTGACCCACTCTACTTCAATCCAGCTATGTACTAACTGCACAGTGGTCATCACTTGATGGGCGAGTGAAGGCCAAAATTCAGTCCTGCCTAACTCAGAAAATCACCTGTCTAGGCCCAAGGCTTCTATTTGCCTGGGAAAAGGGACATTTTCTTTTTTCCTTCACTAAATGGTCCTGTCTGCACCCCATGCCACAGGCTCCAAAAAAATGTACTTTTCAAATAAGTTTTTTTTCTCTAGTTGACAAAGATAGAACAAGAGGTTTTCAAAATGTCTGTGTCTCTGAACAGGGTTTTCTAACATGCACTAATTCACTCCTTCAACAACCCTTCTCCTATTTTAAGCCTTGTTATAGCCACACTAATCCAGATGTCCTTGCCTTCAATTTAGGAAAAAGGCTTCCATCAGCTAAAGGTCAGATGTTATTCAACAATTAATTACCTTCAATCACCTCCAAGACCTAGTATATCTGCATGCTGATTTTTATATGAATTAAACCTCCCACTCGCTTCTCATCAGTATACAAAGAGATGCCTAAACTAAAAAATGTTTATATTAAGAAATTTATGAAAATTCTGATTCACAAAGTTTTGTGCTTGACAGAGCAAGAGATAAAACTGAAGTCCAATTTTCTAGCTATGTGTTGCTAAGTTCTTACTCTAAAAATCAGTTTGAGTCAGAAAAAGAAATAATGATTAATTTATACAATTAAATGAAGCAGTTTATATAAAATTAATACACCTTGCGTTTTGCATTCAAATGTTTTAAGTTTTGATTAGTAACAATAGCTATGTGTATTATTTAAAAATATTAGGACACTTCTTTTCCCTCCGAAAACATATTTAGAAACAAATATCTAAATTATATTAAATCAATCATATTAAGCATGAAGATCAATGCTTTTATAAGTCAGATGAGCATCATGAATCAAACATTGGAAAGTGCTTAAGTAAAGTCCATTCACCACCAGCAAGGATGAAAGGACACTTATGAATGTAGTAGAAACAAAAATGGAACAAGCTCCTCCATTAGAAAATATATACCTGAAAGCAGAAGTACACAAAAGTCTGCAGAGAGTATCCCCCCTCAACACTTCATCTGCACTATTCCAGCCTTTAGGTCCATGATTGTTCAAGAATTTGTTTGGCTTTGGATGTTAACTCTCTTTTCAGCCACCAGGTTCCAGATGCCGGCATGATGCCAATCAGACTTCCCTGGATTGAAGACCCCACCAATGGGTCCTGGAGCTCCGCTTCCGCAGAGCCCCACCTTACTAGGGAAAGAGAGAGGCAGACTGGGAGTATGGATCAACCAGTCAACACCCATGTTCAGCGGGGAAGCAATTACAGAAGCCAGACCTTCCACCTTCTGCAACCCACAATGACCCTGGGTCCATGCTCCCAGAGGGAGAGAGAATGGGAAAGCTATCAGGGGAGGGGATAGGATATGGAGATTGGGGTGGTGGGAATTGTGTGGAGTTGTACCCCTCCTACCCTATGGTTTTGTTAATGTCTCCTTTCTTAAATAAAAAAAAAAAGTAGACAATAACAGTGGGTGAGATTTCCCTTATAGAGCTTTTCAAAGGACCATAACAAATAAAGACATATATTCCTTTGCTGCAATGTAGATGAATCTAGAAGGAATCAAATTGAGAATTATAAGGTTATTTGTAGTTATACTGACAGCAGAAGCTCAAGCACAAAGCACTTGTTATACAGGTTCAAGGAGCCTGAGGATAGGAATGGAAATATCAATTGGATTAAATAGAAAGCCTAGAACCAAAATGTAAATTAAATAAATTTTTAAAATTCATGAAGAAAACTTCCCAGACCTGAATAACAGAAAGGACATCAAGATTCAAGAGGCCCAGAGAGTACCAAACAGAATCAACCCAGACCTGAAGACACCAAGATACATCATAGTCACAATGAGAAGAAGTTAAGGATAAAGAATGGATCCTAAAGGCTGCAAGAGAGAAACAAAAAGTCACATACAAGGGAAAACCCATAAGATTATCTGCAGACTTCTGCACTCAAACTCTAAAAGACAGAAGAGTATGGCAAGATATCTATCGAGCCCTGAATGAAAAAGGGTTTCAACCAAGGATAATATATACTGCTAGACTTTCATTCAAACTAGATGGAGGGATAAGAACCTTCTTAGACAAACAAAAGTTAAGGGAGGCAACCATCACCAAACCGGCCCTGAAAGAGGTTCTTAAAGACCTCTTATAAACAAGAACATCACTATAATACTTGCAATATATCAGAGCAAACAAAAAAAAATTTTTTTTTGAACAATGGTACTACAATACATTAAATCCATAATATCAATAAACGTCAATGGCTTAAACTCACCCATCAAAAGGCACAGAGTGGTGGGATGGATCCGAAAACATAACCCAACCATATGCTGCTTGCAATAATCCCACCTGTCACAACAAGATAAACACTGACATAAAGTGAAAGGATGGAAAACTATCATACAGGCTAATGGTCCACAAAAAAGGACAGGAACAGCCATTCTCATCTCAGACACGACAGATTTTAAATTAAATAAAGTAATAAAGATAGGCAAGGACATTACATAATGATTAGAGGATCAATCAGCCAAGAAGACTTAACAATTATTAACATCTATGCACCCAGTGAGGGACCATCTAAATATGTCAAGCACTTACTGAAAGAATTTCAAAAATACATCAATAGTAATACAATAATAGTGGGAGACTTTAATACCCCACTCTCACACTTAGAAAGATCAACAAGTCAGAGAACCAACAAAGATACAAGAGAACTGAATGAAGAGATTGAGAGAATAGACCTCTTGGACATTTTCAGAGTCCTTCACCCTAAAAAACTGGAAAACACATTCTTTTCAAATCCACATAACACATACAAAAGGATAGACCACATGTTAGGCCACAAAGACAGCATCAATAAATTCAAGAACATCGAAATCATCCCAAGTATCTTCTCAGACCACAGTGGAGTATAACTAACATTTAACAACAAACAGAAAATTATTAAAAGACACAGAATTTGGAAACTAAAAAACATACTCCTTAGGAACCATTGGGTAAGAGATTCACTCAAACAGGAAATTCAAAAGTTCCTGGAAACAAATGAAAATGAAGACACAACCTATCAAAATATTTGGGACACAACTAAGCAGTATTGAGAGAGAAACTTATAGCCATACAATCACATATTAATCACCAAGAAGAAGCTCAAATGAAGGACCTTACTGCACACCTCAAGGACTTAGAGGAAGAGGAACAAAGGAACCCTAAAGCAACCAGGAGGACAGAAATCACTAAAGTTAGAGCAGAAATAAACAACATCAAAAATAAAAGAACCATACAAAAGATCAATGAAGCCAAATGTTGGTTCTTTGAAAGATTAAACAAAATTGACAAACCCCTAGCCAGACTCACCAAACAAAAAAGAGAGAAGACTCAAATTAATAGAATTGTAAAAGATGCAGGAGATATCACAACTGACACCACAGAAATCCAGAGAATCCTGCGAAACTTCTATAAAGAACTATATGACACCAAGCTAGAGAATCTGGAAGAAATGGAACAATTCCTAGAAACCTATGCACTTCCAAAACTGAACCAAGAAGAACTACAAAATCTAAATGCACCAATCACAGACAAAGAAATTGAAACCGTTATGAAGAATCTCCTCAACAACAAAAGTCCTGGACCAGAGGACTTCACAAACGAATTCTACAAAACTTTCAGGAAACAGTTAATACCCATATTTCTTAAGCTATTCCATAAGATAGAAGAAACAGGAATACTCCCTTCCACCTTTTATGAAGCCAACATCACCCTGATACCAAAAGCTGATAGGGACAGAACAAAAAAGGAAAACTACAGACCAATATCTCTGATGAACATAGATGCCAAAATATTAAACAAGATCTTGGCCAACTGGATACAGCAACACATCAAAAAGATTATTCATCATGACCAAGTGGGATTCATACCAGGAATGCAAGGCTGGTTCAACATCCGTAAGTCAATCAATGTCATTCACCACATCAATAAAAGCAAAGCCAAAAACCACATGATTATCTCAATAGATGCAGAGAAAGCCTTTGACAAAATCCAACACCCATTCATGCTCAAAAGTCCACAAAAAATGGGAATAGATGGGAAATTACTCAAGATCGTGGAGTCTATATATAGCAAACCTACAGCCAACATCATACTCAATGGACAGGAGCTGAAACCATTCCCCCTCAGATCGGGGACTAGACAGGGCTGTCCACTGTCACCGTTACTCTTCAACATAGTATTGGAAGTTCTTGCCATAGCAATCAGGCAAGAGAAAGAAATCAAAGGGATACAGATTGGAAGGGAAGAAGTCAAGCTCTCACTATTTGCAGATGATATAATAGTATACATAGAAAGACCTAAAGAATCCAGTAGAAAATTACTGGAAGTTATTAGGCAATATAGCAAGGTATCAGGCTACAAAATCAATGTACAAAAATCAGTGGCATTTCTTTATGCAAACACTAAATCTGAAGAAGAAGACATCCAGAAATCACTCCCATTTACTGTTTCAGCAAAATCAATCAAATACCTAGGAATAAAGTTGACCAAAGAAGTGAAAGACTTGTATACTGAAAACTATGAGTCACTACTCAAGGAATAGAAACTGATACCAAGAAATGGAAAGATATCCCATGCTCATGGATTGGAAGAATAAATATCATCAAAATGAATATTCTCCCCACAGCCATATACAAATTTAATGCAATACCCATCAAAGTTCCACCAAGCTTCTTTAAGAGAATAGAACAAACACTACAATCATTTATCTGGAACCTGAAAACACCTAGAATTGCCAAAACCATCTTAAGGAAAAGAAACAGAAATGGAGGCATCACACTCCCAGACCTTAAACTATATTATAAAGCCATCATCATCAAAACAGCATGGTACTGGAACAAAAATAGGCACACAGACCAGTGGAACAGAATTGAAAGTCCAGAAGTAAATCCCAACTCCTATGGGCATCTAATCTTTGATAAGGGGGCCCAAAGGATTAAATGGAAAAAGGAGGCTCTCTTCAATAAATGGTGCTGGGAAAACTGGGTTGTAACATGCAGAAGAATGAAATTGAACCACTTTATGTCACCAGAAACAAAAATCAACTCCAAATGGATCAAAGACCTAGATGTCAGACCAGAAACAATAAAATACTTAAAGGAAAACATTGGTAAAACACTTTCCCACCTACACCTCAAGGACATCTTTGATGAATCAAACCCAATTGCAAGGGAAACTAAAGCAGAAACAAACCAATGGGACTACATCAAATTGAAAAGCTTCTGCACATCCAAAGAAACTATTAAACAGAGAGACCCCTCACAGAATGGGAGAGGATCTTCACATGCCAGACATCAGACAAGAAACTAATCACCAAAATATATAAAGAGCTCAGCAAACTTAGCACCAAAAAAGCAAATGACCCCATCCAAAAATGGGCTGAGGAAATGAACAAAACATTCACCACAGAGGAGATCCAAAAGGCTAACAAACATATGAAAAACTGCTCTAGGTCACTAATCGTCAGAGAAATGCAAATTAAGACAACACTAAGATACCACCTCACTCCTGTAAGAATGGCATACATCAAAAAGGACAGCAGCAACAAATGCTGGAGAGGATGTGGGGACAGAGGAACCCTTTTACATTGCTGGTGGGAATGTAAATTGGTACAGCCTCTGTGGAGAGCAGTCTGGAAAACTCTCACAAGGCTAGACATGGACCTTCCATATGACCCAGTAATTCCTCTCCTGGGGTTATACCCCAAGGACTCCATAACACCCAACCAAAAAGAGGTGTGTACTCCTATGTTCATAGCAGCACAATTCATAATAGCTAAAACCTGGAAGCAACCCAGGTGCCCAACAACAGATGAGTGGCTGAGAAAGCTGTGGTATATATACATAATGGAATACTATGCAGCTATCAAGAACAATGAACTCACCTTCTCTGACCCATCTTGGACAGAGCTAGAAGGAATTATGTTAAGTGAACTAAGTCAGAAAGATAAAGATGAGTATGGGATGATCCCACTCATCAACAGAAGCTGACTAAGAAGATCTGAATGGGAAACTAAAAGCAGGACCTGATCAAATTGTAAGTAGGGCACCAAAGTAAAAACCCAGTGGTGAGGGGTAGACAGGTAGCTTCCTGGGCCAGTGGGGGTTGGGAGTGGGCGGGAGGGATGGGTCACCGTCCTTTGGTGGTGGGAATGGTGTTTATGTACACTTCTAGCAAAATGTAGACATATAAATCAGTAGTTAATTAATATGAGAGGGGGGAATCAATTGTATGTCTCAAAGTTTCTCAAAAGACAAACTGAATCTTTTTAATATATAGGCTATGTATTTGATATGCGGACTCTCTCAAAAGCCTAGACCAAGTAGGTCAGAAGCGTCCAATAGCACAGCTACATACAAGATGCTGGGTACTGTACAGCAAACCATAACAAAGGGACTTTTCAAAGTTAACCCAATTAACAAATAATGTGATGATAATATTAACTATAGATTGTCTTTTTGAACCCTAAGACAGCAGGAACCTCACATCTCCACTAGAGAGCCCCTACTTCCCCCAGTCCTGGAACCCTTGGATAGGGCCCACTTTCCTGTATGCATCTCCCAATCCAAACCAAATAATATTGCATCCGCCGATCACAACCTAACCAAAGCAACGATTGCCACCTCAACATGCTTCACCTCAGACTGTATCCAGAGACTTCACTTGTGGAATGACAACCCTTCAGCTTCATTACTCGGGTGAGACCTTTCCTTTTATAGTACATTCTAATTTCATCTCAGGTAGTTCACTTTCTAACAAAGTCCCATAACCTAGATATACACCAGTTTCTGTGAGAGAGAGCTTATGTGCACACGTATCCATAAACTACTGCAAAATATATACCTGAAAGCAGAAGTACCCTAGAGTTTGCAGTGAGTACCTCCCTAACACTTCCTCTCCACTATTCCAAGCTTGGGATCCATGATTGCTCAACAAATTGTTTGGCTTCATATGTTAACTCTCTTTTCAATCACCAGGTTCCAGATGCCACCAGGATGCTGGCCAGGCTTCCCTGGATTGAAGACCCCACCAATGTGTCCTGGAGCTCAGCTTCCCCAGAGACACACCTTACTAGGGAAAGAGAGAGGTAGACTGGGAGTATGGACCAACCAGTCAACACCCATGTTCAGCAGGGAAGCAATTACAGAAGCCAGACCTTCTACCTTCTGCAACCCTCAATGACCCTGGGTCCATGCTCCCAGAGGGCTAGAGAATGGGATAGCTACCATGGGAGGGGGTGGGTTATGGGGATTGGGTGGTGGGAATTGTGTGGAGTTGTACCCCTCCTACCTTATGTTTTTGTTCACTAATCCTTTCTTAAATAAAAAATTTAAAAAAATCTAAATGCACCAATAACAGACAAAGAAATTGAAACCGTTATTAAGAACCTCCCCCAACAACAAAAGTCCTGGACCAGATGGCTTCACAAACGAATTCTACAAAACTTTCTACAAACAGTTAGTACCCATACTTCTGAAGCTTTTCCATAAGATTGAAGAACCAGGAATACTCCCTTCCACCTTCTATGAAGCCAACATCACCCTGATACCAAAAGCTGATAGGGACAGAACAAAAAAGGAAAACTACAGACCAATATCTCTGATGAACATAGATGCCAAAATATTAAACAAGATCTTGGCCAACCGGATACAGCAACACATCAAAAAGATTGTTCATCATGACCAAGTGGGATTCATCCCAGGAATGCAAGGCTGGTTCAACATCCGTAAGTCAATCAATGTCATTCACCACATCAATAAAAGCAAAGCCAAAAACCACATGATTATCTCAATAGATGCAGAGAAAGCCTTTGACAAAATCCAACACCCATTCATGCTCAAAAGTCCACAAAAAATGGGAATAGATGGGAAATTACTCAAGATCGTGGAGTCTATATATAGCAAACCTACAGCCAACATCATACTCAATGGACAGGAGCTGAAAGCATTCCCCCTCCGATCGGGGACTAGACAGGGCTGTCCACTGTCACCGTTACTCTTCAACATAGTATTGGAAGTTCTTGCCATAGCAATCAGGCAAGAGAAAGAAATCAAAGGGATACAGATTGGAAGGGAAGAAGTCAAGCTCTCACTATTTGCAGATGATATGATAGTATACATAGAAAAACCTCAAGAATCCAGCAGAAAACTACTGGAAGTTATTAGGCAATATAGCAAGGTATCAGGCTACAAAATCAATGTACAAAAATCAGTGGCATTTCTTTATGCAAACACTAAATCTGAAGAAGAAGACATCCAGAAATCACTTCCATTTACTGCTTCAGCAAAATCAATCAAATACCTAGGGATAAAGTTGACCAAAGAAGTGAAAGACTTGTATACTGAAAACTATGATTTGCTACTCAAGGAATAGAAACTGATACCAAGAAATGGAAAGATATCCCATGCTCATGGATTGGAAGAATAAATATCATCAAAATGAATATTCTCCCCACAGCCATATACAAATTTTATGCAATACCCATCAAAGTTCCACCAAGCTTCTTTAGGAGAATAGAACAAACACTAAAGTCATTTATCTGGAACCTGAAAACATCTAGAATTGCCAAAACCATCTTGAGGAAAAGAAACAGAGAAGGAGACATCACACTCCCAGACCTTAAACTATATTATAAAGCCATCAATATCAAAACAGCATGGTACTGGAACAAAAATAGGCACACAGACCAGTGGAACAGAATTGAAAGCCCAGAAATAAATTCCCACACCTATGGACATCTAATCTTTGATAAGGTGGCCCATAGGATTAAATGGAAAAAGGAAGCTATCTTCAATAAATGGTGCTTGCAAAACTGGGTTGTAACATGCAGAAGAATGAAATTGAACCACTTTATGTCACCAGAAACAAAAATCAACTCCAAATGGATCAAAGACCTAGATGTCAGACAGAAACAATCAAATACTTAGAGGAAAACATTGGTAAAACAGTTTCACACCTATACCTCAAGGACATCTTTGATGAATCAAACCCAATTGCAAGGAAGACTAAAGCAGAAACAAACCAATGGGACTACATCAAATTGAAAAGCTTCTGCACATCCAAAGAAACTATCACACAAACAAAGAGACCCCTCACAGAATGGGAGAAGATCTTTACATGCCATACATCAGACAAGAAACTAATCACCAAAATATATAAAGAGCTCAGCAAACTTAGCACCAAAAAAGCAAATGGCCCGATCCAAAAATGGGCAGAGGATATGAACAAAACATTCACCTCAGAGGAGATCCAAAAGGCTAACAAACATATGAAAAACTGCTCTAGGTCACTGATTGTCAGAGAAATGCAAATTAAGACAACACTAAGATACCACCTCACTCCTGTAAGAATGGCATACATCAAACAGGACAGCAGCTAAGTAGGGCACCAAAGTAAAAACCTTGTGGTGAGGGGTAGACATGCAGCTTCCTGGGACAATGGGGGGTAGGAATGGGTGGGAGTGATGGGTCACAGTCTTTTGGTGGTGGGAATGGTGTTTATATACACTCCTAGCAACATGTAGACATATAAATCAGTAGTTAATAATCAATATGAGAGGGGAAAAATCAATTGTATGTCTCAAAGTTTTTCAAAACACAAACTGAATCTTTTTGATATATAGGCTGTGTATTTGATATGCGGACTCTCTCAAAAGCCTAGACCAAGTAGATTAGAAGCATCTAATAGCACAGCTATATACAAGATACTGGATACTGTACAGCAAACCATAACAAAAGGACTTTTCAAAGTTAACCCAATTACCAAATAATGTGATGATAACATTAACTATTGATTGTCTTTTTGAACCCTAAGACAGCAGGAACCTCACATCTCCACTATAGAGCCCCTACTTCCCCCAGTCCTGGAACCCTTGGATAGGTCCCACTTTCCCGTATGCCTCTCCCAATTCATACCAAATAATATTGCATCTGCCGATCACAACCTAACCAACGCAACGATTGCCACCTCAACATGCTTCACCTCAGACTGTGTCCAGAGACTTCACGTGTGGAGTGACGGCCCTTCAGCTTCATTGCTTGGGTGAGACCTTTCCTTTTATGGTACACTCTGGTTTCATCTTAGGTGGTTTACTTTGTAGCGGGGTCCCATAACCTAGATATACGCCAGTTTCTGTGGGAGGGAGCTTATGTTCACTTGTATCCATAGACTACTGCAAAATATATACCTGAAGGCAGAAGTACACTAGAGTTTGCAGTGAGTACCTCCCTAACACTTCCTCTCCACTATTCCAAGCTTTGGGCCCATGATTGCTCAAGAATTTGTTTGGCCTCGTATGTTAACTCTCTTTTCAATCACCAGGTTCCAGATGCCACCAGGATGCTGGCCAGGCTTCCCTGGATTGAAGACCCCACCAATGTGTCCTGGAGCTCAGCTTCCCCAAAGACACACCCTACTAGGGAAAGAGAGAGGCAGACTGGGAGTATGGACTGACCAGTCAACGCCCATGTTCAGCGGGGAAGCAATTACAGAAGCCAGACCTTCTACCTTCTGCAACCCTCAATGACCCTGGGTCCATGCTCCCAGAGGGATAGAGAATGGGAAACCTATCAGGGGAGGGGGTGGTATATGGTGATTGGGTGGTGGGATTGTGTGGAGTTATACCCTTCCTACCTTATGGTTTTGTTAACTAATCCTTTCTTAAATAAAATTTAAAAAAATGACAGCAGCAACAAATGCTGGAGAGGTTGTGGGGACAGAGGAACCCTTTTACATTGCTGGTGGGAATGTAAATTGGTCCAGCATCTGTGAAGAGCAGTCTGGAAAACTCTCAGAAGGCTAGACATGGACTATGATCCATAGTCCATATGATCCAGTAATTCGTCTCCTGGGACTATGCCCCAAGGACTCCATAACACCCAACCAAAAAGAGGTGTGTACTCCTATGTTCATAACAGCACAATTCATAATAGCTAAACCTGGAAGCAACCCAGGTGCCCAACAACAGATGAGTGGCTGAGAAAGCTGTGGTATATATACACAATGGAATACTATGCAGCTATCAAGAAAAATAAACCCACCTTCTCTGACCCATCTTGGACAGAGCTAGAAGGAATTATGTTAAGTGAACTAAGTCAGAAAGATAAAGATGAGTATGGGATGATCCCACTAATCAACAGAAGTTGAGCAAGAAGATCTGAAGGGGAAACTAAAAGCAGGACTTGACCAAATTGTAATTAGGACACCAAAGTAAAAACCCTGTGGTGAGGGGTAGACATGTAGCTTCCTGGGCCAGTGGGTGGTAGGAGTGGGTGGGAGGGATGGGTCACAGTCTTTTGGTGGTGGGAACGGTGTTTATGTACACTCCTAGTAAAATGTAGTCATATAAATCACTAGTTAATTAATATGAGAGGGGGAAAATCAATTGTATGTCTCAAAGTTTCTTAAAAGACAAACTGAATCTTTTTAATATATAGGCTATGTATTTGATATGCTGACTCTCTCAAAAGCCTAGACCAAGTAGATTAGAAGCATCCAATAGCACAGCTATATACAAGATACTGGATACTGTACAGCAATCCATAACAAAGGGACTTTTCAAAGTTAACCCAATTAACAAATAATGTGATGATGACATTGATTGTCTTTTTGAACCCTAAGACAGCAGGAACCTCACATCTCCACTATACAGCCTCTACTTCCCCCAGTCCTGGAACCCTTGGATAGGGCCCACTTTCCCACATGCCTCTCCCAATCCATACCAAATAATATTGCATCTGCAGAACGCAACCTAACCAATGCAACGATTGCCACCTCAACATGTTTCAGCTCATACTGTGTCCAGACACTTCACGTGTGGAATGACAACCCTTCAGCTTAATTACTCGGGTGAGACCTTTCCTTTTATAGTACACTTTAATTTCATCTCAGGTAGTTCACTTTCTAACAAAGTCCCATAACCTAGATATACACCAGTTTCTGTGAGAGAGAGCTTATGTGCACACGTATCCATAAATTACTGCAAAATATATACCTGAAAGCAGAAGTACCCTAGAGTTTGCAGTGAGTACCTCCCTAACACTTCCTCTCCACTATTCCAAGCTTGGGATCCATGATTGCTCAACAAATTGTTTGGCTTCATATGTTAACTCTCTTTTCAATCACCAGGTTCCAGATGCCACCAGGATGCTGGCCAGGCTTCCCTGGACTGAAGACCCCACCAATGTGTCCTGGAGCTCAGCTTCCCCAGAGACCCACCTTAGTAGAGAAAGAGAGAGGCAGACTGGGAGTATGGACTGACCAGTCAACGTTCATGTTCAGAGGGGAAGCAATTACAGAAGCCAGACCTTCTGCAACCCACAATGACCCTGGGTCCATGCTCCCAGAGGGAGAGAGAATGGGAAAGCTATCAGGGGAGGGGATGGGTTATGGAGATTGGGTGGCAGGAATTGTGTGGAGTTGTACCCCTCCTGATGGTTTTGTTAATTTATCCTTTCTTAAATAAAAAATAAATTAAAAATTAAAAGAAGAGTAATAAGAAGTGATTCACTGAGGTTTACTGCACGAATCTAAATTGGTTTAATATTTGAAAGTCAATTCAAGTAATTTATCATAATAAGGAATACAGAGACAAACCACAACCACATCAAAAGATGAATATGAACCATTTTGGAAAATTTATAACAAACTTATGATTAAAAACCTCTCAATGAATGAATCCTCAATGAGATAAATGACATCAAGTAATATCACACTTACGATGATAAACAGACTGTTTTCTCTTCAAGAAAAGGAAAAGGCATTGAGAGCTACTCACTGCTTCTATTCAACATTGTGCTAGGAAGTCTAGTGAGTGTAGTGTCAGAGTGGATAAAGAAAGTTTGGCATGAAAGGAGGCAGGGAGACAGTCTGAAAAGGAATGAGTAAAGTGGAAAGTTTTTCCCCCCCTCATAGATTATGTGCTTGTCTACCTAGGAAATTTTATATATTATATACAAAATAAACAAAAAACCCTGCCTGACTTATTGAATCAGTAAGGCAAGATCACAAGTAAATGTCAACATATGGTGAACAAACTGAGAACCTGTAGTTAGCAAAGGAATACTTGGGGAAAATTAAAAAGAAATGTGGTCTACAGTACCATGAAGCAATTTGAAATAATCTCAATGAAAGAGATAAGAGAGAGGCAAAAAGAGACACAAACACTACAGCACCAAAGCTTCGCTGATGCAGTGGGGTGGGACTTGACCCTAAGTCAAGCACATGGCAAAGCAATGCATTATCTAAGTAAGCTATTTCCCAGTCCTCAGATGAGTGTTTTCATGTCCTTTGGGTATATCCATAGGAGAATAGGGCTTTTTGGTACAACAATACTGCTGAAATCTTATCATTTTGTAAAAACACTGTTAAATTACAAATAATATATAACATCAAAAAAGTTGAAACACAGTCCCTGCATTTACGATTTATTTTTGTCTAGGGACATCATTTACCTGAAGTTGTAGTACACAGGCAAGACTAATTCATGAAGAAAGCTATTAGAAGTGTTGTAGGCTTGAGTTAATGAATAAATGTATTAAAGAATAATGAAGTTAGTTTTAAAAAGAGACAGGAAGATAATGTACTCTGACTTTATATTGACATCAAAGGCTTGAAGAGCATTATAAACTCATGATGTAATATAGAAATATGCAAAGGAAACAGAGACATATCCAAAGAGACCTATGAATACATATGTTCATAGCAACAAATTTGTAGTAGCCCAAACTTGAAGGCAACTAAGGCACACAAAGACAGATGACAGGGCCAGCCAGTGGGGCAACCGGTTAAGCGCACATATCACAAAGACAGATGAGTGGCTAAGAAAACGGTGGTATAAAATAATGTGATGATAACATTAACTATCGATTGTCTTTTTGAACCCTAAGACAGCAGGAACCTCACATCTCCACTAGAGAGCCCCTACTTCCCCAGTCCTGGAACCCTTGGATAGGGCCCACTTTCCCGTAAGCCTCTCCCAATCCATATCAAATAATATTGCATCCGCTGACCACAACCTAACCAATGCAACAATTGCCACCTCAACATGCTTCACCTCAGACTGTGTCCAGACACTTCACGTGTGGAATGACAACCCTTCAGCTTCATTACTCGGGTGAGACCTTTCCTTTTATAGTACACTCTAATTTCATCTCAGGTGGTTCACTTTCTAACAAAGTCCCATAACCTAGATATACACCAGTTTCTGTGAGAGAGAGCTTATGTTCACACGTATCCATAAACTACTGCAAAATATATACCTGAAAGCAGAAGTACACCGGAGTTTGCAGTGAGTACCTCCCTAACACTTCCTCTCCACTATTCCAAGCTTTGGGTCCATGATTGCTCAACAATTTGTTTGGCTTTGTATGTTAACTCTCTTTTCAATCACCAGGTTCCAGATGCCATCAGGATGCTAGCCAGGCTTTCCTGGATTGAAGACCCCACCAATGTGTCCTGGAGCTCAGCTTCCCCAGAGCCCCACCCTACTAGGGAAAGAGAGAGGCTGGGAGCATGGATCGACCAGTCAACGCCCATGTTCAGCGGGGAAGCAATTACAGAAGCCAGACCTTCTACCTTCTGCAACCCTCAACGACCCTGGGTCCATGCTCCCAGAGGGATAGAGAATGGGAAAGCTATCAGGGGAGGGGGTGGTATATGGAGATTGGGTGGTGGGAATTGTGTGGAGTTGTACCCCTCCTACCCTATGGTTTTGTTAATTAATCTTTTCTTAAATAAAAATAAAAAATTAAAAAAAAACACGGTGGTATATAGGAATACTACGCAGTTTTAAAAATGATGACATCATCTTCTTTGCTACATCTTTGATGAAACTCAAAAGGAATCATGTTGAGTGAGATAAGCCGGAAAGAAAGGATGAGAACTGAATAATCCTACTCATAGGTAGAATTTAACACTTGGACTAGATGTGATATATTACATCAAAGCAGAAAACTGGAGAAGGTCGGATAGGGATGGAGAATCTCTGGGTTTCTGGTGCATAAGTGTAGTAGAAAAGGACCTATACTAGAGGGGAGAGTTTCCTATACTCAGAGATCCAATTGATTTGTTACACTGTAGCCCAGTTTATATCTGCTCACAAGCATATTCAAATAGTGAGTGAGGGATCATTTTGCACTGAGTAGCATTACCAAACCATTTTTCAAAAAGCAGTGGATTATGTGGATGAGCTTAGAAAGACTAACACAGCTTCACTGATAGTGAGCGAGTGGGTGGCTGCTCCAAGAATAGCACCCAGACTGGAAGCCGTGAATGAAGATACCAAATGTTTCTACAGAATGAAAGTGAAAACCATGTAGATGGGAACAAAGGAGCAATGTAAAGGCAACGAGTTCTAATTCAAAGTGGGAAAGAGAGAGAAAAGTAATTGCAGTCATTTGTAAAGTGAGAAAGCATAGAGTATGTTAATCACAAATACAAACTACTCAAGACATTTACGTGTTATTTCTCATTGTTCCTCAATTTTTTTTAACATTTGTTGCATCGTTGAATTCTTTGGCTGGTCACCCCATCTACCTTCCTAATCCTAGTAAACAAACACATAAGACACACTGAAAGTAACCTACTTCCAAAGGGACTGTAGCCAGCACTTTGGGTTCTGCAGTTCTCATCTGTCTCTTTCTTTTGGCCAAATGTCTTTTAGATAAGACAAACCATAGTTTAGACCAAGGGCAATCTTCTTTGAATCTCTGCTTACAGCCATAATCCTCAGTCTCTACCTCATCCTTTACACCCATTGTGCAATGCTCCTGGCAGTCAAAAATTTGAAATTTTGAAACACTGAATTATACAAAAATGACTCAGGATTGAGTTCAAAACATTCATGTCCTAAATATTCTCCCTCACAGTGGTATCTTAGATGGTTATCTACCATGTTACTGTAAAATGGAAGTCTTGAAAACAAAACCATTATATAATGAAGTAAAGAACACTGATGCAAATGGCAGGGAATAAATATAACCATTTGCAAAAAAAATAAAAGGCACACAAGGAAATCAAATGAATCTTCTGCCCCCCCTTTTTTTTCTTCCAATAGTATGGTATCTCAAATTCCTTATGTTAGAAGAATTCCCCACCATTTATTTCTTCCCCTTAAAAATTAAAACAGTGCAATAGTTACTTTTTCTGTCCTCCCTGTAGTTAGAGAAGGCATGTAACTTAAATTTGACAGAACAGATGCATCAAATAGGAAATAAGTGATGCAACACAGAAAGTCCAGAGGAGCAACCATTTAAGACCCCAGTGAAGGCAGTAACGGTGCTAGTGCCAGCAGTTACAATGTCACCTGCTGCAGACTAGATCTGTAATTGGCTTGTGATGCTGGCTGGAAAGAGCTGGTTCTCTAGTTGTTTGTTTTTTAAATCATTTCTTTTTAGAATATTTTGTTTCTTTACTTATTTACTAGGTAGAGACTGAAAGAGAAAAGAGACCTGCAGCACTGCCTCACTGCTCTCAAAGCTTTCCCACTGCAATAGGGGACTGGGGGCTTCAATCAGGGTCCCTGTATTTTTTAATACTGTGTGCTCAATCATATGCATCACCGCCCAGCCTCATTAGTTCTCTAGTTGTGTTGGTCACTGCTATCATGTTGTAATGCAACCAATAAATGCTCTTTCTGTTTAATGAATAGAGGCTTTACCTGCTTGAAAGTACAAATTCTGAGACATCTACTGTCATGAATCTGACCTCATTATACTTTAAAAAGGTATACAGTTCCCTACTATCTGAAAGCTGTATTCCTATTTGGTAGGCTATTTTATGTGTCTAGGAATCCTCAATAATAATAACATATATCTAATACACAGAGCTACTTTTAATATTTTCCTTGATGAAAAAAATTGCTCCTTTCTGAATTTCCTAGTTATCATTTTGCCTTTTTATTTTTAAACCCTCTGCTTATTAGGTCTTTGCTATTTCAGGGCTAGAAACCCTACTTTACAAAGGGTAATAATATGACTGGAAATAAATTAGATTATAAACTCTATTAATAGATGATGCACAAGGTAAATAATACAAAACCCCAAATATTCTAACCTAGGTTACTGACTCTAAACAGGGGAGTAGATTACCAAAAGCCACGTTCCCCATGATGATTACTCACTAGCTTTTTCAACGTGGTTTTATAGAGTAGTCCATTTGCCAAATTGACTCTTGCCCAAATTTTCCTGGCATACAAATTATCAAACAGTTAACCCTCCTATTAGTAGGCTCAGCAGGACCAAATAAATGCATGAATGAGCATGGACCTTCTCCTCTCTCTTTGAGAAGCCAGCTAGAGCAGCCTTCAGGCCAAACGTCTCAAAGCTATCGAAGAGTAATGCCTAATGTCAAATAATAAGTGCTTGAATTACAGGTAATGAAGCCTTTGCTTTCCCTGACTTTTGATCTGGCAAAGATTTAAAGAACAGGACTTAATGAAAATAATGGATTTGTTTTTTCTTCTTGCTTTTAGATTTGCAAAGCCACAAACTGTTCTATAAGAACTGAAGGTGTTTGGCTAAAATACTTACTTTTAGGACTAAAGGTGCAAGATAATTTTGTGGCTAAAAGAGATGACTTGTATTTCTGATTTTATCAGCTGATACAAAATATGTCCCTATAAAAGATCAGAGTATAAACTCTTCTTACATGTTACAGACTACTGAGATAAAATGTTCTTTTATAAACAACGGATAGACATTCCTATCAAAAAACCCCTTCTCTGTGACGATACAACTAATGAATCTGACCAAAAAGGCCTCCTGTAGCCACATTATACATGGGAGAAAGATCACTGACTCATTTTATATTAGTCTCTCTGGACCCATAAGACAGAAACAATTTCCTTTCACTCCTAGCCAGGCTGGAACTGACCCAGTCATTCAGAAACAGACAGGATGTAAGTTGATTAAAAAATCAGCTAGATAATAAAATCTTTGATTCAACTATAAATGTGGTTCCTTATTTTCTGCTTCTATTAGCAAAATGACAAATAAAAATCAAAGCTGAAGTAAAAATTTTGGTAACCAAGTTTTTTATATATTAAGTGAACACTACAATGTAAACAAGTTATCTCTTAAATTTTGCCAACCCAGCAGAAGTACTTCCTTACAAACCAGCTCATTTAACATGTTAAGAACAAAATTGACATGTATCTCATCCAAGAAATACAAATGAGTTTTAGTGACATCAACTAAAATACATTGGCTTTTGCTTATGTGGTTTGTTGGGATTTTTTAAAATCTCCAGAGACTTTAGTGGTTGTCTGGAGGGCTATGTAGAGGGCTCACACAGTCAAGAGTAAACTGATTTTGCCTCACATTCATGGAAGAAAGCCTTATATTTATCTCTATTATTTTACCCAGCCTTCCAAATTTTCTATAATATGGCATGCTGAGGAAAAGGTCTGCTTTTGTCTCAACATATACAGTAGAGTAGAACATTGGTGTTAACACATTCACATATGTTAATGCAAAGATATAATTACAGGCAAAACACAGATTAAATGACAATACTATCAATACAGTATAGTGTCATGTCAATTGTAAACCAGATACTAAAAGTGAGTTATATGTTTTACATAAAGAACAAACAGAAGAAAATTTTTAATGCTTTAATAGTAGAGAAGGAACTATTTCAACTCAAATCATACTAAGATAGCATTATCTTTTCTGGCTCCCTCATTTGTCTTGGCAGCTTATCAGAAAGACAAATTTAAACTTCTATTTCCATATGGCTGATTGCAGTATATATGTGTGTGTGTGTTTTATCAGAGTTAGCACTCTTTGAAGCATGTCCTCACGTGCAATGAATGTGCGTGTGTTGGCAGAGGAGGGGGCAGGGAAAGGAGGTTGGTTTAAATCAAACCCATGTGAGCAGGAGCCTACAGGTCTGCAGCAGACACAGCCACCAGACCCCAGAGGCGAGTTTGACACTAACCAGGACTCCAAGATGACACACTTTGCAATTTCATATACCATGCAAGATTTCACTCCATTTTGCTCATGCTATTTTCACTGTCTAGAGTGACAGTTATAAATAAAATATCAACTTTTAACTGTAAAAAATACAAAGAAATATCTGAAGCAGAAGCTAAAGTAAGTTGTGGGTGTCACTATTTAATTGCAGTCTTACCCAACTCACTTATTTCATGGCTTATAGGACAAGGAAAGGAAAATGTGCATATTTTAAAGACAACTTCTGTAGGGGAAACAATTACTTTGTCATACACCCTTTACATTATTTTTATTTCAAGTTACATTTGAGAAGGGTCACTGGAATCTGTAATCATTTGGAATTACAAAGTAATTATCCAAGCCCTTTTTGAAAATGCAATATTAAAGAATAACAACCTCAGAGATGGTTTCTTTATTTTACACTGTATTAGGAGGAAAGTGATAGTTTGAAAATCTCAGTACCTTCTTTTGTCTGCTCTCAGCAGCAGCCAGCTGTGTGGACATCCTTTCTTGCATTTTTCGACAGTGTGCCATGACTGCTTCAAGGATTGAGAGTGGATTGGTGCAAACTGGCTTCTTCTCTTTGTCACCAGCACCTGCTTCATAGTCTCTCTGCAGTGCCAAGAATGGGTCATTTAAGTTAAATCTCCCATACCGTTCCTGGATAAATACCTCCTTCCTTCGAGCCTAGAAAAAAATCAGAGTAATGTATTGATAAAAGAAATAAAAATATACTACAGATATTTATAAGAAAATTTTGTGATTACTTTTCCAAATAGCATTCAAAACTGCTGTGAGTAATGGCTTACATATGCCCTCCAGCAGAGAGTGAGAGGCCACTGCCAGTTGACCCCAATATGACCCCAGTGGCCAATATGATCTCCAATCACTGAAATTGCACAGGGCAAACCATTTGGACTACTTTCAAATCTTTCTTTAAGAGCATGGTCTTTCAAATTACAAATGATGAAAATACAGTTTTCCTATATGCTCACTTCCTCAAAGATATTAATTTTTAGGTGTAGTCTTTTTAAATTAAAAAACTAAAAAACAAGTAAATTTTAGTAAGTAAAATTATCTCTATGTCAACAAAATTTACATTTAGTAGCATAATTATCAAGGTAAGCCATTGTTGGGCAGCCCCCCTGCTCCATCCTCCATTGCTGACACTATGGCCTATTTACATAATCATGGTTTTGCCTGATCTATCTTCTTTCTACCTCAAGACCCACCCTGCCTGCAAGGTAACATAATCCCACCAGTTAAAACCATTCCAACAGTTGCTAAGGAAGCTTCTACCTTCCCAGCATGCTTTTGCCTTTCTCCACCCCCTTTCATAGACATTTCCATTTCTGACTTGCCACTTGTGGTTTTATCCTATAAAGCCACTTCTGTTTCTGGTTTCTCTCTCTCCTCTCTTCCATGTCCCAACCTAGAGGAGGGCAGGCATGCAGGGGAAGGCTGACGCCAGCCATTGCGGTTTGGCACCACCTGGCTTAACCCTCTGTGCTCACACCCAACTCTGGGGCTCCCACTTGAATAAAGAATTGTATTACCATGCCACCACGAGTTCCTGGTCTCTCTCCCGTGACTCTAGCCCAGCAAGTCATACAACATATAAGTCTCCTATATGTTTAGTATCACCACCAAGAATTTATATGATTTTTTAAAAGAAAGCACAACCACAATTTAAAAAAAATTTTTAATTTATTTATTCCCTTTTGTTGCCCATGTTGTTTTATTGTTGTAGTCATTATTGTTGTTATTGATGTTGTCATTGTTGGATATAACAGAGAGAAATGAAGAGAGGAAGGGAAGACAGAGAGGGGGAAAGAAAAACAAACACCTGAAGACCTGCTTCACTGCTTGTGAAGCAACTCCCCTGCAGGCGGGGAGCCAGGGTCTCAAACTGGGATCCTTACACCAGTCCTTGCACTTCGCACCAACTGCACTTAACCCGCTGTGCTACCGCCCGACTCCTGAACATCCACAATTTTAAGTGAAAAATCACATTTACAAGTAAAGTTGGATCAATTCCCAAACAACTATAAATGCGAGAAATTTAAGAAAAATGTAAGGATAGCCTCATAGTTGAAGGGCATTAAAATATAGTTCACAGAATCCTAGGGAAGAACATAACCTCATTTACTCTAAACGTCAGTCCATCAGCATCAAAGTTAATTGCACACCCACATGGCACTAAATGCAATTTTCTATAATTAGCCTACAACAGTCTTTGCATAAAATGAAAAATGGTAGTAGAAATATATTAAAAAATAGTAACATTTTCCTAGCTGAGGTCATTTGGAACATAACAGAACAAATAATTCTATGGCACTGCCAATGGAAAAAAACTAAATTACTTAGTAATAAATTCTTATTGTCCAAAATTTTAAACATTCTTTCTAAAAGGTTAATAAACATATTTCCTCACTTTGAATCCAACTGTATTGAACAACTAAACTTTTCCATTTTTAGATCACTACTAGCAATATAACATCTGGATAATAGAAGTACTATCACAAAAAGTCTTCCCCCCATTACCAAATTAGATTAAGAAAATTAATTTTCAAAAAAAATTCAGTTTCATTGTTAAATTTAAAGCTAGTTTTCAAAGGATTACCATGTAAGAAATACATTGAACAAGTATCACTTGAGAGAGAAAAGTAATTTCATTTGGTCTTTCACTTTTCTTTTAATATTCTTCAATGTAATAATCCTCCACCCCTGCAAAAAAACTTTCGACAGTTTCATAGTTTTTTTTGTAATTACTTGTATTTAATGTAAGTCCTATAATTACTCTAAATTTAAATCCCAAGAGTCTTAATTTGGTGGCTAGAATTTCCAGCGTTTCCTTTCCCCAGTTAGAATCTGCTATATATGGATTAATTTGCACCACTTAAGAAAGAATTGTGATCAGTTCTTTACTATTAACTTGACTGGAGAAGATGACAATTTGTTTGTTCCATGTGTATCCAACTGCTTGCTACCCATCACCCAAATGGCATCCTCCTCTACCACAATGTACTGAGTCTCCAAACTCCTTTAGTTTCCTCCAGCCTATCCCCTTTAGAATATTTGGGTCAGCTGTGATAGACCTTAACTAATGTACATTTCATCCTGTATTTTTCCTTTTGTTCCTTAAGTTCTACTTAAGAATAAGGTCATCTGCTATCATCTCTTTTTTTTTTTTGCCACCAGGGTTATTGATGAGGCTCAGTTCCTGCACAGCTCCACTGTTGCTTATGACTTAAATATATATATGGAGGGGGGGGGGATAGTGTGAGGTCAGGAGAGTGAGAGAAGAGACACTTGCAGCATTAGCTCACTTCTTGTAAAGTTTTCCCTGTGTAGACGAGGACTGGGTGGCTTGAACCCAGGTTCTTACATCTGCTAATTTACATGCTCTACTGGCTGAGATCCCACCTAGCCCCTTATATCTAAATCTTATCCATACTCTTTCAGAGAAGTGTTCATCCTCTCTTGAGCTGAAATGGACGAATGTTAAAATGAAGACAGAAATGAGTGGGGAGTCTGGCGGTAGCATAGCGGGTTAAGCATACTTGGCGCAAAGTAAAGATCCCGGTTACTCCGCCTCCCCACCTGTAGAGGAGTTACTCCACAGGCAGTGAAGCAGGTCTGCATGTGTCTATCTTTCTCTCCCCCTCTGTCTTCCCCTCCTCTCTCCATTTTTCTCTGTCCTATCTAACAATGACAACATCAATAACAACAATAATAAGTACAACAACAATAAAAAAGACAACAAGGGCAACAAAGAGCGAAATAAATAAATTAAATTTAATTTAATTTAAAAAAAGAAATGAGTAGAACAGAAACATTCTGCCTCATGGCTTACTAGTGGATTGTTTTTTCCAACAGAGTATGATGAATGTTTAAAATCTCCTTCCCCACAAAATGGATGGGAACTTTAAAGGATCACTCCTTTTGCTCCCACTGGTAGGGCCCTTCCATTTATAATAAATGTTTCCTCTATGTAGGTCATAAATTTAGGACAGACTGTGTGGGACTCTTCATTAAAAAATTGTGAATTTCAAGATGACAGCAACACACACTATTTAATCAAGCATGAGGTCTTTCTAAGAACATGACACTTTGTCACTTCACAGGTAGCACCCATGAACTAGTGCTGGATACCAACCTATGTAGTATCTAGAGTCCAGTTTCTACTAATTAAGTCCCTATCTTTGCCTACTGAAAGGGCTCTGGATGTCTATCATTCTCATTATTTGATTGCCTGTGGTCCCACAGAATCTACAGAAAACATTCATGAATCTCTACCTAAACAAAACAAGGAGTGCAAGATGAGTTCTGCCATCAACCTTTCAGTCACTTCCACAGAATGCCTGCTTTTCAGCCCCACTTCTATTAAGTTATTAAGTATTCTCCTTTAAATCTTTTTTTTTCCCTTGACTTAAGATGAAGGAGGGAGCAAGTGAATGAGAAAGGAGTGATAACATAGAAAAATACTACAGTATTTAATATCTAGTAATGAAATTCTTTTATACCTTATATGGAGAGTAGTCATATAAAAGTCAAAAGTAAACAATAAATCCTACTTATGAAAATTTAGTATCTGGAACCTCACTTAAGTAACAAATATTTAACATTATAGGTGCCCTGCTAAAACTTAGTACTTTAATAATGCAGTATAATTATCTGATGTCTACTGACCCTTTTCATATATTTTATTACATACAATACTGTGACACTAACTCAAGTCCTTTCTAACCAGGTAGCCTATAAAAATGAGATTAAAGGTCTTGAGAAATGGATTAAACTGATTTTTAAATGATGTTAGATTTTAATATGTACCATAGATTTATTTCCATTTTAAATAGTCTTTATGTTCTGAAACATTTAATACTTCCTTTTACTAGTTAAACAACTTTGTGTTTATCTTTTGTTTCTTAAAACTAGTAGCTTTTGATTTTCTTTCATTCCATTTTTCATCATTTTGGGCTGACCTTTTTTCTGAGATAAACAGGCAGGGAGACAAAATGGGAAAAAGACACCACAGCAATGGAGCTTCCTTCAAGGCAGTAAGGGCTAGGTTTGAGCTGGGTTCATAAGCATGGCAAGTGCATTGTACAGTTGAGCAATTTTGATGGTCCTGAAATTAGCAGCTTTAAAGCCTACATTGACACTTAAATATGGGAAAACTATTTTTCTGCTGTTAATACTGAAAAATTATGTGTGTATAGGTTCATAAACATAAAATTGCCAACTGGTTTTCTTTGCAAATACAGACTAACATTTACTCTTTTATGATGAAGTGTAAGCTGCATTAGATTCAAGTGAGGCTAGAATTCATGGCTCTGTATTTTGGTGCTAATAAAGCAATTATGACTCTAATGTATTTTATTTTCCAAACAGAAATTTTCATAGGAAATAAAGCAGTCTACTCTATAAATGAAATTTGGACAACAAATCAAGAGATCTTTTTCAAGTTCCTAACACATGAAAACCTCAGGAAAGTGATTATTAAAGACTACAAGTAATAGTAACATTAAACTGACATAAATTTCTGATTATAGAGTTTCCATATTATATACATCCATTTTAATATCCTTACCATCCTCTTAAATGCAGTTTCTACAAATAATTTTAAGACTTAACATGTGCTTTACTCTACAGCTTTTTTCCAAGATTATCAAGATCTGTTTGTCTTCACTGTGTGCTCAAAAGATACAGGTTAAGTAATATAATATGAAAGAGAAGCTACAAAAATATTTCAGTGCATTCATGATGTATCTAATAACTAGCCATTTTAATAGGTTTATATTTAGCATTAAAATACATTCACTGACTTCCTTGGTATCAGAGAAGAATAAATTATTTTTATATCAAAGTACTTTATCCCAAGAGGGCTTCTTCCCAGTTAAGAAGAGGGAAAATAAGTAGGTCCAATTACCAATCAAGGAACTTTCAGTGACTTGGAAATTTCAAGTCTACCTTACCAGCAAGACACCTAACAGAAGTGACACACTCAAATGACTGGAGGGGCTAGGTAATCAACATTAACTTGTATAGTTGGCATGCTATTTATCAATGTGGAATGGAAGAAAGACTCTTGTCAAACTAGAAGTAGTATGCTCTAACTAAAGGAATGGGCCTTTTTTTTTTTTTAAGATTTAAGAAAATTACAGTATTTCACCAAATGAAATTCAACAGGTAGATCTGGTCAGGAAAGGAGCACACCTATTCTGTAATCTCAGATTGATGAGAAGAGTTCTATCAATTGAGTCTTAGAGGGAAGGTTATCACCTAAACATTTTGCTTTGAGCATCTTTCAAGTGGGGATTCTTTTGATTGACTGATATCCTTTCAGTCTATCACAGGACATACATGTGATGCACACTTGTTGAATGGATAGACATCTTGAGAAAACAGACTGTGTAACCCAGAGCCTTCAAAAGAAAGATCTCAGACCAGGTTTCCCAACTGGAGAAGGGTAAATGTTTTTATAAGGGGATGATCTTGTAGGGAACCTATATAAGAAATTAAAACTATGTCCACTCTTCTACACAGAAGTAATTCTAGAGAAAATGATGACTGTTGATATCTGTACTGAAGGAAAATTAAGGAATCATTGGGAGGACTATCCCAATAAACTATATAATCTGGTCAGCTCATGTACTGATTACACCCTAAACTTAGAATACATATGCTTACTGCAAAGATGCCAGGGCCTTTCAAATATGGATACCTTCTCAGTCACTTCTCTACAAAAAGCATCTCACCACATACCTATATTCATAAGCACCCTGCTTCCATATGCGTTTAATTATGTGATGTTTGCTGGCTGGAAGCTTCTGCTCGCTGCCTAACAACCACCAACCCACACAGCCACCTCCTTTCCTTTTGCTTATTTCATAAAGTTCAGAGTTTAGCATAACTGAATACATGTCCCAGTCATTAGAAAGCCTGGAATATTCTTCACTTTTCAACTATTAATGTTTATTCCTTTAAGTAATCTTGTAAAATGTTTATCATTCTTGAGAAATCTTGCTTTATAACACAATGCTTATTTTTAATGCATTTCTTTCTGAAAGAATGATCAATAGAGCCCAATGCCTACAAGCTTTAGTTATCAAGGAGACGAAGTACAAAAAATAAAAATGATTTGAAGCCTGCCTCCCTCCAAAAATAAAAAAATTTAAAAAAGAAAGAAAGGAAGGAAGGAAGGAAGGAAGGAAGGAAGGAAGGAAGGAAAAGAGCCAAATGAGTAGATAAGTTTTTGGTGTATGCATCAGAACTACTTGGGAATAAAACTTCACGGAAATGAGTCACTATGAAGACACAGACTAACTATAATTATAAAAACAGACTCAGAAAGAAACTCGTAAACCTAACTATGTTTATATAGAGATAAAATTGCAGCTGAATTTAGACTTTATAAAACATTTTTGAGAAAATCATCAGCAGTAAATAAACACATGTCCATTTGATATCATTCTTACCTTTGGCTTTCACTCTTTAGTAGTATCAGTGGAACTAGATTGGTCCTGATATGTAATTACAAAGGGAAAGTAAAGAAATCTGGGGGGAGGGTGTGGAGAATGCATGGGGGGGACTTTCTGGTCTGTGTGATGGTGGAGATGGAGTGAGGCTGGGGGTGACAGTGTCTTGCATAAATGTTGAGAAATTTTGGGAGTTGGGCAGGTTAAGCACATGTGGTGCAAAACGGAAGGACTGGTGGAAGGATCCTGGTTCGAGTCCCTGGCTCTTCATCTGCAGGGGGGGCTCGCTTCACAGGTAGTGAAACAGGTCTGCAGGTGTCTGTCTTTCTCTCCCCCTTTCTGTCTTCCCCTCCTCTCTCCATTTCTCTCTGTCCTATCCAACAATGATGACATCAATAACAACGATAACTACAACAATGAAAAACAAGGGCAGCAAAAGGGAAAATAAATAAATAAAATAAAAATAAATAAAAAAGAATAAATAAAAAAGTTGAGAAATTTTACACATATATCAACAACTGTATTTGCTGTAAATCATTAATTCCCCAACAAAATGCACAAGAGAATTGTGACACACATATATATCACAACTGTATATATACATATAAACAAATATATATTTATTTGGTTGTTGGAAAAGTCATGACACATCTTAGCACAGAAAAATATGATAACTTTCCCCAAAACTTACAACTCCTTTACTTCATTACGAAAGAAACTTAAAGAAATGATCAGTCAGAAGGTGCAAGAGGAATACCAGATGGTATCACTTATAGGCGGATTTTCTTTTTAAAGGAGGGAACGGCAAAACACGGGACTTCACTAGATGTGGCCTGTTGCAGCAGGGTTCAGAATGGGGGGAGAGAAGGGAGGGGGAAAGTATTAGGGCTTGAATGCACAATTGTACTGAAGAATCTTAAGTGCTTGTAGGACTGGTGTGCAGACACATTATCACAGAAGGATGAGAAATTATATACACAGGACAATGATTATTTCCCTAATAAAATAGCATTTAAATAAATAATAAAGAGAACTTTTACTGAGTTTATTACTTACTGCTAAATATTTTGAATACATTTTCTCCTACCTGGTTAAGCACACATATTACTATGTGCAAAGATCTGGATTTGAGCCCCCCTCCCCACCTGCAGGGGGTCTGTTTCATGAGTGGTGAAGCAGGTCTGCAGGTATTTATCTTTCCTTATCTATCTATCTGTCTATACCCTCTCAATTTCTCTCTGTCTTATCTAATCAGAAAAAAGAAAAAGAAAAAAATGGCCGCTGGGAGTGGTGGATTCCTAGTGCCAGCACCAAGCCTCAGCAATAACTTTCAAGAGATAGCCATTATATATTATAATTAATATTTACATATAGTTGATTGGGGATTAGAAAGGTTCTCCATTGGTGTGGGGAAAATCATAATGGATATCCAAACGCCCTTTCATGCCTAAGTCTCTGAAGTTCCAGGTTCAGGCCCCTGCAGTGTTCTGGTCTCTCTCCAGATCTCTCTCCATCTCTCATTAAAACAAAATATTTTTTCTTGAAAATTAAAAATGTATCCTCTTAATGTAAATTTAATAGGAGCTGTCATTTTATTCCAAAGCCTATACTTTTAAGCAATGAAAAAGAATTAAGACTACACTGTTTTCACATGTTGAAAATGATTTTTAAAAATGTGTTAACTTACAACACTATTTGAATCAGTATAAGGAAAAGAGACTTAACAATAAAATAACTAAATATTCATAACAAATAAAATTTTATACATGTCTTATATGTACTTTTGTCATTACTAATTATATAGTAATATAATTTAATCAAACTGAGGGAGAGGAAAAGGGATGGAGAAGAGAGTAGGAGTATCAAAATTAAGGTCATGAACTTCTAAATTTTTAAACCTCTGCAGTGCTCTGGTAATAAATAAATAAACAAAATCAAGAGGAGTGGTGGAGGATATAGAAACATTAGTAAACAGGCAACATAAAAAAATGTACCTATTCAGCTTTAAATCTCTGTAGAACAAGATTAATAAAGCTAAAATTAAGAATTCTAATGGAAAAAAAATCTCCACGGTAAGTAAGAGTTAATCGAAAACCTGAAATAAGCGGTGATACACATACACTCACAATAAATGAGTGGCCTATACTGAGTGGAAGATAAGCATAAAAGTGAACAATCATTTTGGAGAAGGATGGTCATTATTTTTCAATGAACACAAAGATACTTTAAAATTGACTACCTAGAAATAAATCCTTCTTAGATTATGAATTTGATGCCAAGAAGTATGAATAATTCGTTTTGTGCATACATTAGAGACAAATTTTCTCTAGATCTTCCTCTTCCCTCCTACTCACATTCACCAAACTTTCTGCCACCTCCCATTTCCTATGTATTCATGGACATATCTCTGGATGAGCAGAAAGGGTCACACCAGGAGCATTTTTAATGTACACTCTGAATCACATTTCAAGACTAAGTTGATTTGATTTCTGAGTTTAATGTATGGAAGCCATACATCAATAAACACCAGTTTTCGCTCACAAAATGTGTAACAGAATCCGTGACAGGGCTTGACTTCCTAGGGTTCTTAAGTCAGAAGTCATCACCATCTTGAGTTCTCCCAACCCTTTGCCAAGACTTTACATGCCACTTAGTACCTTGCACACATCCATCAGTGCTCTTCAGAGCCAGCTATCAGATTAGCCTGTGCTGGGATAAGAAAGTAAGATTGTCTTTATCCTCTAACTAGGTCAAGAATGGCACACAGTGCCACACTGTCCTGCTCTCCTGCTCAGGACAGTCATTAACTTATCAGTACACTTAAAGGTGAATCCAAATATGGCTTTTCAGTCTTCCTTAATACATCTCTTCAGGGAGCCACTGCCCATCAATCAGAACTACAACAAAGATGAATCTACCTGCCATCTGTGCCCTGGGCGCTCAGTTGCTATAATGAGCTCTATCTCTGCTTCTACTAGACAATTAAAACCATGCTTTTTCTGTCTCTGTTTCTTAAATAACTACTAAGTGAGAGCCCACACACATACAAGATACTTATTTCAGGATGACAGAAGTATTGGTTTCTACTAGCAGGATTAGTCAATTTTCTTCTATATACTTTTCACATCAAAAGACCAAGTAATTTAAGTTTCATGAAGTAGAAGCCATTATTAAACACTAATAAAAACAAAATAACAAAAATCCTTATCCAAATATCTGAACATATTCTAATTATTTTATTTGAATCAACACAGGGTGGGACTGAGATCACCAAGTAGAGCATGCATTTTATCATGTATGAGGGCCTGGGTTTGAGCCCCAGTACCACTGGAAGCACCAGGGACAGAACAAGGGGGAGTTCCAGAGACAATAGAAGGTTGCTAAGGTATCTTTCCTCTACCCCTGTAATATAAACAAACAACAGCAAGTTGGACCTGAAAAGTTGTGCAATGAATCATGCATGTGTGAGGTCCTCAAGTCATTCCTCATGACTGCATTAAAAAAGCTCAACACTTTTTTAAATACAGTTAAAAAGAATATTAACAATTCAATAATTAGAAGGTAGTCATCATGACATTACCTTGCATTTTTTTCTTTTCTAAATATTTTATTTACTTAATGGATAAAGACAGAAATTGAGAAGGGGAAGACAGAGCTGCAGCACAGCTTTACCAAATGGGAAGCTTCCCTCCTGCAGGTGGGGACTGGAGGCTTGAACCTTTGTCCTTGTATATTGTAACATGTGTGATCAATGAGGTGCATCACTGTCTGACCTCCTGCCTTGTATTCTACAAACTATTTTTCCAAACCAGGTGTTGAAACCAGATAAAAGGAGTGTGTTTTAAGTGGTCTTCCCCATTTAATTGGTCAGGTAGTTCTCATTTCAACAATCTACACTAATATTTTAATATGACTCCATAAACACATCCAAAATACTTTAAAATCTCACAGTATATGTCATTTAATTTGCTTTCAGTTGTTTTCTCTGAGCCATAATTATTAGAGTAAGTCCATAGAGGTATTATTACTAGATTAAAGGAAAAATTATACTTGTATACTTTTGAAGTCTAGTACTGAATTCGTCTTCAGATTTTATCAATGTATACTCTCAACTGGACTAAATGACTAGCTGCAATTCTGACCGCCTTTCTACTGAAGGAAGCTTTGGTGCTAGTTTCTTTTAGTATCTTTCTCTCTCTTCCCCTTTCTGTCTCTATCTCTAAAAAACGATTGAATATTTGCTTATACATTTGTCTACTCTGAAGATTATCATTCATCTAATCTTTGATTATTTGAAAGACATAAAGGCACCCCTACTAAGTTTTAACCTTTAAAGGATTTACTTGTCAATGAAAGAAAGGGAAACAGATTATCACTCTGGCAAGGATTTCTATTTGTAATTACTCACATTTTTTTTATTTAATAATGATCAATAAGACTATAGGATAAGAAGGGTACAATTCCACACAATTCCCACCACTAGAGTTCTACATCCCATCCCTTCCATTGTAAGTTTTGCTGTTTTTTATCTGTCTGGGAGTATGGACCCAGGGTCACCATGGGGTGCAGAAGGTGGAAGGTCTGGCTTCTGTCACTGCTTCCCTGCTGAACATGGGCCTTGGCAGGTGGATCCATACTCCCAGTCTGTCTCTCTCTTTCCCTAGTGGGGCAGGGATCTGGGGAGGTGGGGCTCCAGGACACATTAGTTCATCTAATAGCTTTGTAGTAGTAGTTCACTTTAGTTTAATTTGCATTCCTAGTGAAAAGAGTAACTTGAGTTTTGATGAAATCCAATCTAACCACTTTTTAAGCTTTATATTTTATTGAAGAAAATTTAACCTAATCTAAGTTGTTTAGATTTTTTTCCTATAAATTGTATATATTTAAGCATCACATTCAAGTTCATAGTCCATTTTGAGGCAGCATTTCTGTATAATGTACATGTGGTGGGGGAGGTTGACATTCACTTTTTCACTGCATATCCAATTTTCAGTCACTCCTTGAAAATGTCCATTTTCCCTTATTAAATTTTTTTTCTTCTTGCTGTTGCTGAGCTTTTATGTATGTGCAATTTCACTGCTCAAAGATAACTTTTGCATAGAGAGAAAGTCAGAATGAGAGACCTGACATTACCAAAATTTCCCCCAGGGTAGCAATCTCATGTAGTTAGAATCTATGTCATGGGTATAGCACAATAGGCACTCTCACAGGTGAACTCTCTTGCCAACCCCGGCCCCACTGAATCTCTTTTATAGCTTGTCAGAAAAGTAACTAAGTATGGACTAATATGTAAATGCTTTATTGCTTTACGCAAAGTCTTGAAATCAGCATAAGTTGCCCAAATATTATCTTTTCAAAAATTGCTATTGTTCTAGGGCCTTTGCAATTCCATACAAGTTTTAGAATTTCTATTTTACAAAAGCCACCTATTTGCATTGGGTATGGTGGTAGATTCCTTACAGTCCCTCTTTTTTTTTTTTTTTTTTTTTAGAAATTTTCAGTATAGAAGCTATATTCGGAATCCTTTGTTAGGTTCATTTCTAGGTGTTACAGGTGGCTGTTTCTGCAATTTTGTTTTTTAATTTCCATTTGTGATTTTTCTATGAGCTTATAAAAATGCAGTCTTTTATTTTCCAGGGCACTTCTCAGTTCTAGTTTATGGTGGTACCTAGGATTAAAGATGGGGCCTCAGAGCTTCAGTAACTGTTTTGGTTTTTCCTTGTTTGATAGAATTTGACTTTGAAACCATACAATCCTAGAGTTATCTTTTGGTAAATGTTTTCGATAATTAATTCAACTCCATTTTTTAAATTAGATATAAGGCTATTGGAATGATTTTCCTCTTGTATCAATTTAAACGTGTTTTTTTTTTAAATATATATATTTCCTTTTGTTGCCCATGTTTATTGTTGTGGCTATTGTTATTGTTGTTACTACTGTCATTGTTGTTGTATAGGACAGAGAGAAATGGAGAGAGGAGAAGGGGAGAGAAAGACACCTGCAGACCTGCTTCACCGCTTGTGAAGCGACTCCCCTGCAGGTGGGGAGCCGAGGGTTGAACTGGGATCTTTACTACAGTCCTTGAGATTTGCCCCACCTGCGCTTAACCCGCTGCGCTACCGCCCAACTCCCTAAGTGTGGTTTTTCAAAAAAGAAATTGGTCGGGAGTCCGGCGGTAGCGCAGCAGGTTAAGTGCAGGTAGCGTGAAGTGCAAGGACCGGCTTAAGGGTACAGATTTGAGCCCTGGGCTCCCCACCTGCAGGGAAGTCGCTTCACAAGCAGTGAAGCAAGTCTGCAGGTATCTATCCCCCTCTCTGTCTTCCCCTCCTCTCTCCATTTCTCTCTGTCCTATCTAACAATAACTACAACATTAATAATAATAATAAAACAAGGGCAACAAAAAGGGAAATAAATAAAAGTAAAACAAATAAATTTGCCTTTTTCATCCATAATGATGCTGTTAATGATACTTAGTTGCTATATTTTCAGTAGTTGTTATATCTGTAATGACAATTCTTTTTTCTATATTTGATAATGATTTCATTTTGTTCTTTTCTTTCTAGATAGTTAACCTTTTCATTCAATGACCTGATTTTTTTTTTTAAGTGGGAGGCTTCATTTTACTCTCATTTAGTATTTCAGTGACTGATGGTATAATAACACAATTTTCCTTTCTTTATTTTCCTTTATTTATATATTATGTATTTACTTTTATTGTTACCCGGGTTTTTGCTGGGGTTTGGTACCTGTACAATGAATCCATTGGTCCTAGAAACTTTTTTTCTTTGTTATTTGATAACACAGAGAAAATCTGTGAGACAAGGAAGAAAAAGAAAGGAAGAGAGACATTTTTTTTTACTGCTCATAAGCCTTTATCTCTGCAGGTGGGACCAAGGGCTCAATCCCAGGTTCTTATCCATGGTAACATGTGCTCAACTGGCTGTGGTGCCAACCAGCTCCTTCTTTTTTCTAGCTACTTTTATTTTTTTTACTTTCTTTCCTCTTTAGAGTTTATTAAAGTAGATCCTTAGGTCCTTGATTTTTATGATTTTTTCCAGAATCATAAGCATTTGAATCTCTAAACTCCCCCTGCAAAGTACTACTGTAGCTGTATTTCAAGAATGCTGATGTATATTTTCCTTTATTAGTTTAAATTATTTTCAAATTTCTTACCATGTTGACAATGACACATGAAATAAAAAGATTTAGTTTCCCAAATTCACAGATACTTGGAATTGTCCATAATAGTTTATTACACTGATTGTTTTATTTCTTTAGGGTCAATGGATATGTTCTATATGATACATTTAAATTAAGACTTGTTTAATATAATATATGGCTTATCTTTGTGACTTTATCACATTTTTTTAGTTGTTGAATAAAGTACCCTACAAATGTCAGTTAATCAAGGTTAATGACAGTGTCACTTGTACTTTCTCTGGTTTTACTGACTTTGTCTAGTTTATAAAGAATGGCATTAAAATGACCTATGATTATTAAATGGTCTATTCCTTCATTTAGGTCATTTAAATTTTGCCTCAGTTATTGGGACTATTTCCAGTAACAAAAGGAATTATATTTGTAGTGAATTTCCCCACTTATCATTATGAATTATATTCTCTCTATAATCCTTTTAAGTCTGTTTTGAATTGTTTTAATCTTTTTATTCATAGTCAGTGAGAATAATTTAATATGCATTATTAAATACTGTCAGTCAGCAGGACAAGGTTTTTTCACACTCCTCAGTTGTGAAAATTACTTTGCTATGATGGCAGCTTATTCTTCTATTTAAAATTCAGATGTGTCTTATTAGCTTCTAAAACAAAAGAATTATGATTTTGATTGGAGTTAGTTAAAGATGAATTTGAGAAAAGGATTTTTTTTATAAAATGAAATCTTAACACTGAAAATATCTTTGTTCATTTGTTTATAAAAACGTAGGTTTTGACAACCAAGGAGGTGTCACGGCAGTAGAGCACAGGACTTGCATGATGTCCAAGGCTGAAGTTCAGTACTACATATGCCAGAAATGTTCTAGTTCTCTTTGATAAACATTAAAATTTGCATTTGTAGCTTAGAAAAGTCTTATATTTTCAAGTCAGTTAGGGTAAATTTAAGAATAAAAGAATTCTTTCCTCAACCTTCCTAATTATCTGCCTATTTTATCTTGACTAAAACTGCTAAAGCATTTGTTTTCTATCTTGACTGCTCCTCAGAATGATCTGCATAATGCTTCATGAAGTTTTGACCAAGTACTTAATGAGGAAATTAATAGTGAATATATGTGCATATTCATATATATTTAATTTATTTACTGAATAGATACATAGAGAAATCAAGAGGGAAGGAAGAGACTGAGAATGAGAGAGAACCCTGTTCACTGTTTCACTGCTTATGAAGCTTCCCCCTGCAGGTGGGGAGCAGTGGCTTGAACCTGGGTCCTTTTGAATTGTAAAATGTATACTCTACACAGTGTGCCACCACCCAGCCTGCTTAGTGATTCTAAATACAGTCCTCTCTCCTTTTAACTGTTAATCAGTTCCAGACTCTACCACAATAACTGAATTTCTGTGAAGTAGGATTCTTTATAAAGCAAATATTTTCATAGTTATAGCATAGAAAACCTGTCTACAACCTTCTAAATACTTTTTTTAAACATTATCAGAGCCCTCTAGACATGAAATAACCCCTCCCCCTTAGCTTTGCTTCCTTGTTGAAAGAGACAGTAGCCATTGCACTGATATTCTTTTCATCTTTATAGATGGAGAGAATGATAGACTCATTCAAGTCGTAATGGTGGGCAACCTCCATGATTTTCTTGTCATCTTTGATCATATCCAAGAGTTTCACCTTCTCCTGGATGGTAAATATCTTCTTCCATTAATTAGTTTCATCATCAGAAGGCTTAGAAGAAGCAGCATGCTTAGGAGCCACTGTGGAGCTTAGATAAAGGTTCTCAGAGACTGCAAACACAAGAGCAAAGATACTTCTGATACTTAGAGATGTAGGTGTGTGCATGAGAGAAACTCACTGTGATTGGTTTGGTTTCATCACACCTGGTTTCAAACATGCATGAGGAGTGGTGGAGCGACTGCACCTGGCATTGAAGGATTTGTGAGGGTGCTCAAATACATAGGCCTACAGCCCATATGTACAGTAATTTTAATTGTAATATAGGGTGTATAATTGGCTCAGACAACCAAGTGCATGCTGTCAAATTTTCAATGTTTCCATCAACTTTTTAACGAAAATACTTGAAAAAATCATAACAAAGTGAAGCCATGGAAGTGGAAGCACGATGTGGCAAGGGACAACCGTACTCTGAAACCCCAGCCACAGAAATGAACCCCCAGTTTCTTGCTGATATTCATATTGTCTACCATTATCTCCATATGTACATGTTTCTTTTCAACTATGTAAATATTTAGGTAATTTGTTTTTAAATCAGTTTTTGGATGGAAACCAAGTATATTTGTTGGTTTGAGAATGGCCCTATATAATGCCTTTCACCACACTAAATATTTATATTTTACATTACATTTAAATATTTTTCTGTCATTTCCTCATTTGGTATCATGCAGAAGCAAGATCAAAGTCAGAAGGATTCTTCTCCCTTTCAGGTGAATTGTCTGTTTTTCTGCAGCATTAAATCAATATTTTTCTAACTTAAAATTAATAAATAACACTTAAGGTTATTCTTGGTTTCGCTAATATTTCCCTGCCACATTCGTTTTTATCTAAAATTCTACTCTTTGTTGGCTGGCTGTAATATCCACCCCCATTTGTTCAGATTCCTTTCTGGAACATTAGTATTTTTTTTCCTGACAGATTTTCACTCTTTATCTTCTACATAAATCCTTATCTCTACTTTATCACTTTAATGCCTTCCTGTGGATTCAAGCGGAATTTCTGAAGATCATCATGAATTTCATTTTTATAGTGTGAATTTTTAAATTCTAATCTAGACTTCATAAATTTATGCATTTGTTCAAGTAGTTGTTTACAAGAAATCCCTGAGATTTTTCATATGCATAATATCTACAACGAGAGCTCTTTATTTCCTTACTTCAATTTTTAACATTCATTTATAAATTTCCATAACCATTTAATGTAGGCACTGTTCTCACAGGAGAGACAAGAAAACTCTATCACTGGGAGGAAAAGGGGTTTGTCCTGGTTTGTGTAGGTAGGAAAGGTAAGGCCCAGGACTCCCTCTTCTCGGAAATTCAACTTCTAGATCAATGGGCTGCTCTGTGTTTCCCTCTTGCCAGCTTTACATCCAGTTATTTCCATCACAGTCTGGCTTACCCACTATTTAGTCTCACTTCAAAGCCTATGTTTCTTTCAAGCCTCCGACACAAAGCAGATGCTATCTAAAAATTACTTTCTAAAATGTACATAATAATTTTGTCAGATTTAGATTGTTTCTTTGCATTTTAAGTATTATCTTCTTTGACTCTGCAGCAAAAATCTTTCCTAAGCCTTATGACCACCACTCCCCACCTCTATTTACTCTGAACTAATAGGTGTCAACCCAGATCTGATGTTTATTATACACAGGCAGGTAGCTTAAATCTTGAATATCTTTACACTCCATTTGCCAAACACTTGCTTCTCAATGTTGGAAGTTGAGCTCCTTGAATTCTCCCCTGGATCTTCGCCAGTTACCGGAGGAGGAGGAGGAGGAGGAGGAGGAGGAGGAGGAGGAAGAGGAGGATTTTATTGTTTCAAAAGATTAATAATGAGATAATACATAAGAGGCATTCATCTGGTTATCTAGACTATGGCAAATGTGTTAAATAGCTATTATTTAAACATTGACGATACTTTTTTATATCTTGTGAGTTTTTACCCACTTAAATCTTTTAGTTTATCACTTTAGAGGCATTTGGGAGGTACTACCTCATGTTTGCTAGGTCATAATGCTGTTCTGAAAATTCCCAAACAAGTTTTCTTCCACCTCACATGTTATTGGCATCATCATGGCTGCACAGAAGCATTTTCTAATTTGTCTTTACTGATGTATTTATACCATCTAAGACTTGACTCATAAAGTGGAAAAACACAGTTAAATATCCTACCTAAAAAGAACATATAAACAGATATCAAAATAAATAAATCAATAAGCCTCTCAAGAGAGTACCAAGGTAGCTTCCTTGAAATGTCTTGGTATTTTGGGAATAATACATTTTGCCAATATGGTAATCCTGGAAATTCCTACTTATTTGTGACTAAAGAAAAGAATGTGAAAAAAAGCAGTGGGTGTGGGAACAGTGTTATCATATGCATCTTCAGACACAAACACACACACACAATGAAAAACAAAGAAATAGATATAATGTCTTGTCTACTGGGGGTAATAACAGATAATTTCTGCTATTTTTCTGTATGCAGAGATTGTGATTAAAAATTTAAAATACAGTGCCTTTTATAGCTATAGGAAACATAAGCTGATTTTGTTAAAAATAAAATTCCCTGGACATAAGGAGAGAATGAAGAACTGGTTTTGCACTTAGCACTGCACCCCCTCCTTACTCCCTATGGAATCAGCCTTGGCCGCTGAGGAGTAACTCAGCAATCACTAGAACTGCAGAACATCTGGAAAACATTTTCACCTTCTACCAGCTGAAGATGACTCATTCTGTATCAACAGCAATCAGGGGGAAAGGAATGGCATGGGATTGAAAGCAGTGTTTATTCAAACTGGCTGGTAATTTTACCAGTATTAAATACTTCCCAATCATTGAAAAATCTATAAGTACCAGAAAAGCTACAGCTGCCAGAAAAGGATCACTACAAATATTAGAGAACAACAATGGAAGAAAGCTGAGTCCTCGGAAGGTGTCTACATCCTATGCTTGCAATGATACAGACCACTCAGAGAGGCGGAAGAGGTGCAAACCAGGGATCAGGCACATCTAATGATTCTTACCTCAGTGCTTCTACTGGGGTCTAGGCAATGGTGACAAAAGTGCTGATTTTGTACAAGGGTGAGGCAGATCTCGGGACTACAAATGACACTTTCAGGAAGAGGATAAGAACCCATTTACATTCATGAACGCTCAAATGTGATTCAAAAACAACTATAAAAAATGCTTTTTTGTCAAGTGTGGTGGGTTGGCTGGTTACACATATAAAATTAAATATGTGATTTATCACAGGCCTGTTATCATTGGTTTGCATTGATAGAAAGTGTTCAACAAATGTTTCTGCGAGGGTTTATTTTTTTAAGATCACATTTACTCAATGAGAATTCATCAAGCAACATCAGTACATAGGCCATAATTCTCCGACAATCAGTTTTCCTTGTTATCTTTATTCTACTGAGCAATGTGATAAGAATGACAAGTACGTAGTGTATCTTATATAGCTGATAGTAGAAAATAAATTACAGAAAACCCCAGACTTGTGCTAAACGTTATACACCAGTAAAATGTGGTATCTCATCTACAGGAATGTAGGCCAAGACAAATAGTAATCATTTCCAGAGGCTCCAACTTGACTTATGACTGGCTGTGATCAATTTATGAAAAGAGTAAACCTAAAACATATATGAATGTATGTATGTATAATTTTCATCATTCTTGTGGATTCACCACTCCAGAATGACTTTTTCCAGATAGAGAGAGAAATAGGCATAGAGAGAAAGCCAAAGGGATTACAGCACTGAAGCATCTTCCAATGTAGTGGGGGAAGGATTCAAATCTGGGTTGCACACATGGCAAAACACAAACTATATTTTTAAGTATATTTTGTAAGAATCCATTTTCTCTTCAAGATATATCACCCACTTTCTCACTGAGAGTGGAATGCAAGTTTGTATGTCTCAGTGGTCTCTAACTGGATGGCACCATTATTGTTATAATGGTCAGTGGAATTCACTGCAGGAAGGAGATGAGGACCCTACTTTCCCCACACTCTCTGTCCTGGAGCAACTACTAAATGTATCTGTTTCTGTCATATATATATAATCTCACAAGTATGATAAACTAACAAAGTTAATCAGGATGGGACTAAGATCCTTACCCTGTGTTAAATACACATCAGTTCTTAAAGCTCTGATCTTTGAAGTGTTTAAGTAGAAATTAATACCTATAGCCTAAGTCCCTTAGCCAGAGTTGACAAACCACAATTCATTTCAAAGGTAATTATTTCCTTTTTATCCAAGTGTCTCCATGTATAATAAAGATGATGATGGCATGCAACTACTCAAAATACACATATTCTTCAAAGCAACAGAACTAGCAGTGGGGCATTCACACAGACTGATTCACCCATTCCTTTTATGGACTATCTCCCCCTCTGACTAGCTAGCAGAATTCCCTCAATCACTCTAAGGCAACCCTTGTTAGATAAAGTAAGGACTACAAAAGCTAGATAAGGTCAAGAGACTGGAACACTTTAATGATAGCCCTTTTGGTCACTATGAGGCCACCCAATCATCTGGGGCCCTAGTCAGGGAATCCTGGGATTCCCATGTAGATATGAAGGGCCTAGACCTTTAACAGATCCCGCTCTTCACCATCACTGGTCATCAGGAACAACACCATAAACCCTCTTGTGGTCCTCTACAGGACATTTCCCTCAATATAGAACAACAGTGATAGAAATTGTCCCACTCTCTGAAGGGAGGCTGGGTCAACATACTCTGTCACTCATGGAAGACTGATCTTGAAATGAGTGAACCTAGAATGCTCCATGCTGTAACTATGGAAAGAGAGCTCAGATTGACAGGGATGTAGAGGTTACATAGGCTCCTGTACAAAATATGAATTGGCCTGGGCCCTAGGTCAGATTGATAGGGTTTATAGTTAATGGTATTTATATACTCTCCCCATACTTGGGAGCTTCTCTCTGCCCTGATCCAGCTTTCCAGTCCTATTCTCAACTCTGACACCATCTTTCCAAACAATACTCTTAGCCCAGCTGCATATTAACTGTTGGGCTCAGGCAAAAATGAATAAAGTCATGAGCCCTTGGAACATACCTAACAGACTTCCTAGCTTCTTCCAACATGAAGGCCCCAAGTCTCATCTGTTATACTCTTACCTTTAGGTTCTTGATTATTAAACAAATTGTTCTCCTTTATATTTTGATGCTTTTCAGCCACCAAGTTTCAGATGCTAACCGGACGCCAACCTGACTTCCTGGTCAGATGACCTCACCAATGCGACCCAGAACCTCTCCTCTCCAGAGCCCTACCCAACTCTCATGTACAGCAGAGAAGCAATTACAGAAGCCAGGCCTTCCACCTTCTACTCCCCATAAAGATCTTTGGTATGTACTCCTAGAGGGATAAAGAATAGGGAAACTTCTCATTGAAGGGAGGGGACATAAAACTCTGGTGGTGGAATTGAATTGTACGGAATTTTACCCTTCTTATGCCACAATCTTGTCAATCATTGTTAAATCAAGAAGAGAAAAAAAAAAAAAAGGAGGGGGTGGAATTCAGGAAGAATCTAACTTCCTCTGTGCTAGTTAATGCCCTAAACAGCAACCATATCCACAGTTTGTAGTCACATTAGCCCCACACTCAAACCAACGGTTCTACCTGCACATCAGAATTTATAAAAGAGAAATTATTAGAGTACACATAAGACTACCTGATAACTATCTGAACTGGTCTTGTATTGTCATATGCTTAGAAAATCCCTCTAAAACAATATTGTGCTTTCCAGTGAATGCATAGACTATTTGTCTTTGTAGTCTATTTTTAAATATTGTGCCAGGTACATAGATACTTGCAGATGTGTTTGAAAGGAAGAGGATAACCTATACTTGAGATTAAACCTAGCATCCATAGAAACAATTCCAGCTCCATTATATGAAATAACAGTATCAACAAAGTATTTATTAAAATGACAAAAAAAACTGATTCAAAGAAAAAAGCCTAATTTCAAAATAATTATTTGAGAAACAGAATAAGTCATGAAACAATTTATCACTGTTTCAATGTCAAAATGACCCTACCATAGATTTTTTTTTTTTTTTGGCATACACACAACACATGGAGTGCATGACAAGCAATACGCTTTATGCCAGAGAGAATAAGAGCTGAAATATTGCAATTCAAAAAGATCATCTTTCAGAAATGTTTTTCTTTTCTTTTTCGGTGAATTTGTGAAACTAGAAATTAATGCTTTGAAGTATCAAGAGCTCCACTAAAATATCTACCCTCAAATTAATATAATATTTAGTTCATGTCTGAGAGAGAAGACTAGAGACACATCTGAACATCATATCTGGCAGTTCAAGCTGGAAGTAGTTTGAAAATGAGAATAAAGAAATATACATTCATTGGAAGGAATAATGGTATCAGAACGAACTCAGTGTTTAAAGGGAGCCAAGATGGCATTAGAGTCACAACATGACTGGTAATTTTCTGCAGTAGTTAACTGGTCTTCCTTAATTATGACAACTTTTTTTTGTATGTTTCAACCCAGTTTTCCCAGCACCATTTATTGAAGAGAGCCTCCTTTCTACATTTAATATTTTGGGCCCCCTTATCAAAGATTAGATGTCCATAGGTGTGGGGATTTAGTTCTGGGCTTTCAATTCTGTTCCACTGGTCTGTGTACCTATTTTTGTTCCAGTACCAGGCTGTTTTGATGATGATGGCCTTATAGTAGAGTTTGAGAACTGGGAGTGTGAAGCCTCCATTTCTGTTTCTTTTCCTCAAGATGGTTTTGGCAATTCTAGGTGTTTTCTTGTTCCAGATAAGTGACTGTAATTTTTGTTCTATTCTCTTAAAGAAGGTTGGTGGAACTTTGATGGTTATTGCATTAAATTTGTATATGGCTTTAGGGAGAATATTCATTTTGATGATATTAATACTTGCAATCCATGAGCATGGGATGTCTCTCCATTTCTTAGTATTATTTTCTATTTCTTTGAATAGTGACTCATAGTTTTCAGTAAACAGGTCTTTGACTTCTTTGGTCAGCTTTATTCCTAGGTATTTTATTGATTTTGCTGCAACAGTGAATGGGAGTGATTTCTGGATATCTTCTTCTTCAGATTTAGTGTTTGCATAAAGAAATGCCACTAATTTTTGCGCATTGATTTTGTAGCCTGACACCTTGCTATATTGCCTAATAACTTCCAGTAGCTTTCTGCTGGATTCTTTAGGTTTTTCTATGTATACTATCATATCATCTGCAAATAACGATAGCTTGACTTCTTCCCTTCTCATCTGTATTCCTTAGATTTCTTTCTTTCGCATGATTGCTATGGCAAGAACTTCTAATACTACGTTGAAGAGTAATGGTGATAATGGACAGCCCTATCTAGTCCCCAATCTGAAGGGGAATGCTTTGAGCTTCTGTTTGTTGAGTATGATATTGGTTGTAGGTTTGCTGTATATGGACTCCACTATCTTGAGGAATTTCCCATCTACTCCTATTTTTGTAGAGTTTTGAGCATGAATGGGTGTTGGATTTTGTCAAAGGCTTTCTCTGCATCTATTGAGATGATCATGTGGTTTTTGGTTTTGCTTTTATTGATGTGGTGAATTACAGTGATTTACTTACATATATGGAACCAGCTGACAACTTTCTTAGTAGAATGACACCTCTCTTCCTTACCTATTTAACTCTGGAGAAAACAAACATTTCTCCGTCTGGGTTAGTTGAAAATGTAATGACTTCTTTTGTTTATTTCACCTGGTCAATAGTAATTCAACAGAATTTTTTATTTGAACAACCTTTTTGTGATGAACCCAAAGAATTATCAACAAATCCCAATGGATGGCTAATGATCTTTCCAAATATAGTGTTTTCTTATTTTATTTTTAAAGCAAATGAACCTTTGGGTAAGGTAAGTTTTAATTCTAACTGTGGGTGGGATATATATTAGTTATCCTAGCATTTTAACTTTGAACACTTGGAATAATATCATACATAAAAGTATCTTAGTGCCTAGACCTCTAACAGATCCCTTTCTCTACTATGACTGGTCATCTCCATCAGGAGCGATATCATAAACATTCTTGCGGGCCTCTACAGGACATTAACCTCAAGGTAGAATAACAGTGGTGGAGAAGGTGAAGAATTCATTTGATATTTCTTGAGTTATATGGGTTTGTTTCAAACATAAAAGATATGTTATTTAGAAGGCAGCTGAACTTGAGGTGTAGAAGAAGTAATTTTGGTCATTTCATATTATTTGTAGCAATTTAAAGATGAAAAAGGAAGTATAGGTAGAGTAAGATTTCAGTAGGAGTAATAACCTTAGCAGAGGGCAAAGAAACAATTTCTCAGAAAAGGATATCAGGGTATGAAACCAAATTTAGAGACTATTAGAATAGAAAGCATTCAATTAAGAATAAGAGGAAAGCAAAATTGAGTATTATGAGGGAAGATAAGGAATGCCTGGCAGCACTGAGAATGTTTGAATTGTTCACTGAGAAACCAGGACTTGACATGGGAGGATATACCTCCTTCCAACTAATGTTTACTCAAACCTGAGGTATGTAGGAGTCTCAGCTTCTTGGACACTGACTTTGGCTATTTCAAATATATATTAACCTAAAAGATGCTATTGTGTGTCTTGGCAAGCACTGACTGACCTCCAGAGGGTGCACAGGTAGCAGAATCTAGATAAGCCCAAGTCTCCAGTACTGAGAAACATCATGGTTTGAAATAGTAGAAGCATTGGAACAACCAGAAATTATACATTGGCTAGAGATAAAAGTAGTTCGGGAGAGAGATATGCACTGAAGGATGTGGAAGAAGCTGTCATGATGAGGTCCTTGACTAGGACTTGAGTATGTTAAAGGAGAAATATACTGAAGATTTTTGCAGAAAGGGCTGTTAAGGTATTATGATCTGGGAGTCAGGCAGTAGCACAGCGGGTTAAGCACAGGTGGCGCAAAGCGCAAGGACCAGCATAAAGATCCCAGTCCAAGCCCCCAGCTCCCCATCTGCAGGGGGGTCGCTTCACAGGCAGTGAAGCAGGTCTGCAGGTGTCTTTTTCTCCCCTCTCTGTCTTTCCCCTCCTCTCTCCAGTTCTCTCTGTCCTATCCAACATTGACAACATCAACAACAATAATAACTACAATAATAAAACAAGGGCAACAAAAGGGAATTAATTAATTAATTAATTAATTTTAAAAGATATTATTATCTATGATTACTTTGCTTATGCACCTTAAGACCTCCTGAATAAGGTGGAGTTCTCAGTGAGAAGGGCAACTAGAATCTTAGATAAGACACTTTTCTCCCTTTCTGACAGTTGTAGAGAGGTTGTGGGGATGTGGTGGAGCCTGGCAGGGTCTGACCTGAGAGGTAAATCCATCCTGCTAAGTTAAGTCTCTCTCTCTACAGAGGGGTTGAGCAGAAAGGGGGACACATGAACCTCAAAAGGTTGGTGGCCATGTAAGTCTTCCCTCCCCCACAAAAACATCCTGCATCTTCCCACCAGAGCCTGGCATTCCTTAAAAAAAAAACATTAAGCCTGCTCCACCCTGCATTCCCTGATATTATGCCCTGTCCATTTATTTTCTACATACCAATCTTCTGCTTTGTCTTACAAATGACTAAAGGTCTCCTTCCTAATTCCCTGCAGGGTATTGCTTATCCTGCCAGTTGAACCCCTAGCAGCAATTGCTAGGGAGGTCCATACCATTCCTGGCCCTCTTTGCCTTTCTCTACCCCTTTCCTAACCATGTATGGTATTGTCAAGCCACTTCCATTTCTGTTTTGTCTCTTCCATGTTCTGACCTGGGGAAGGGCAGGTGTGCAGACCGAGAGGCTGACGCCAGCCACTGTGGTTGGTGCCACATGTCTTAACCAGGTGTGCTACCCCCCGTCTCTGGGGCGCTCAAATGAATAAAGATTTGTATTGCTTTGCCACCAGGAGCTTAGTCCCTGGTGCATCTCTCTCGTGCACGACGCTAGCCCGACAGACAGTCATTTCTTGGTCTCCATATCTTGCCATGGGGGTCAAAACAATCCTTGAATGCACTTTACAATAAACTTCAAGTGTGAACTACAGCATCCTGAGTTCATCCTGCTAACTCATCTTTGTGGATAATTGGTAAAACTGCTTTCCCATGAGATCCAGTTTTATTGCTTTCATGAGACCCAGTATATCCTTTTCTGACTTTCCCACACCAAAGACCTTCTCTTTATGTAACTACTGTACTTTGTGTATGTCTTTTGTATGAACAACTGGCATTTCACCATAGAAATAATTATTTGCCTATGGGGTTATGGATCGACTTGCTAATGTCCATGTCCAGCAGAGAAGCAATTACAGGAGCTAGAACTCCTAACTTCTGAAACCCATAAAGAATTCTGATCCATATTCTAAGAGGGGGAGAAATAATAGGAGAAGATGACCAGAGGGCTTTGAACTCCAACTCCATCAGGACCCAGAGAGAGAAGAGGAAAAAAAGTAAGGACAAACAGAAGTAGTAACAGGTATAGATGTTACTTAGAAAGGATGAGAAGACAGTGCTGTAGAAAAAAATATGGGTAAGTATATAGAAATACAGACAGTTATAGAAATAATAGTCAACCCATAGTTGCAGTCTTGAGAGAACTAGTGTATCTTCAATGGAGGGAATGGGGTGATCTCTGGTGGTGGGAACAGTGTGAAATTATACCTGTTATCATAATTTTGTAAATCAATATTAATTCACTACTAAAATTTAAAAAATAATTATCACTTGCCTGAAAGTCCATCTCTCTTCAAAGGCTAGGCTGTGTTTATTATCAGCACTGAGCCAAGTATACAACAAATAATGAATAGACTTTTAATGAATTAATTTAAATATATGTCAATAGTGTTATCAATGAATAATACTAATGACCAACTTTACTGCTTTGAAACAAAACTCTCAGATTAAGAATTTGTAACTGAAAAAAATGAGTTAGTCAGTAATGACCATATACACAGCTTACTATTAATCATACCTAAACTATTAAAAATGTAGGCTGAACCAGTCAGCTAAACTGATCTTGGAATATATTTTCAAATATCATATATTTTATAGTCATGTTTGGCTAAAAGTATTAGCATTTACAACACAGTATCTCCATAGTAACAGAGAAAAACATCTGATTCTGATTTGAGAAGTTATGCTTTTTAAAAAAAATTTTACTATATTTATTTATTGGATAGAGACAGCTAGAAATTAAGAGGGGAGGGCTAGATTGAGAGGGAGAGAAACAGAGAGATACCTGCAGATCTGCTCTTCACCACTTATGAAACTTTCCCCCTGGAGGTAGGGACCGGGGGCTTGAACCCAGGTCCTTATGCATTATAACATGTGCACTCAACCAAGTGCGCTACCACCTGGCCCCCAAGATTCTTTAATGATTCACTACCATTAGGGAAAAAGAGTGGTCATTCTTTTCTTCCCTAAAAAAGACATTAAAATTTCAGTGTTAAGATGTTAGAATTTGAGATAATATGTATGTTGAATGAGAAAAAGTCAATCTGCCTCTGTCATTATATTTAATAAATTATAAAGCATGAATATTTGAAATGAACAAGTATGACTTTTTAAAGTGACAATCATAAATATTTTCCATCTTAACATTTGGAGATAACTCATTTATAACATTCAATTCAACTGTTTTCAAGAACTGGTTAGTTTTATGTCTTTTTTTCTTTTCCATATCATTTGGTGGAAATACTGATTTAAAAAACATTTGTTGTCTTAGGAATATAGTTTCTCATCTTCCTATAGGAGGTATCTTCTTACCACTCCCACTACTAGCTAAAGTCTTCTTCCATGTAGTACTCTGGATCCCCCATATTCCCTCAGTTCCTTTTGACCTTCTCCATCAGTGTCCCTGTCTCTACATAAATAAGCCATGACTAGTCTAAATAGCACCTTGTGATTTTCCTTTCTTTCTCTGTATCTTAATTTTGTCTTATGAATGAAGACATCAAGTGTTTATCCTTCACCTCTGACTTACAAATGATATCATTTGTTCTATTTCATTCTGAATACAACAACAGGCATATGCAGATAATCTCTCTGATTCACATGGAAGGTACTAGCTTCTCAAAACAAAATAATTCTGCTGTTTCAAAAGCTACACAACGTTTTACTTGTTTATTTGAAGGTGCCTCCTGCATCAAAATAATGCTATAATATTTCAGTTCTCCTCCTCTTTTCGGATAACTGCCAGCATCAACGAGGAAGAAAACAGCTTACAATGTTCATGTACATAGGAGGAATTCTAAACCTAAGCAGGTCAGCTGCCAAGCAAGGAGGAATACTTAAAACCCTCCCACAGGGGACTGCTGAAATTGCACATGAAATGCTTGTCGGTGCGATTTTCTTCTAAGGCCTAAGGACTTCATGGAATTGTTAGTATATCTTGTCCACTTGAAAGATAGGCACAATAACTCAAAAGACTTTCCCTGCTTAATGCTAGAGGGTCTGGAAAGATACTGAAGACTCTAGCATTGCAAAGCCACATAAGTCAACCCAAAACAGATGTTCTGGTCACCACGGCCTAAATTTGAATTGTTCCTAAAATTCTCTAACACTGTCATCTCTGTCAAGTTGCTAACTTTTCCAAGCCTTGCTTTCTCATGTGTAAAATAGAGATAATAATATATATGCCATAGGATTGGAGTAAAGCTAAAGGTAATAATTAACACACAATGCATAGCATGTTTAATGACATAGTTACTGTTCAGGTCTCATGCTCTCAGCAACCAGGATCATTTATACTGCATGTATAAACTACACAATATAAATCTGGGCTGGAAGACTGGCTACCAAAACAGACTTTTTTACTTCCTCCTATTACTTCTACTCTTAAACATAAGCAACATACTTGGATTACAAAATTTAAAACATAATTTAAAAAGACATTAAAAATTAGAGGTTCACAACAACACTGATTATAAAGTACAAATATTTCCCCTGGCCTTAAGCATTTATAATTTTGCTTCTTCTCACCAACCCTCACTAGAGTGCTGTATTTGTTCCCCCCCCCCCCCCCCCCGCCTTTTTTGTTTGTTTTGTTTGTTTGTTTCCAAGGTTATCTCAGGGGCTTAGTTCCTGCACTACAAATCCACTGTTCTTGGTGACCTTTTTTTCTTATTGGATAGGACAGAGAGAAATTGAGAAAGGTGGGGAAATAAAGAGGGAGAAAGACAGACACCTGCAAGTGGGGTGTGGGGGGCTTTAATCTTTAATCGGGGTCCTTGAGAAGGTCTTTGTGCTTCCTACTATATGTGCTTAACCTGGTGTGGCACCACCCGACCCTTGAAAGCTGTATTTATATTACAGCTGACCATCTACATTGACACATTATCCACCAAACTTTACCTGAAGCTTTGCTTTTGGTCTTGTGCATCCTACAGAATTGGTCTCATGGGGGTCGAGCGGTGGGGCAGTGGGTTAAACGCATGTGGAGCAAAGCGCAAGGACCGACGTAAGGATCCCGGTTCAAGCCCCCGGCTCCCGACCTGCAGGGGAGTCGCTTCACAGGTGGTGAAGCAAGTCTGCAGGTGTCTATCTTTCTCTCCCCTTCTCTGTCTTCCCCTCCTCTCTCCATTTCTCTCTGTCCTATCCAATAACGAACAACATCAACAATGGCAATAATAATAACCACAACGAGGCTACAACAAGGGCAACAAAAGGGGGAAAAATGGCCTCCAGGAGCGGTGGATTCATGGTACAGGCACCGAGCCCAGCAACAACCCTGGAGGAAAAAAAAAGAATTGAATACTTCCTGTGCTAAAAATCTCTAGCTATGGCTATTCATCCCTTATTCCCTTCCTGCACCAACCACAACAATTGAATTTTGATTGCTTTGTATTTTCAAGAACTTCAGGACTGTACAGAAAGCATAGTGGTTATGCAGAATACTGAGCCCCCAGTTTTAATCCCCAGCATCACCATAAACTAGAGCTGATCAGTGCTCTGGTCTTTCTCAGTATCTTTCCCTCTGTAACTCTCTCTCACTAAAAAGAAAATAAATGAAATACTATAAAAGAAGAATGTTATATAATTGGACTTATATGGAATACAATCTTTTCAAATTGACTTCATTTATTTAGTAATATGTATTTAATATTCCTTCATATCTTGAGCATGTTTTAAAAGCTCACTCATTTTAGTACTGAATACTATTCTATTGTATGGATTACTCCATCTACTTTGTGTTTTTTATTGAGAGGTTAATGGTTTCCAGTACAGTTGTTGACACATGGGTGCAACTTCTCATCTCACCAAGATAGGTGAGCAGCTCCCCTGCTAGAACCTCCAAATAAGCTCCCCCCCCCCCTCTCTCTCTCTCTCTCTCACCTATAGAGATATAGACAAATAAGGAATGTGGTAGGGAATGGAGAGAGAAAGAGAGATGCTGCATTATTGCACCACCACATATGAAGCTTCTCTCTGCAGGTGGGGAGCTGGATCCCTGAACCCTGATCCTCACATACAGTGACATGTGCTCTGCCAAATGTACCACTGCCCAGTGCTCTGTATGCCATTATTTTAATTAACATTGATCGACCCCCCTGTGGAGAGAAGTCTGGAGAACTATCAGAAGGTTAGAGAAACAGACATTCCCATATGACCTAGCAATTCCTCTCCTAAGGATATAGCCTAAGGAAAACCACACCCACCCAAAGAGATCTGTGATACCTATGTTCATAGCAGCAAAATTTGCCTTTTTTTTTTATTGTTGTTGTAGTTATTATTGTTGTTGTTACTGATGTCATCGTTGTTGGGTAGGCCAGAAAGAAATCGAGAGAGGAAGGGAAGACAGAGAGGGGGAGAGAAAGATAAACACCTACAGACCTGCTTCACTGCCTGTGAAGTGACTCCCATGCAGGTGGGGAGCCAGGGGCTCCAACCGGGATCTTTCCACTGGTCCTTGTGCTTCGCACCAAGTGCACTTAACCTGCTGTGCTACCGCCTTACTCCCTGTATATATGTTTTAATAATGAGCATTTATATCTCAGCTAGGAATCACTGTACCATTTATTAATTAGAACTACTTCATTTCTTTAAAGTGTTTTCCAGTTTTGTTTAATAATGTATATAAATATTCCAAATGGGAGCCTTTTAAATATTCCTCCAAAATATAATGCACACGAGCTCATGGTCATTTCTCAGAGAAATATATTAATATTTAAGGTATTCACTAAGCACTCTAGCTAAAATTAGAACCTAAACTATTTCTTAGTAAAGAATCTTGTCACAATTAATAATTAGTTTTAGTTTGTTCCCCCCCTTCCCTATCTCCCTTCCTAGTATATTATATGGACTAGTTAACTGTTATATACTACTATTAGAATTTATACATATAGCCTTAAATTATACCATACACATTAAGATAGTTATTTATCCCCAATTTGTCAAAGTTTAAATTTAGATTTAATGAATGGGGAACATTTCCCAATATCACATAGCTAATAAAGGTGAAATCCAGATTTAGTCTCTAATCCCTGAACTGAGACCACAAAACTGCCTTTATAATAATACAGCAGTGAAATAGTCTAGTAATAACTACAGGGATTATAATAAAGAAAATTTAGTGGTTGAGGAGGTGGATTACTGGGTAGATTATATACTTCTGCAAACCTGAAGCCCTTAATTCTCTTCCTGGCCCTGCATATGCCAGGGTCAGAGTCTTGGCACATCTTTCTCTCTCTCTCTTTCCCTCTCCTAAAATTGATTTTAAAAGAAATACTTCAGTATACTTATGACATTATGCATCATTATATTTTTTCCCCTTTAGAGGGTTTGGAGATGGTTAGTGGTTCAGTGCTCCACTGCTCCTGGAGATCACCCTACCCCCCATTTTACTGCCTTTGTTGCCACTGGATAGGACAGAGAGAAATTGAGAGAGGAGGGAGGCAAGCTCACTGCAGGTGGGGAACCAGGATCCTTACCCAGTCCTTGTGCTTTGTGCCATGTGTACTTAACCCCTGTGCTACCCCCCCCCAGCCCCCATCAGTATTACCCCTTATCTCCCTGATAATAGCTGTCTGCAAAACACTCTCTCCTCCAATCTAGGTTCTTTGCCCTCATCACATACCCAGAGCTCCTAACCCTCATTGTTTTCCCTCCTAGCCCCTCAACTTTGCTATCTAAAACACCATTATCAGGTCCTTACAGAGTAACTCTTAATGCTTACATAAAATAATTTTTATTTTATAATTTTATAATAACATTAATTGTATGTAACATATTATATGTAATACATTATATACAATATAATGATGTTATTTTATAATTTTATTGTAGTATGCATTGCATCAAATATTTTATGAACATTAACTATTCTAAGATTACAATTATTATGGTGAAATACAAGATTATCAAGTAAAATCAGATTACCATGAAGTACTAAAGTGATATCTCAAATTGCTTTCCAGTAAACTACTGGTAAGTTTTTTTTTTTTAACTCTGATTCAATCCTGCAAAAGTTAGAAAACCAGTAAGCAAGGCTGGCAAAACTGCTGACTTGGATAGTGCACCTATTTTGTCATGCGCATGTCCCTTGTTCAAGATTGGTCCCTACAGCAATGAAATTTCAGTGCTGTGTTAAGTTTCTATCTTTCTCTCTTTATCTGAAAAAGTAAAAATTCAGCTCAGAGCAGTCAATCCTTGGTGATAGACATATTGAATATATGTATATATAAATTATAATGTGTGTACGTATACACTTATTAGAACTCTTCATGAATCCATAAATATTTAGAACATATTTGAAGACTGAAAGATACAAATCATAACTAAGCATCCCAGCTTTAGGGAACCCAAGGACTTTGGAAACATTTCTTGTCCAGAAAGAGACTAGAAGGGAAGAACAACAAAAAAAAAAAAAGCTCACCTTTTATTAGAAAAGAATACTCAGCAACAACATCTGGTCTTTCTGAAGAATAATAATCAAGGGGAGGAGATATTTCCATTTCCCGTCAGCATACCCAGTGTCAAATTGGAGCCAGGAACAGGAGCATTACAATTGTTAAAAAAGGAAAAAAAAAGTGTTTTTTTTTTCCCTGCCTCTTCCAACGTTCTTCCCACACATGTGAACTATTAACACATAGCATACCACCTAAGTACACATGCCTGGGAAAGGACATACTCAAAGTACAGAGTTAGTTGGCTACAGCTGCAGAGAGTTTGGTAGCATCTCTTTGGAAAAACATCTCCATCTCCCCCTGAGGACAATTATTTCCATCATCCTTGGGGAAAACTGTTCTAGCAGGAAACCTGAATTGTGAGGGCAAACCCCAGATAGTCAAAAGAGACTGCTTGGCACAGGTTCTGGAGGAAGGAAGAACTGGTCTAGGTAGTGAGACACAAATGAATAAAATAAAGCTGTATCTTAACAGCCAAATTATCTGTTTACTAGTTCTCCAAGTTTTTCATCTCAGGGCCACTTTCTACTCTTAAAAATTGAAAACTCAAAGACCATTGGTTTACGTGTGTTATATCTACCGCTGTTTATTATAATTTGAAACCTATATTAAATTAAAATTAAATTAAACTATTTGTTAATTTATTTTATTTTATTTTTATTTTTATTATCATTATTTTTAAAAATATCACTTTTTTCTTTTTTTATCTTTTTAAAAATTTTATTTAATTTTATTTATTCCCTTTTGTTGCCCTTGTTGTTTTATTGTTGTAGATGTCATTGTTGGATATGACAGAGAAATGGAGAGAGGAGGGGAAGACAAAGAGGGGGAGAGAAAGATAGACACCTGCACACTTGCTTCACTGCCTGTGAAGTGACTCCCCGGCAGGTGAGGAGCCAGGGGCTCAAACCGGGATCCTTATGCAGGTCCTTGTGCTTTGCGCCACGTGCGCTTAACCCGCTGTGTTGCCACCCGACTCTCTGTTAATTTATTTTAAAGAATATATTCATTGCATTTGAACGGAGATTATATTTCCAAAGCCAGTTAACTCAACAGAGAGTGAAAAAAGAAAATACTATCGATATTAAGAATGACTATTTTTGGAACTCTGTTAGTGGCACAACCATATGGTAAGATATAAATTCTACCTGATGGCCTATCTACTGCCCCATATAACTCTCTGAAAACTAAAACTTTAAAAACAAAGCAGCAGGTTAGCAGTATAACAATACCAGGCTTAAAAATAGCATTGTTTTGTTCCAATGTCCAACTGAGTTTTGTCTTATTTTCATTCCTACTGTTATAACAAAATGCTATTTATTCAAAGATATGATGTATATATCATTTATGCTCATTAAAGCATAAATGGTTACTTCTGAATAATTAAAAGTTTTCCTTTTGAATTCTCAGATATTCTGGAAAAAGTTATTGCTTTAATACTTGGGAAAAGGTACATATTATTTTATATAGCAAAACTTAGAATGCCTTGTAAATTATAGTATTTAAAGCTGTGATCACTAATTTATAAGTTTTGTTCTATATAAATAAGTTATCTTGAAATTATAATAAATGATACCAACATACTTTAAGGTGACAAAGATTTTTAGTATAAAATTCATTTGTTAACTGTGCATGTCCTTGGGAGGTTTTCCAAGCCAAAAATATTTCTAAAATAAATTCATAGAAAGGCTCTTTAAAATTACTAAATGTTATTTATTCATTTTTCAGATATAGACAGAGAATCTGAGAGATACACGGAAGATAGAGATGGAAAAGAGAAAGAGACACACTTTCAGACATGCTTCACGCCTCATGAAACTTCCCCCCCTGTAGGTAGGGAGACCAGGGCCTTAAACGTGGAGCCTTGCACATTGTAGCATGTACTCTCTATCAGGTTTGTAAGCACCCAAACCCTCATAGGAAGTCATTTTATGGGCTAGTAAGCACCAAGCTGGTGCAATGGATGGCATCTGTTGTGACTACATAGGCACTGTTTGATTCATTGGTGCCTAAGTGGTTTCTGCTATTAAGTATTTTGAATATCACCCCTGTTCACAGCTTATAGAAAACCAGCAGATAGGAGAGTATAAAGGAATATCAGGTGTTAGCTCACTGACTACAAAAATATATTGACAGTATGGTCAAGAAATCTATGATAGGGGGCCGGGTGGTAGCACACCTGGTTAAGCACACATAGTACGAAGTATAAGCACATGTGCAATGATCCAGGTTCTAGGCCTCAGCTCCCCACCAGGAAGGGATCACTTCAGAAGCTGTGAATCAGGTGTGCAGTGTCTATCTTTCTTTCTCCCTCTCTATCTCTCACTCCCCCTCTCAATTTCTCTCTGTCTTATCCAATAAAAAATAGAAAAAAAAAGTTTGCCAGGAGCAGTGGATTTATAGTGCCATCAATGAGCCACAGTGATAACCCTGGAGGCAGAAAGGGAAAAACAAAAGAAATCTATAATATATAGTTCCTAGAAACAGTGAAGTTATTTTCAATAGTTAAAAATAGAGAATATAAAATTGTGTTGAGTAATGTGCCTATTACCACTGTAGTAGAGAAGTAAGGTTATGATAGATTTAATTTTTTTTCTTTCTCTTTCTATCTGAATAAGTTAAACCAAAGCAGTGAAAGTCTAGAGACAATAAATATATATGTAACAAAAACACAGAAGCAAGCTTCTTGAACACTGATTTTTTTTTTCTTAAAAAGGTACTTGTGCAGTTTAAAATTGTTTCACTACTTTAAAAATGTTTCAGTTGCAGTGGTAGTCTAATTTACTGTGGAGGGAAATGGTAGTGAATGTAAAACCAAAGTTTTTGCTTGGATAGTTGCAACTCTGGAATACTGTTCTGTAATTTAAGAAAGATGTTTTGTGTTGTGCCCTTTGAAACAAAGTGACTGTTCTTATTAATGAAATAAAGGACATGAAAGACAACCACCTAATAGTTTCACTCATGTGGAATACAGAGAACTGAAATACATGAACTTATTTTTTAAAGGTAATAATAAAATTATCTCTAAGACTCTATGATAACTATAGTGGGTGTTGGGAGGAAGAGGCACAGAACTTTGGTGTAGGGTGTCGTATAGAATTCTACCCCTAAAATCTTATAATCATGTAAACCACTAGTAAACATTAAGAAAAAAAATCACTATATAAAGTAGCAAAAAGTTCCTATAAAAATGAGTGTACAACTCTTTAGCGGGAACAATAACAAATTACAAAGGTACTATAATATTTTAAATCTTTTGAGGTATTCCAGAAAATAAAATGGTACAAACTGAGAAAGTAAATAATAAAAGGTGTTGAAAAGTTCAGAACAAAACATGTGAAAAGCAGATATGCTCTGAGGTGAACTGAAGTGAAAAAAATTTTGTTTAAGATTTTATTTATTTTTTAGTGAGAAAGATAGGAGGAGAGAGAGAACGAACCAGACATCATTCTGGTACATGTACTGCCAGGAATTGAACTCAGGACCTCATGCTTGAGAGTCCAGTGCTCTAGCCACTGCATCACCTCCCGGACCACTATATTTGTGTTACAGTCATGACATATTCTTAGAACAAGTATTAGACATCACAATTTGATAGCAACTCCCATTTTCTTTTGAAAGTGGCAAAATAACTGGTTGATACCTCTTGTCCCTTGTTCAGTTTTTTTTTTACTGCTTTGTCTAGTCACATTTGAATATAAATAACATGCTTGTTCAATCTGGAAAATATGTATATAAATTGATTAAACAGGGAACATTAGCAAATGATGTGAGATCATATTGGCAGATGGTTGCCTGGGGGGATTCCAGAAGATGGAGGAATGAGAAGTTGCTAGTGGCTTGAGCTCCAACCATATCTACTGGAAAGGATATGGATTTTTTGCCTTTAGTAGGCCAGTCAATAAGGGGTCCTAGCAGTAACACCAAGGAGGTGACTATAACTCAATATGGGGTAGAAAATAGAGTAAAATGAAAAGGGAAAAATTTTTTTTCTTTTAAATTATTATTCCCAAGCGCACCCCCCACACACACAACCCCCCACCCCCACATAACCAGTCCCTGGGGACAAGAGCTCTTCTCCTAGCAGGCTCCCCTGCCAAGCTTATTCTTTACCAAGAATCCTGTCCCACCAGGGGGTACCATTCATTCCAATTCTATTCCCTTCTGAAAACTTTGGCCTTTTTTTTTCTAAGTAGCCAATCAGCTGCCTCTGCTCAGTAAGCCTGAGGCAATCAGAAGCCATCCAAGCTGAAGACAGAACAGGGTTTTTTACTCTGTTCTATTTTATTATCAATACAAGATAAACGCATAACCCTTTACCCCTATCCTTCAGGTTGGCCAGAATTAACTCTTAGTGTATTTTCCATTGCTAGGGGACTGGGTGTCTTAAAAAAGCCAGAAGAGAATGGCAAGATATCTATAGAGCCCTGAATGAAAAAGGGTTTCAACCAAGGATAATATATCCTGCTAGACTTTCATTCAAATTAGATGGAGGGATCAAAAACTTATTAGACAAACAACAGTTAAAGGAGGCAACCATCACCAAACCAGCCCTGAAAGAGGTTCTAAAAGACCTCTTATAAACAAGAACATCACTATAATACATGCAATATATCAGAGCAAACAAAAATTTGTTGAAAATGGCACTACAATACATTAAATCCATGAAAACAATAAATGTCAATGGCTTAAACTCACCCATCAAAAGGCACAGAGGGGGGATGGATCAGAAAACATAACCCAACCATATGCTGCTTGCAATAATCCCACCTGTCACAACAAGATAAACACAGACTTAAAGTGAAAGGATGGAAAACTATCATACAGACTAACGGACCACAAAAAAAGGCAGGAACAGCCATTCTCATCTCAGACACAATAGATTTTAAATTAAATAAAGTAATAAAAGATAGGCAAGGACATTACATAATTATTAGAGGATCAATCAGCCAAGAAGACTTAACAATGATTAACATCTATGCACCCAATGGGGGACCATCTAAATACATCAAGCACCTACTGAAAGATTTTCAAAAATACATCAATAGTAATACAATAATAGTGGGAGACTTTAATGCCCCACTCTCACACTTAGATAGAGAAACAAAACAGGGAATCAACAAAGATACAAGAGAATTAAATGAAGAGACTGACAGAGTAGACCTCTTGGATATTTTCAGAGTCCTCCACCCCAAAAACCTGGAAAAAACATTCTTTTCAAATGCACATAGCACATACTCAAGGATAGACCACATGTTAGGCCACAAGACAGCATCAATAAATTCAAGAGCATTGAAATCATCCCAAGTATCTTCTCAGACCACAGTGGAGTAAAACTAACATTCAACAACAAACAGAAAATTATTAAAAGACACAGAATTTAGAAACTAAACAACATACTCGTTAAAAAACACTGGATCAGAGAGTCACTCAAGCAGGAAATTCAAATGTTCCTGGAAACAAATAAAAATGAAGACACAACCTATCAAAATATTTGGGACACAGCTAAAGCAGTATTGAGAGGGAAACTTATAGCCATACAAACGCATATTAAACAAAAGAAAAAGCTCAAATTAACGACCTTACTGCAGTCTTCAAGGACTTAGAGGAAGAGTAACAATGGAACCCTAAAGCAACCAGAAGGACAGAAATCACTAAAATTAGAGCAGAAATAAACAACATCGAAAATAAAAGAACCATACAAAAGATCAATGAAGCCAAATATTGGTTCTTTGAAAGATTAAACAAAATTGACAAACCCCTAGCCAGACTCATCAAACAAAAAAGAGAGAAGACTCAAATTCATAGAATTGTAAACGATGCAGGAGATATCACAACAGACAACACAGAAATGCAGAGAATCCTGCGAAACTTCTATAAAGAACTATACGCCACCAAGCTAGAGAATCTGGAAAAAATGGAACAATTCCTAGAAGCATATGCCCTTCCAAAACTGAAACAACAAGAACTACAAAATCTAAATGCACCAATCACAGACAAAGAAACCGTTATTAGGAACCTCCCCAACAACAAAAGTCCTGGACCAGATGGCTTCACAAATGAATTCTACAAAACTTTCAGGAAACAGTTAGTACCCATATTTCTGCAGCTTTTCCATAAGATTGAAGAACCAGGAATACTCCCTTCCACCTTCTATGAAGCCAACATCACCCTGATAACAAAAGCTGATAGGGACAGAACAAAAAAGGAAAACTACAGACCAATATCTCTGATGAACATAGATGCCAAAATATTAAACAAGATCTTGGCCAACCAGATACAGCAACATATCAAAAAGATTGTTCATCACAATCCTGGATTCATCCCAGGAATGCAAGGCTGGTTCAACATCCGTAAGTCAATCAATGTCATTCACCACATCAATAAAAGCAAAGCCAAAAACCACATGATTATCTCAATAGATGCAGAGAAAGCCTTTGACAAAATCCAACACCCATTCATGCTCAAAAGTCCACAAAAAATGGGAATAGATGGGAAATTACTCAAGATAGAGGAGTCTATATATAGCAAAGCTACAGCCAACATCATACTCAATGGACAGAAGCTGAAAGCATTCTCCCTCAGATCAGGGACTAGACAGGGCTGTCCACTGTCACCATTACACTTCAACATAGTATTGGAAGTTCTTGCCATAGCAATCAGGCAAGAGAAAGAAATCAAAGGAATACAGATTGGAAGGGAAGAAGTCAAGCTCTCACTATTTGCAGATGATATGATAGTATACATAGAAAAACCTCAAGAATCCAGCAGAAAACTACTGGAAGTTATTAGGCAATATAGCAAGGTATCAGGCTACAAAATCAATGTACAAAAATCAGTGGCATTTCTTTATGCAAACACTAAATCTGAAGAAGAAGACATCCAGAAATCACTCCCATTTACTGCTTCAGCAAAATCAATCAAATACCTAGGGATAAAGTTGACCAAAGAAGTGAAAGACTTGTATACTTAAAACTATGTGTCACTACTCAAGGAAATAGAAACTGATACCAAGAAATGGAAAGATATCCCATGCTCATGGACTATAAGAATAAATATCATCAAAATGAATATTCTTCCCAGAGCCATAAACAAATTTAATGCAATACCCATCAAAGTTCCACCAAGCTTCTTTAAGAAAATAGAACAAACACTACAATCATTTATCTGGAACCTGAAAACACCTAGAATTGCCAAAACCATCCTGAGGAAAAGAAACAGAAATGGAGGCATCACACTCCCAGACCTTAAACTATATTATAAAGCCATCATCATCAAAACAGCATGGTACTGGAACAAAAATAGGCACACAGACCAGTGGAACAGAATTGAAAGCCCAGAAATAAATCCCCACACTATGGACATCTAATCTTTGATAAGGTGGCCCAAAGGATTAAATGGAAGAAGGAGGTTCTCTTCAATAAGTGGTGCTGGGACAACTGGGTTGTAACATGCAGAAGAATGAAATTGAACCACTTTATGTCACCAGAAACAAAAATCAACTCCAAAATGGATCAAAGACCTGGATGTCAGACCAGAAGCAATCAAATACTTAGAGGAAAACATTGGTAAAACACTTTCCCACCTACACCTCAAGGACATCTTTGATGAATCAAACCCAATTGCAAGGAAGACTAAAGCAGAAACAAACCAATGGGACTACATCAAAATGAAAAGCTTCTGCACAGCCAAAGAAACTATTAAACAAAGAGATCCCTCACAGAATGGGAGAAGATCTTCACATGCCATACATCAGACAAGAAACTAATCACCAAAATATATAAAGAGCTCAGCAAACTTAGCAACAAAAAAAGCAAATGACCCCATCCAAAAATGGGCAGAGGATATGAACAAAACATTCACCTCAGAGGAGATCCAAAAGGCTAACAAACATATGAAAATCTGCTCTAGGTCACTGATTGTCAGAGAAATGCAAATTAAGACAACACTAAGATACCACCTCACTCCTATAAGAATGGCATACATCAAAAAGGACAGCAGAAACAAATGCTGGAGAGGTTGTGGGGACAGAGGAACCCTTTTACATTGCTGGTGGGAATGTAAATTGGTACAGCCTCTGTGGAGAGCAGTCTGGAAAACTCTCACAAGGCTAGACATGGACCTTCCATATGATCCAGTAATTCCTCTCCTGGGGTTATACCCCAAGGACTCCATAACACCCAGCCAAAAAGAGGTGTGTACTCCTATGTTCATAGCAGCACAATTCATAATAGCTAACAACCCAGGTGCAACCCAGGTGCCCAACAACAGATGAGTGGCTGAAAAAGCTGTGGTATATATACACAATGGAATACTATGCAGCTATCAAGAACAATGAACCCACCTTCTCTGACCCATCTTGGACAGAGCTAGAAGGAATTATGTTAAGTGAGCTAAGTCAGAAAGATAAAGATGAGTATGGGATGATCCCACTCATCAACAGAAGTTGAGTAAGAAGATCTGAAGGGGAAACTAAAAGCAGGATCTGACTAAGTTGAAAGTAGGGCACCAAAGTAAAAACCCTGTGTTGAGGGGTAGACATGCAGCTTCCTGGGCTGCTGGGGGGTGGGGGTGGGTGCGTGGGATTGGACATAAACTTTTGGTGGTGGGAATGGTGTTTATGTACACTCCTAGTAAAGTGTAGTCATACAAATCACTAGTTAATTAATATGAGAGGGGGAAAATTAATTGTATGTCTCGAAGTTTTTAAAACACAGACTGAGTCTTTTTAATATATAGGCTGTGTATTTGATATGCAGACTCTCTCAAAAGCCTAGACCAAGTAGGTCAGAAACATCCAATAGCACAGCTACATACAAGATACTGGTACTATACAGCAAACCCTAACAAAAGGACTTTTCAAAGTTAACCCAATTACCAAATAATGTGATGATAACATTAACTATCCATTGTCTTTTTGAATCCTAAGACAGCAGGGACCTCACATCTCCACTATAGAGCCTATATTTCCCCCAGTCCTGGAACCTTAGGATAGGGCCCACTTTCCCATATGCCTCTCCCAATCCATATCAAATAATATTGCATCTGCCGATCACAACCTAACCAACCCAACTATTGCCACCTCAACATGCTTCAGCTCCGACTGTGTCCAGAGACTTGAGGTGTGGAATGACAACCCTTCAGCTTCATTACTCAGGTGAGACCTTTCCTTTCATAGTATTCTCTAATTCCATCCCAGGTGGTTCACTTTCTAACAAAGTCCCAAAACCTAGATATAGACCAGGTTTTGTGAGAGAGAGCATATGTTCACACGTATCCATAAACTAGTGCAAAATACATACCTGAAAGCAGAAGTACACTAGAGGTTGCAGTGAATACCCCCCTAACAGTTCCTCTCCACTATTCCAACCTTTGGGTCCATGATTGCTCAACAATTTGTTTGGCTTCATATGTTAACTCTCTTTTCAATCACCAAATTCCAGATGCCATCAGGATGCCGGCCAGGTTTCCCTGGACTGAAGACCCCACCAATGTGCCCTGGAGCTCTGCTTCCCCAGAGACCCACCATACTAGGGAAAGAGAGAGGCAGACTGGGAGTATGGATCGACCAGTCAACACCCATGTTCAGCGGGGAAGCAATTACAGAAGCCAGACCTTCCACCTTCTGCAACCCACAATGACCCTTGTTCCATGCTCCCAGAGGGATAGAGAATGGGAAAGCTATCAGGGGAGGGGATGGGATATGGAGATTGGGTGGTGGGAATTGTGAGGAGTTGTACCCCTCCTACCCTATGGTTTTGTTAATTTATCCTTTCTTAAATAAAAAATAAATTTAAATAAAAGCACTCCTTAAAAAAAGAAAGAAAGAAAGAATGCTTGACTCACTATAGTTCGTCAGAAAACTATGCAGTGTTGTCCCTCCCCACCTCCATCTTGCCCACCCTTCACTTCTCTACCCCTGCATTTCCACCTCAGCTATTCCACTTTAGCAACCTGCACTCTCTCACAGAGGTCACAGGTAATGTGTGGTTTGCAAAAACACTCATTTATATCCAGTTGTCACATTTTATGTGAATATTGTTGAGAACAATGCCAGACCACATTACCCAATTATGTGTGTTTTGAAAAAAGCACAAAAATTTGGTGCTGGAAGTCTTCCCTATAAGAAAAGTATTTCTGTTTTTTGTGTCCTTAGAAATAACACAAATCTTGTAACTTTTTCTGTTTTATTCTATTTTCCTTCTCAAGATGCTTAGAGTCTCAACCTTTGCTTCAACTCAGAGGTTCAGCTTTGTTTTTTGTGCTGGATCTCAATAAAATACCTTTAGAAGAAAGGCATCTTATAAATATATAGTTCTGATTTAGTCACTAACATTGATTTTCATATAGTTCTGGTTTTCTTTTTATGTTTTTGCTTTTATAAACCACCACAAATCCTTTGTAGATCTGGAATATAAGTGAATTTTTTAAAAAGTGAAAAAAACATGTCTGTTGTTATAGAAAATCAGCATTTACACAAAGTCCCGATGTCTTAATAATTTATGCTCTATTTTAATCTGATAATTCAAAAAGATTCCTTGTAGTGTTGTTTCCATGGGTAGATGAGTATATCTGAGATACGTCTGGACTGTGTCATATAGAGTCACCTGAAGACAGCTTTTGGAGATGCTGTCCTGAGACTAGTTATTGGCTGATTTCTTATTATCAAAATCTCTTCACAACTTACGCCAGCATCAGCCATCAACCAAGCAGAAAAGTCTTTACAGACTTTAGAGATTTTAACTAGTTCCAAGGATTTTAAGAGCACCCAGATGTTATGTTACATAAAATACAATTGCTCTGCATCTGGTGTCTATCCCTATATCCTCATGCCTTTGAGATCCAAGGTTCTTAAATTTGAGAAGGTAAGAATTATCTAGAGGGTTCATCAAACCACAGGAAAACTTCTTCCACTCCAGATAGTTTGGAGAGAGAATCTGATTATTTATATTTCTATCACCTTTCCAGGTGAGGGGGAAGCTGCTAGTCTGGAAACCACACTATAAAAACATTTGAGTAAGGCCACTCCATTTTCCTAATTAAAACACTGTCAAGGACTCTGACCTGCCTATCACATTAGGCACACAAGTACTTCCAGCTGGCATTCATAATCTCCTTCAAGGAACTGGTCTAGCCTCTCACTCCATAGGTACATGTGCCTAGACTCCAGCCCCAATTACTTCCTCACTGTGCCTTGAAAACACACCAATCCTGTGCACATTCTTATCTTCCAGATTTAAATCCACTGTTCACTGCTCTAGTCAGCAGTGTATTTTCTTCAAAAGACTTCTGGAAGCCATCCACAATTCTTCAGTAGAACTCTGTCCGTTACTATAATACACGTGGCAGAAAATGGAGTTGCTGAGGAGGATTTGTCCCCCTCCGTCAGGACGTCCACCATGTAGAGGGCTGGCTAGCCAATGACAGGTAAAGGGGAAACTAGCGCTATCCAGTCAACCTAAGACAGGGCACCTGGTACTACTGGGCAAAAAACGACCAGGTGTTCCGATGACGGGTAAGACGGAAGGCTGATCCCCAACCTAAGACAGGCACAGCCCACCCTGCCACAAAATAAAGTCCGCCAAACATCAAGACATGTATCCTTTTATATATATATATATAAGGAAGGGGGACATGTGGGGAGCCACATGTGCCCTCAAGGTTGCTATTGGCATGGTCACATAGCCATTGTTCACAGAAGGCCTTGTTTAAAAGATAACTTTGTTTCCTAACTAGAGTCTTGACAAAGAAAAGTTTCTGTTTGTCACCACTGTACCATTTCTCGTAAGTCAGGTAACTTGCCCACCTCCCTATGAATCACCCAGGACCTTCCAGATAACGGCTAATCACCATGACAACATGCCACATCAACCAATTGTCCCCAACTGCTAACCTCCCCCTTACCCCGACCTTAAAAACAGCACCTTTTGTGCTAATAAACAGACTTGATCAGAATCCTGTCTTGTCTCATTTCTCTCTTCCATCTCTTGTCCTCATTCCCTCTCCCTCTTGTCCTTGTCCTCACTCCCTCTCCTAGGTTTACCCACGCTGAAGGTCACTTGGGACAGGACATTCAACAAGAAACTACTTCCCATCTCTCACTCTCTCATGAGATTTGTAAGCAAATGGTAAGAAAATGCCTTTGGTGCTGGGAATGATACTCTGTGTGAGAAGCCATGCTTCACATATCCTGAGTTTGATCTCTAGCCAGAGAGAAAGAGAGAGAGACTTGTAATAAGCGAGGCCTAGGTCCAATATTTGGTTCTATAGGTGTTTGCTGTATGACAGAATATATTACTTAATTATGAGCACTAATGTGAGATAATACCTCCTTCAAGGGAAGCCAGTAAGTAATAAATGTGATCATCGACACTCAGTGCTAAAAAACTCCTCTGCCAAATAAGGTAGTAAACACTGGTAGCAGTTTTCTAGAAATTTTAAAACACTACCCACAAATTCTGACAGTTTGCCTAGATGCTCAAATTTAATGTCTCTTCTCTTTGAATGTGTGCTCTATGACTGTATTATGAATAGAATATCACATAAAGTTACTTTGTGACCCAGACACTACTCACTGGCAGATGCCATTTCCTATCTCTTAAGATGCTCACTGATGGTTTCACTTTGGGACCAGGAAGCCCAAGGAGTCCAGGGAGAGGATCCCAAACCCCAACTCACAGTAGATGCTCCAATGCCTTCACTACCCCCATGGTCACATGAAGTGCAGATAGCCATTGCCATCATTCTCAAACAAAATTACAGATTTGTGAGCAAAATAACTATTGTTTACAACCATCACAACCTAGCAATGTTGTTGTGATGACAAAGCTATGTGTTGGGATGACAGGTTATTATCTTTGTATCCTTTCTTTTCTATCTGAGGGGATAACAGTTCCAAGTAGAGAGTCCTCCCAGAAGAGTCCCTTTTTGTGGGTTCTCTAGGAAAGAATTTGTTTTAGTGCAAGAAAAATGCAACCTTAGTTCTCACCTACATGATTACCACCAGAGTCATGGCAAAAACCCCAAGGAATTAAAGATTTCATAAATATGAATGAAGTTTAAAAATAAAACTCTATACAGTCAGTAGTACGAATAGCTGTACTGATTCATCATCTTAAATAACCCAATGAATGCTAAGTAGGACAAAATAATATCACTTTGAAAAAGAAATCCATTGAGGCCATGATCTGCATTGAAGAAAGAGAAGGCTGGGCAAGGCAGCTGGTACTTCCTGCACCCCCCAGCCCCCTAAAAAATTATAGGGAGTTGCACAAAATCTACTGAACATTCATGTAAGTAGGTAACAAAGTAGAGAAACATGGTGAATATCTCTTTATCAAATATAATTTATATTATTTTACCTCACTATTAATATTCTTATTTTGATTATTTTTACACAGCCTTCCATAGTGGATCTTAGAAAAATAGAAGTTATGTTACATAATACCAGTACTTTTCCTTTGCTTCACTTATCACAAATATTGAATCATGGCTAGTGTCCTTTCCTAGACAATAAATCCCATATGTACAAAGACTCTCTGGTTTGTTCTCTTTCCAGTGACCAAAACACTTGACATGATAAAAAAATAAAAAATAAATAAAAACACGGGTTGTTTGCTGGATGACTGATGAACGACTAACACCAAGGAGGATACTGGGAGAACCAGCACTGAAACCTGGATTACTTAAGTATGAATTCACACAGGGCATAATAACATTTTTCTTTATAAAAAAAGTTTATACCCTGACATTGAAATTGCTTTACAAATAACTAGTTGCTGTCACAAGTCAGACAATAAGGCACACATGCTGCAGGAGTTATTTTTATTCACAATCTCCTCTCCATTTATTCAAGCCCTTTCATTACTCCCCTAACAACATATCACCTATATTTTAAGCTATCACCCAGAAATACGTTTTCTAGAACCTATACATTAATAAATGTCAATTGTAATAGCTTTCTTAGATTCCTTCTCTCCCTTTTTCTGACAATCTATTTCCAAGCATGATTAGCTATTTCCCTTAAATACTGTTTTTTATCACTTCCTTTCAAACTCTAGTCTACAGTGAGTGGCTCTCAATTTTCAGCTATTTGAAAGTCAAACGAATTAATAATTTAACATCATTACAATTGCCATTGTAGATTTCTAAAGTTCCCTTTCCACCATCATGCTAAGGACCTAAGTTTTAGGTGAGAGTGTTTCACAGACACCTATAATAGCAAGATGAGAAATGTTACCCATGAGTGCCACGGTAGAGAGCATAATAGTTATGCAAAGAGACTCTCAAGCCTGAGACTCCAACATTCCAGGTTCAGTTCCCAGCACATGCATGAACAAGAGCTAAGCAATGCTCTGGTATTAAAGAAAAGGAAAGAAGAGAAGAGAAAAGAAAAAGGAAATTTTCCCATGTGCAAACTATACTGTAAACCATAACCCCCCCACTCCAATAAAACAATTGATAAAAAAGAACTTCTAAAGTTCTTCCACTAATTTTCAAGCCCATCATCCTTCCAAACTAAACTTACTTCTTATATTCCCCAAATAGCCCTCAAATACAAAGGACCATCAACAAAGCCAAACAGAGATGAGAGGTTTCTTCTCAATTATATTAGTGAAGTCTCATTAATTTGTTAAGTCCTCCAGAACAAAGACAACTGTACTTTCCAGAATATCCATGAAAGAATTAATTACTAGTTGTGCAAGGTTCGGTATCTATAAACCAGAGCTGAGCAGTACTCTTGTAAAATAAAAATAATCATATTATCTGAAAAGGGGTTAGTATAAAATTGTATTTTAAAAATCATATACTCAACAACAGAGAAAATTAAAAACGAACAGAGGGTCTAAATGAACATTTTTCAATCAAAGATATACAGAAAACCAAACCCACAAGCAAACACATGAAAAGATGTTCATAATCACTCACTACTAGGAAAATGAAAGCCAAACAATGAGACATACCTCATAACTATGAGAGTGGATATTATCCAAAATATAAAAACAAACTGTCAAAGAGGAAGCAAAGAAAACCATTGTAATGGGATTATAAATTGGTATAGTTATTATAGGAAGCAGTATGGAGTTTCCTAAAAAAAAAAATGAAAACAGAAATGCTATATAATCCAGATATCTCACTTTCAGATATTTAGTCAAAAAATAAACAAACAGATTAACTAGAAGAGATATATGACCTCCATAAACACACACACTTTTACTCTAGCATTATTTACATTATTATAGATGAGAGATGGAAACCACCCAACTGCCTATCAACATATAGCTGGATCAAGAATATGCAGATACATTATTTCCATCTACATATATTTAAATATTTACATTTACATATACAGAATATAATTCACACACACACAAAAATGGTGGAAACTACCATTTTAAATAACATAGATGGACCTAGAGGATTTTACATTTAATTAAATAAATCAAAGTGAGAAGGGCAAACAGAAGGGTATACATAAAAACAAAAATAATAATAATAACCAAAATAAAAATAATAAACCTTTATACTAGAGCAATTTTTTATTTGCTTTTTCTATTTCCACCAATGCAACCTCTGCAAGACATGCCTGCAAGACGACTCCACGCAACTATCCACTATCAATAGTTTTTCCTTACTTTTCCTTTTATAAATGGTGAGATACAGAAAGGGATAAAAAATAAAAGAGAGAGAAAATGAGGCGGGGGCCAGGAGCCTGAACCCAGATCCTTGCATGTGACTATGTATGCTTTCTCCCATGCATGCCACCACCCCCCACCCAAGACTACAGCAGTAATTAGTGGTTACAAGTGGGGTGAATGTGAGTAAATAAAATAAAAGGGGTCAACTGTAGGTGAAGGACAGAAATGGATTTTCACTTGTGAGATTATTATATACAGATTTGGTTTTCTAATGATAGGCACCCCTTGGGAGTTGGGCGGTGGCGCAGTGGGTTAAGCGCACGTGGCGCAAAGCGCAGGGACCGGCGTAAGGATCCCGGTTCAAGCCCCCGGCTCCCCACCTGCAGGGGAGTCGCTTCACGGGCGGTGAAGCAGGTCTGCAGGTGTCTATCTTTCTCTCCCCTCTCTCTCTGTCTTCCCCTCCTCTCTCCATTTCTCTCTGTCCTATCCAACAACAAAGCAACGTCAACAATGGCAATAATAACCTCAACGAGGCTGCAACAACTAGGGCAACAAAAAGGGGGAAAAATGGCCTCCAGGAGCGGTGGATTCATGGTGCAGGCACCAAGCCCAGCAATAACCCTGGAGGAAAAAAAAAAAAAAAAAAAAACACAGAAACACAATCTAATGATAGGCACCCCTAATATTTATATAACATAATGCAATATCACTTCAAAATTTTTCATATAGCAAAATCTTACAACTGATTTGGTTGCTTTAGATTTTCTAACAGGAAACCTGAATTCTCTAGTAAGGCCAATGATATACTTGCATTTCATTACATTAATTATTAGGAATACTGAATTAATAGGATTACAGAACTCAAGGGAATCAGTACCTACAAGAAACAGATTTTTAAAAGAAATGTGGGGAAACTGTGGAGATAGAAACAGTACTTCCAGGCAGGGGAGATAACATAGTGCTTATGCAAATGAATTTCATGCCTGAGGCACTGAGGTCCCAGGTTCAGTCCTCACTAACACAAGAAAATTGAGCAGTGCTCTGGCAAAATAAAATACTTTAAAAATAAACAGTTCCTTAGCTACTGTCTGTTTCACAAATCTCCATCATTTCCTAAGAATAAACTTGGATCAAGTAGATGCACACATGCTCCATGTTCTCATCCTAAAGATGAGAATGTCCTAATAGAAAAATAGGAGCTTTTCTGTACTTGGCATGATAATTAGTGGAAAAAGAAAACATTAAGAAGTTAGTTATGCTTTCATACGTTATCATAATCACCATTCAATAAGATCTCAGAAGTCTTGAAGGATTTACTTGTTTCTAATTATCTCAATAAGGAGAAAGCAGCAAACGATTAATACTAATAAGTCATTACTGTATAGCTTCAATGTCTATGTGGCCTGTGATATTTACAACTGATTACAGGTGTGTAGGAAATGTTCCAGGCATTGAGAGCATCTAAAGTAAAATAAACAATTTATGAATGACAACCTCTAGCTCTAAGAAACGCATAATTGCATTAGCCTTGTCTTCGAGGTACAGATGTGATAAGAGGCAAGTTTAGAGGCCAGGCAGAAAATGGCTCATTTATTCTCTGAGCTTGATTATTCATTCCTAAAATGGGGCACTGTCACTTATCTCAGGGGATTTTGGAGATGGCAGAAGATAACACATATGAGGTGCCTGACATGTAGTAATATTACATCCCACTCCATTTTCATGTCTAGCTTCAATCTGACTTTGCTGGAAATAACAGTAAACCTCAGGAAGCCTTCAAGTCATGTGCCAAAAGGAACTGTCCTTTGTAATTTTGATTTATTTACTGCCTAAGCTATAATCATGAGGGGGGCGAGGAAGGGAGGAAACTATAGGAAGTCAAGTGTCTTCATTTAAGAGGGTGGGGCCACCACTTTCTTCTCTTGAAAGGTTATATGAAAAGAGATGGATGCAAACAGATTCATACACAATAAAAATAATGTAACCAGAATGCAAAGACTTTCCATAATATAAAATTTTTACCGAAGGTAGGAAAAAAAGACAAAGAACATATCGGTAAGCTAATGCTTACAATTTATAGATCTGGGGCCAGGTGGTGGCTCACCAGGTAGAGGTTACATGTAACTATGTGCAAGGATCTGGGTTCAATCCTCAGGTATGCACCAGCAGGACAGACGTTGGAGCAGTGATACAAGTATCTCTTCTATCTTTCCTCTGTTTTCTCACTTTATCAAAAAAAAAAAATAGAGAATTCATAGATCTAATTTCATTCAGATTATATATTTATGCTAAAAATGTCACTTTTTAAAATGACTGACAATACATATACTATTTTCAATGCACCTAAAAATGCTCTAAAATCTCTAAGTTCTCTCTGAGGGGCTAGTATTGTTTTTGAAAAATTTTGTCTGGACATCATTTAGCATGGTAATTTTTTAATACTTTCACAACTACTTGATGGAACCACAGATCCCACAAAAATGTCTGACATTAGCTCATTCCAGCCTGTGTCTGACTACCCAAAATGCCCATCTGGTTTTACATCACTGCTTATTAGCCCACTAAGTTTGTGAGGATAAATTGGGTAAATTAGTTTTAGTTTTCATCTGCTATCTCAGATTTGAAAACTGTTAAGCTCTTCCCTGAAGAGTAAAAGGAAACACCTACTTTATGAGACAGGAAGCAGGTGACCAAGTTGTCTGAGAGATTTCAAAATGCAAGTTGAATTTTCAAGGGGAACTCTTTCTACCATAACAGATTTTGATTCAAATGTAAATACTTGTTATACCCACTATAAGCCTGACCATGATCTATGGCTCTGCATTATTAAAGTCAGAGATATGTGACATTAGTTCATCCCATTAATAGCAGAATGATGAGGCTCAGCCTAAACAGTTAAAAATATTGCTCAGATTTGAATGCACAAAACCATGTCTGGTAGACTTTATAGGTAATTTCCTGTGAGTTAGTTAACTGTCTGTAACATTTTAACCATTAAAACCTACTTCCTTTAGGACATCCAACTCAATTTGATAAAAGATCTCTGCGCACTGTCTTTTCTTTTTCTTTTCTTTTTTTTTAAGGGTTTTTAACAAGATTTTTTTCTTACTGTTAAGTATTTATTATGGGATAGAAAGAGTAAAACTGGGAGGGGAGGGGAGATAGAGAGGGAGAGAGAGATATGCCTGTAGCCCTGCTTCACCACTCATAAAGCATTCCCCTTGCAGGTGGGCACCAGGGGATTGAACACGGGTCCTTGTGCACTGTAATGTGAGCACTTAACCAGATGCACCACTGCCTGGCCTGTGGTTTTTTTCCACAGAAGAATTTCATGATCAGAGTTCAGGGTTGGTCAGCTCTAGCTTTTTATGTTTATAGAATGCTATTTGTAAAAATAAGTCCTGCAATGGTTTGCTTAAAATAGGCCAGCAAGCATATTAGAGCAGAACAAATTCAGGCACCATTAAAATGTATTTTGAATCCTTTCTAGTTATTTTTAACACTATATGGAGCAATCATCTATTATACCCAGTACTATATTTAAAAAGTTAACAGAAATGCTTTGGAAATCTATAGTAATCAAGCTCTGCAAGAAGACTTTTACTAGCAAAATTCACTTAAAACTGAACGGATGAGTAAGATTAGAAAAGAATAAATCATAAAAATGGAGAATTCTGCTTTCAAAAATTGTCTAGTAGAGAATTTTCAATAACCTTGTTTTAAGTGCTCAATATGTTAACTAAAAAGCATAATCAGTGCATCTTAGCAATTTGAACCACACTATTAACCACAAAGAAACAAAAATAATGAGGAAGTAGCCCCATGCCTTCTTAATGGGTAGTAATTATAAGCTTCTGAGATATGCACATTTTGTAGTCCATCACTGCTAACATTCTGCTTCTACACTGGTGTTCTTACAAATTTTTGTCTGCCTTAACCGTTATGGTGATCTCTGTAATTTCTTTTCTTGGAACTGGAGATTTAAAGTATTTACATTTAGTAAATTTAAACTTTTAGTGCAAAATATGCAATGTAAATGTGCCGTTAGAGTGACATTTTAGGAAAAGCAAATCAAATCATAGGTATTCTCAAGGATAATACTGCAATCGATACACACCTGATGTAGTATGAAATTAAACAATGGCCTTCCCTTCAGAGAGCACCTCAGGCCCTAGCCTAGCTCTGTACCTGCTGACATGTTATTCTTCCTAGCTCTCTGATTTCCTGCTGTTCTATAACGGGTCAAGTTCCTTCCTCTTAGAGCACCTTTAGGTATGTAGCTCCATTTGACTGAACACATCCTCCCACTGGGTTTATAATATCCTTCCCTGAAGTCTCATGGAGTATCACTTAAGAGAAATTTTTCCTGATCCAATGTAGTAGTCTATCTCATTCTCTTCTTCCCTAATTGTAATTTGCACTTGGGGTGTGGCTTCTAAAATGCACAGCAAATAAATTATGTGTTTGTATACTGTCCTCAAAGTACAGGAAATCCAGAACATACCTGAAGACCTCAACATCTGCTGAATACAGGGAGGTGTGGGTCCTCTCAAAGCACTTCTCAACTCTGCCTTATGGTGGTGCAGGGAACTGAACCTGGGAGCTCAAAGCCTTTGATGTGAAGGTCTTTTGCATTACCATTATGCTATCTTCCCAGCCAGATTTTTTTCTTCCACCCTACTTAAGTATCATTTCAAATTTAGTGTAAAACCTTCCCTTTCTTATTGTATTTTCTTATCATTTTTAAGTAATTAATTTACTTACTTTTATGAGACAGACAAACTAGAACATAACTTTTGCATATGTTGCAAAGGCATTGAACCTGGAGCCTCATACATGCATGCCCTCATTTCTTTCTTTGGCATCCCAACTGGCTTTATTTTATTTCTTAAAAACCATTAACATTTAACATAAAAAGTTGGAAAGGTACAAAATAAAAATCTACTAACTTCCCTCCCCAAATAATCATAACTAAAGAAAAAGTAGAATTTTTAAAGTCCTGCTTTAGAGCTTTCTTTCCTTTTACAATCAAGATGAAGAGTTCTGGTCCATTAGGGATAGAGGCAGGCTAGGGGTTGACCTGTCGATGCCCATGCTCAGCAGAGAATCAGCTACAGAAGTCAGAACTCCTACCTTCTGCTCCCCATAAACAACCTTGATCTATACTCCCATACTCCCAGTAGGGGAGAAGTGACAGGATGAAGATAAGAGGGCTCTGAACTCCAGTTCCATCAGCACCCAGAAAGACAGAACAAAAAGGAGAAGGGCATAGGGAGGTAGTTAGTTGTCATAAGTGGCTTGGGGGGAAAGAGAGGATTGAATCAGAAAAAAATGGGGTGGGGGGGGAAACTATGTATAAATGTGGACTGATAGATGTAGAGATAATGGTTGGCACATGTCTACAACCTTAGGGGAACTGTGGTGGATTGCAGTGGAGAGACTGGGGAATCAGAACCTGGAGGTAGGAAAGGTGTAGAATTATACCCCTGTTGACATGTAATTTTGTAATATTAAAATTAATTAAATAAAATAAAAAATAAATTAACCATAAATGTTACCAAGAACATTCCTAGAAGAACCCATGACTTTTAATTAAGCTATCAAGTGTTAAGATGAAGTGGTTAAATTGTTATCACTACACCACAACTGATCACTCTACATTTTCAGATCACAAGGAATTAATTCTAAAAAGGAATTGCTGCTTGAACCGAGTCCTCATATTATTATAACCTTCAAAGTAAGAAAAATACGTCCTTGGCTTTATCCCTTTGTTACCTTGAATCTATTCCACTGCTAGTGGGGATTAAATGGTCTATTATTAAGCTGGAAAAGCCTTTCTCCTCACACATATTCTAGTAACTTGATAATAATCAGCAAGAAAATGTTGCTTAAGTGGCTTCAATTGCTTATCAAATGGGTTGCAAATGGTAATGATTAAACACTGGTTTCAAGGCATCATGGCTTTCGTTTACTCACTTATAAAAAGCATACTTTTGCTAGCATTCTAACTTTTTTAGTCTCCATTAAGTGAAGTGAACATTTGTTCGTTAGGGAAAATAAAGTGTCTCAGAACTTAAGAAACGAAATTCATGTGTTTGTCCTACTGCACAGCATATATTCTTATTTATATATCACCAGGTACTTGTATTTTATGAAAACTGATTTTGTTTGCAGGAACAATACATCTGGTCAACTGTCTTCTGCCTTTTTCTAAACGTGGAACAAAGACATTATTTCAGCAGACAGGGAAGGAAGTTAAATAGTTCATGTTTTCATGAATTCAGCTCTGCTCAGCAAATTCATTCATTAATTCAAATGAATAGCACACAAAAAGGTACAAACTGGTCAATCAATTGCCTGCAATCACAGCATTTTGAAATACAAAAAGCTGCATGTTTTATTTAGCTGAAAACAGATTTTTCTCATTACTCAGCAGACAAGATGTATTAGTACCCTACAGTATACCACTAGCTATTTATAGAACAAAAGTTGATACATTATTCTATTTAATGCCTTTATTTTACTCAAATTGACTACCTTGGTTTTATGGACTGAGTCATGTAACCATAAATGTTTTAACATGGAGAATAAAGCATTTTGAGTCCTGCCTGAGACCCTGAGATGTTTTAATACAATCTTAGGTAACACATGGCAAACGCTAGAAGAAGAAGAAGGTAACACATGGCATGCTTTGAAAGAGTCACAGAATTTCTTTTTTTTATTTTTATTTATAAAATGGAAACACTGACAAGACCATAAGATAAGAGGGGTACAATTCCACACAATTCCCTCCCCTGATAGCTTTCCTACTCTTTAACCCTCTGGGAGCATGGACCCAGAGTTATCACTGGGGCTCAGTGCCTACACTACGAATCCACTCCTCCAGGAGGCTATTTTTTCCCTTCTTGTTGCCTATCCTTGTTGTTATTATCATTGTCATTAGGATAGAACAGAGAGAAATCAAGAGAGGAGGGGAAGACAGAGGGGGGAGAGAAAGACACCTGCAGACCTGCTTCACCATTTCACCACTACAGATGGGGAGCCAGAGGCTCGAATCAGGATCCTTATGCCAGTCCTTGCGTTTCATGCCATGTGCACTTAACCTGCTGAGCTACCTCCCGGCCCCAAGTTATGGAATTTCTTAAAATGGATATTTTCAGATTTAGCTTTAACTTTGAGAGAAAATATCATAAAAAAACCATTGTGTCTTTTTAAATATTTTGTTTTGTAAATAATTACACTCATTTTTATGAGAGAAAGATACACAGAAAGAGACAAAGACACCAGAATACTACTTAGCTTGGGGTTATGGTGGTGCTAGAGACAGAACATGAGACCTTAGAGCTTGAGACATGAAAGCCTTTTGCATAATCACTACGTTATCTCCCCAACCCCCCAAATCAGTATATTTTGAAATGCATTTTAATTATTAAGTCTCACTTTTACTTTAGTAAATACCACTTTCAAAGTGGCATTTATTTCCTTGACCCGTATTTACAGTAGTGTTTCTCAAGTGGGAATAATTCTATACACCCTGTAAAGAGAACTCTGGGGCTGTCACAGCTGGGAGGTGATTTTGGCATCTATTGAGTAGACATATGCCAGGGATGCTGCTGAGCATCATATAATGCACAAGGTAACAACTATTCAGCTCTCTAAGCATTTTTTTTTTAACCAGGGCACTGATCAGCTCTGGTGTTGCAGGGAATTGAACCTGGGACTTTGGAGCCTCAGGCATGAGAATCTCTTTGCATAACCATTATACTATCTACCTCTACAACAATGCAGCTCTCTATATTAAACGTGCTGACGCTAAGAAAACCAGCCTTAAAATTACATCAAGAACACTTTCTATAAAAAACAAAACAAAACAAACACTTTCTACCCTATCTTTAAGACATTATACCTAAAAAAAAAAAATCACAATAATTAAGTTGGCATGTTTACTGAATTAATAAAAATATTAATTCTGACTTTTTTTAAACCAAAAATATACTTTTATCCCAGTTGAATAGCAGCATACTGTCTTCTGGTTGAATAGATTTTAACTTTAAGTTAAGAATAAGTTCTACACCCTCCTGTGGGCCTCTGGAGGACCTTGCCCTTAATGTGGAACAACAATGGTAGGGACTGCCTCACTCTTCAAAGGGAGGCTGGGTCAATATAATCTGCCACTCAAGGAAGACTGGTCCTGAAGTGAGTGCAGCCTAGAATGTTCCTAGTTTTGACCATGGAAAGCAAGCTCAGGCATATTGGGATGCAGAGGTTACATAGGATACTATGCTGAATATGAGCCCCAGATCAGATTGATGGGGTTTACAGATAACGGTTTATATACTTTACCCATATTTGGGAGCTATTTTCTTCCCTGATTCAGCTTTCTATTCCTGTTTCCAACTCTGACACCATCTCTCCAGACAATACCTTTAGCACACCTGCAAGTTAGCTGTCAGGCTCAGGCAAAAATTAAAGTCATGGGCCCATTGGAATACAGCTAAAATAGACTTCCTAGCTTTATCCAAAATGAAAATCTCAAATCTCATTTGCTATATTCTTTTATTTATTTATTTATTTATTTCCCTTTTGTTGCCCTTTTTGAAAAAAATTTATCTCCTTCAGTTGCCCTTGTTGTTTTACTGTTGTAGTCATTATTATTGTTGTTATTGATGCCGTCATTGTTGGATAGGACAGAGAGAAATGGAGGAGGGGAAGACAGAGAAGGGGAGAGAAAGACAGACACCTGCAGACCTGCTTCACCGCCTGTGAAGTGACTCCCCTCTGGTAGGGAGCCGGGGGCTCAAACCGGGTTCCTTATGCCACTCCTTGCGCTTAACCCGTTGCGCTACTGCCCTACTCCCCACTCTTGTTTTTTTTTTTTTTATTGTTGTAGTTATTACTGTTGTTGTTAATGATGTCATTATTACATAGGACAGAAAGAAATGGAGAGAGGAGGGGAAGGCAGAGGGGGAGAGAAAGACACCTGCAGACCTGCTTCACTGCCTGTGAAGTGACTCCCCTACAGGTGGGAGCCAGTGGCTCAAACTGGGATCCTTATGCTGGTCCTTGCACTTCACACCAGGTACGCTTAACCTGCTGCACTACCACCTGACTACCATCTGCTATATTCTTACCTTTAGGTTCCTGATTATTAAACATTTTTTCCTGCTTTATATCTTAATGTATTTCAACCACCAAGTTACAGATGCTATCATGATGCCAACCTGACTTTTTTGGACCGGCAACCTCATCAATTTGTCCTGGAAACCCACCTCTCCAGAACCCTGCCCCACTTGGGAAAGAGAGAAACAGACTGGGAGTACGGATAAGCCTGCCAACACCCATATCCAGCAGAGAAGTAATTACAGAAGCCAGACCTTCCACCTTCTGCACCCCATAATGATCCTGGGTCCATGCTCCCAGAGAATGAAGAATAGGAAAGCTTCCAATGGAAGGGAGGGGATGCAGAACTCTGGTGGTGAGAATTGTGTGGAATCATACCCCCTCTTATCCTATGGTTTTGTCAAACATTATTAAATCAATAAATAAATTTTTTAGGAGTATAAGTTTTACAAAATGTCTCCTTTGCAATTTCTTTTGGGGATATTAGCCAGTAAATTATACTTTATTAAGTGAAAGAGCAAGTAAATGATACATCTGAAGCTAAGTAAATATATCACTAGTCTGACTAATCTCTACGAATGACCCCGATGATATAATCAATTGGTGAACAATAGTGGATAATTTAACATCTGTTAGTATATAGAAATATCAATATCCTTTATTCTTAAAAACACAATAATTTAACTACATAAGTACTCATTTTAATACTTAATGACTCATGAGAGTCTTTACTAACTTACAAATATATCAAGTCCATAGATGTCACATTTGAAACCAGAAATAAATCACAACTATGTTGGGCTTCCTTTTAGTTTATTTGGACTTAAACCTATAAACAAAGAAGTGTATTTATATTCAGTTGTTCTTCAAGGGGCTAGTACTCCCAGATTTTGGAGGGAGGGCAAGTAAAACATTTATATTCTGCAATGTGATTGGCATTTTGGGGGCAGAACTAAGGGTTTGTTGCACATCCAGGAACTATCTCAAGTTCCCCACAAATTTCAAGTATCTTTCCCTCTGTCTTTCTCATTGGAAACTTTAGTAATATAGTTTCAGCCTAAAGAATAATTTATTTTTACATACAAACAAGATCCTGTAAGTTTTTAATCATACTGAATTTTCCATGATTCAACTTCCATGTAAATGCATTTTTATTGGAATTTTGCCAACTTCCATTCTCATTCACCACTTCAGAAAAATCACCTCAGCCATGACAAATCTGCACAATGCTTCTAAGTCAACAATTCTGGGATCAGAATTACATTCATGTTGATGTTATTTTTTTTCCTCCAGGGTTATCATTGGGACTCACTGCCTGCACTAAGAATCCACTGCTCCTGGAGGCCATTTTTTCCATTTTACTGGATGGGACAGAGGTAATTGAGAGAGGCGAGGAAGATAGAGAAAGGGAGAAAAAGACATCTGCAGACCTGCTTCACCATTTTCAAGCCTGGGGCTGGAACCCGGATCCTTGCATGGGTCCTTGCACTTCGTACTATGTGTGCTTAACCCAGTGAGCTACTGCCCAGCCCCCCTGGTCAAGTACACTCTTATGTCTTTATTATACTCACAACTGAGCAGTTACATATTGGAATATATAGGGTTGTATAGTTACTTTATGATTATCTTTTATCTCAATTATACCAATGCATTAATAATTTTGATTATAATATACTTATATATGCATTTATCCATATATTTCATTTTAGGAAAGTAAGAGTAGGCAAAATATTTTATGAAGATGAATCATTGGATCTGATAAGAATGTAAACCACAGAATAATAATACTATGTCAAGCTTGGTATAATTCCAACATTCCTTGATCATGTGAATAAACCTTCAATTTGGCTAGCCCTAATGATTAACAAGTCTTTGCCTCTACTGTTTGAAAATATTGCAGTGAAATAGAGCAATGAGTGTAGCTGCTAAAGTAATACTTTCCATAAAAATACACAGTCTGACAAGAAAAACGTGTGAGCATTAGGAATTGTTTCTGCACTGATGCCTTCTACAAGTTAGTACAGAGGGACATAGAAATACAGAAGGTTGACCAGAAACCTCATATCCATCTCCTCCCAATAGGCTATACTACTGTCCTCACACAAGACCGTGCCCTTGTCACCTCCTTGGGCTGAGGATCACACATGCTTGTGATACAATGCCTCTGCTTTTCTTTCAGAAAAGTTCATTAAAGAAAATATATTACCATCACCCAAAAAGAAAGACACCCTGCAGCATAGAGAAGACCTTTACACAACAAACTTCAAAGGACTAATAACCAAAATACATTTAAAAAAAGCAACCCTATCAGAAAATGAGGCCAGAATGTGGAAGAGATCCAGAATGCCAACAGATCTATGAGAGGGTGCTCAAAGTCACTGAATCATCACAGAAATGCAAATAAAGACAAAAATGATACCACTTGACACCTGTGATAATGTCATTCATTGAAAAGGACAGAAACGGGGGCCAGGTAGTAGCACAACAGGTTAAGCACACATGGCACAAAGCACAAGAACTGGCTTAAGAATCCCTGTTGGAGCCCTGACTCCTCACCTGCCCGGGGGGGAGGGGGCGGTGAAGCAGGTCTGCAGGTGTCTGTCTTTCTCTCCCCCTCTGTCTTCCTGTCCTCTCTTGATTTCTCTCTGTCCTATCCAACAATGACGACAGCAATAACAGCAATAATAATGACAACAATAAACAACAAGGGCAACAAAAGGGAAAAAAAACAGCCTCCAGGAGCAGTGGATTTGTAGTGCAAGCACCAAGCTGCAACAATAACCCTGGAGGAAAAAAAATAAAAGGACAGAAACCACAAATGTTGGAGAGCACAAAGTGAAACATGTATAGGACACAGTGTATTGCATCAAAGCAAAAGACTCTGAGGATGGAGGGAGGAAAAAGAAGAAAACTTTGGGGGCCTGGTACATAATGTAATTGTATGCATATGTCAATTACTATACTGTAAAGCATTAACCCCCTGAATAATTTTTTTTCTGAAAACCAAAAAAAGAAAATACACAATGACCAAAAGTGCAATTGTCTCAAATGTGGACTAAAATGAATGCATTTCCTACCCAAACATCTGCATTTCCCTCTGCAAACATCTCTTTAGTAAAGTTGTCATTCAAAAACGAACACTTTCTATTCAATATTTGCTTACAGATGACATAACTATACTTGCATTTCTCTGGAGAAATCAATCTCTTCTCACTGAGGAATAATCATTATCCCCACCTTCAGTTTGTGAAAATGTATTGAAGTCCAGGAACTTCACCATTTCTCCACATAACTAACTGTAAGTTCGCAGCACAGTCACCTTATCCCTTCTATTTGACAAGCCACCTGTTACTCTTCCCTCAACATTTTAAGTTCCCATGGGGTAGTGATTTTTGAAATCCTGTATATTTGCACATATTAAACTCTCAAACAAAAATTCTGAGGAAATATTGATGAAAAAAGAATGTAGACAAACCTTTTTGGATTGACTGCGGAACTGAAACTACTGGAAAGGGCTAAGGGAAGAACTGAGCTACAAGGGTAAAAGAGGTCCAGTGGAATTTGGTGGGGAGATTACTGGTAGTTTGAGGGTGAGTGTGGTGTAATAACATTTTGAAGAGATGAAATTGTACTTCTAAAAAAATTTAACATCTTAAAATCCAAGGTTACCTCAAAAAGTAGAAAAAATAAATTTACATGCATTCCATATAGTAAATATATCCCTTATGTTCAAATGACCAAGAACCAGAAAACATCTGATCACACATAAAGTATTAAATAATGCAGGGACCTAGGTTTGAGCCCCCGGTCCCCACCTGCAGGGGGAAAGCTGTCCGAGTGGTGGAGCAGGGCTGCAGATGTCTCTCTGTCTCTCTCCCTCTCTATCACTCCTCCTTCCTCTTGATTTATGGCCATCTCTACTCAGTAAAAAATGAAATAAAAAAAATATTAAAGAGAAAAAAATGTGTAGGGGGTAGCTCAAGAGATTTGCATGACTGAGGTCCAGAACACTTGGGTTCAACTGTAAGTACCAAAATAAACCCAGAACCGATACTTTGGCTTTTCTGATTCTTTTTCGTACGAAAATTAAAAAAAAAAAAAAACTTTTTAAAAAACTAAAATTTGGCTCATAAAGCAAAACAAGTGCAAGACTGAGAAAAACCAATGAGAAAACTGTACATTAGTAAGATATTAAACTTAAAAACAGTTTACTTATTAAGAAATTTAAGTAATATGTTAGAAAGTAATTATTCACAAGTTATAAAAATTTCAAAGATTACTGTAAGATCAGATAAATTATTTGAATAAATGTAAATATATGTGTACATATAAACATTTAGAGTCTAACTCATGAGTCTGTGAAAATAAGAAGTCATTTACAACTTATATAGGAAGAAAAAACTTATCAGCAAATACCTTTTACAAGTAAACCTTTTATCTTTTCTTTATTCAATACATACACAATACCAAATTACCATTTTTTTAAAATTTGTCTCTAAAAAAATAAACATGTAAAACATTAAAGGGTTTCAGAATCAGTATAGTTTAATTTTGAGTTTCTCATATTAAACAGTTTAGCTTCATGATTTCAGTGACTATCCTATCTCTGTGTAATAAAAGTTGGTACTTGAGGTGAGGAGAACATGATGTTAAATCTTGGTAACTCCAAAATTTAAAATAAATTCTGCCATTTTCCCTTTGAAGAAAGAAAATGGCACAGCAATAGAACTTGGTTCTAGAAGGTTCTTACCCGCAGGGCTTCGATGACAAGGTCTCTGGCCTCCAGTTCCCCTTCCATAACACTGAGGAGCATTCGGAGTTCTGATTTACTAAGGGTGTCCACATCAAACTCTTTTTTCTGTAAAACAAGTTTAAAATAATGAAAAAAGATGGAAATAATACATCCATTCAAAAGGTATGCAATGGATCATTTTTATTCCTGTTACTCCACAAACCCAAGAGATAATGTGGTCTTATACAATAGCAGGCAATCTCTGCCCTGATTTTTCAGGAGAGACAAGAACCACTAATATCAATTTCCCAATTCTCCCTTTTGAGGAGCTTTATTTCCCCAGTCTTCCTGCACACCTGGATTCAGAATTTCTTCATATTTCACCACACAAATTTAAAGTCCCTGGAGTTAAAAAAAAAAAAAAAAAAAGGCCGGGGTATGGTGGGGAGGAGTTTTAAGGGTAACAAGGAAAGCAGGAATGTCTTCATAGAAGAGACCCAAATGTAAAGGCTCCTGGAAAGTTGTTATAAAACCCAGGACATCCAATAATAACAGGTCATGTTTATAGAACACTCTGCAGTAAAGGCCACCAACTGGCAGCCAATAGTTAAATCTGGCCAGCAGATGTGGGTTCCTTAGACCCAAAATATTTTATTTTAATTCAACCGCTATTAAAAACTCTGAAGATGTCACCAACAATTCCAGATTATTGGCTTCCCTTCAAATATTCAGATGACTGGGTAACTGTAGATTCATATTCCCATAAAGCAGTAACTTGCTGAGTCAAGTAGCAGCTGCCCCTCTGGAACAAAATGCTTTCTACTTGGTGTGTACACACACACACACACACACACACACACACACACACACACACTTGTGCACAATGTACAGGCATATGGGCTTTTTAGAAGTCCTGGTTATCACACACATTTAATCATCTAATTTGATGGTCAGAAGAGTCTAGAACTTCTGCTATATAGTTATCAACTACTTCCTTATGCACGCCCCTGTTAGTCATTCTATCAATCAGCCTTGATAATTCAATCAAAGAATCAAAACTATGTACACCCCTTTCCTGACTGACAAAACTGAGATAAACTCTAGAATAAAGGTATAAAAATATTGACTGAGGTTTATCACTTTAATGATGTGACCTTACAGATATCTTTGTACTGATAAAGATTCCAGAGCCCTTGCTGGTCAGCAGAGATATACAATGGAACCATTTAGATCTATCACTTTATTAGCATATTATCACTGGAGTCATAAAACATGACTCTAAGAATGTTATCCATATGGACAAAACAGGATTATGTAGTGCCACTGAATGGTTCTCAAGTACTTGTACCTAACATTATGAAGCCATGCATGGCTTCTCCTGGAAAATCCCTAAGTATGTATAAACTGCTACTGCATTATCTCTCCTCAGTATAAATCCAGATTCTCCTTTGATACCCCTTTCTTAAGTTTTCTCTATAGTCAGTGCTGGCCAGACTAGCTTCTTAACTTATAGGTTGTTTTCTGTACAAAAGCTTTCTTTCTGTTCAACAGCTTCTGTGATTTTAGATGATAGCAGGGAGGTGAGATTGCAATAAGTGAGTCTTCTAGGGACTCCAATACAGCAGGAAACATGTGTATTAGAACCTTGGGGGGGTCATAATTTGCACCCATAATTCTCTCAGTCCCCTATCTTCTCCCCTACATTCCTTCCTTGGTTACTTCATCCAAGCTCACATTATAAAACCCACTTCCATACTGACTAATTATTTTGCCTCTATTTTGTGTCTAACATTGAATTTTTTTTTCTTCACATTAACTTTTACAAGCAGGTCTTCTAAAAATCACCTTGCGGATAAAGTTAAAAGACTGTTAATGTATTCACAGTAGATATGGATGAGTCATAATTTAAGCTCCCTCAGCATCATATGCCCTTTTGCTGCTGTTCTCTGTGGAGACAGTCATTTGACAAATCTAGTTACCATCAGAGGAGAGAATTGCACATTTATCCCCAAATGTTCCAGAACATCCAACCTCAGAAACCATTCCCCAGAACATTCCAGACCATTACTTCACATTAGCATTGCATCCAATGGTTTCCCAAGTATTCTCAAAGAACCAAATCTAATCTGTAAGATAGGATCATCTCTGCTTTTCAATTGAGAAACCACAACTCAAAGAAGTCAAATAAATGAGTCCCAATTACCCAACCAGGAAATTGTTCAAGTATTAACTGAGTATGATGACTTGTTAGCACCATTTCATCAGTCCAGTGATAATATTTTAAAGATGAAAATAGTGCGTTCTACCAATCAGCTAATGAGAACTAGTTTAGTACTATCCATCTAACCCCATACTAGTCTGTTGATGATACAAAAATAAACATAGCAGAGTCCACAGATGATTCCAGGAGTATTTAAACAGCTATAACCAGAACCAGTCACTTTTTAGTACCAAAGAAACTTACTGGAAGGAAATAACAATAGTCCAAAGAGAGAGAGACCAGAACTAGCTATATATATTTAAGAGGATCTTACTATTATAGTTATGTTAAGTACAGTATATTTGTTAAGTACAGTAGCTATCTGGAAAAATAAGGGATACCTTCTGAGATTATGGTAGCTCTCCTTAGGGAAGTAGGGCACAGAACATTAGTGGTAGAAATGGTGTGGAGCTATACCCCTATTATCTCATAATCTTGTAAATCACTAATAAAATGTAAAAACCAAATTTATAAGAATATAGATTAAAAAGAAAAGAAGACTGTAAACCTCATCGATTTAATTTGGTCTGGGGCCTATATTCAGTTTAGGAGCCTATGTGACCTCTGCATCCCTGTATCTGAGCTCACATTCTGTGGTCATGAATAGGAACATTCCAAGCTGCCCCAATAGCATCCCATCTTCCTCAGCTATAGCATAGAGTATGTTGTCCATCCTCCCTTTGGAGGATGGTACATTCTCTACCTTTGTTGATCCAAATCCAGGGCAAGGGCAAATTCCTAGGGGGGCCCACAAAAGGGTCTATTGTGTAGTTCCTGATAGAGATGACCAGTAACAATGGAGAGAGGGATTTATTCGAGGTCTAGGCCCATCATGTCTGTTTAGGAATCTCAGGACTCCCTGAATAGGGCCCCTGCTGATAGGGTGGCCTGATAGTGACTCAAGAGTCATCATTAAAGTATGCCAGTCTTTTGCCCTTTTTCAGCTTTTGTAGTCCTTCCTTTGCTAAGGTTAGCTTTAGAGTGAGTGAGAGAACTATAAAAGGAAGTAGGTGAGGAGGGTATCTAAGTCTAACTAGATACTATTTCATTAGTAACTTTATACTGACTCACTGCAGACTATTATGTACTTTTGCTTTCAGGTATCTATTTTGCCCTAATTTATGGATACATGTGAACATATGCTCTATCTCACAGGAGTTGGTCTATATCTAGGTTTTGGGACTTTGTTAGGAAGTGAACTGCCTGGAATGGAATTACAGAATACTATGAAAGGAAAGGTCTCACCCGAATAATGAGGCTGAAGACATTCCATGCCTGATGTCTCTGGACACTGTCTGAAGTGAAGCATGCTGAGGTGGTACTCATTGTGTTGATTATTAGGTTGGGATTGGTGGATGTAATATCATTTGGTATAAAGTGAGAGAAGCATGCAGGCAATTGAGTCACACCCTAGAGGTTTATACCCCTTTCCCATATTAGGGAGCTACTCTCTTCCCTGATCCAACTTTCTGTTCCTTTTCCAGCCATGACATCACCTCCCTAGACTATAACTTGGATCCACCTGCATATCAGATTTCAGGCTCAGGGAAAAAAAAAGTATAGCCACAGGCCCTTTGGAATATAACTAAAATATGCCCACTAACTTTCTACAAAATGGAGAACCCCCAACTCTTCATCTACACTATTCTAGCCTTTAAGTTCATGACTGTTCAACAATTTGTTTGGCTTTTTATGTTAACTATCTTTTCAGCCACCAGGCTCCAGATGCTACCATGATGCTAACCAGACTTCCCTGGACAGACAACCCCACCAATGTGTCCTGGAGCTCCGCTTCCCCAGAGCCCCATCCCACTAGGGAAAGAGAGAGGCATGGATCAACCTGTCAAGCTCCATGTTCAGCGGGGGAAGCAATTACAGAAGCCAGACCTTCCACCTGCTGTATCCCACAATGACCTTGGGTCCATACTCCCAGAAGGTTAAAGAATAGGAAAACTATCAGGGGAGTGGATGAGATACAGAGATCTGGTGGTGGGGATTGTGTGGAGTTGTACCCCTCTTATCGTATGGTTTTGTCAACGTTTCCTTTTTATAAATAAAAAAAGAAAGAAAAGAAGAGGCTAAAGATAAAAAGATAACAGAAAACTTTGATAACATGATTTATAATAAATATATATTTGGCTTTCTTCCTGGACCAAATCTAAGGAGCTAGCTGTCAGGAGAAATAATCATGTGATTAGAGAATTGGGACTCTCAGTCCCATACTCAATATAGATTCCACCTCCAATGCCCAATGATTCAATCAGTTAGCCCTATATAATGAAGCTGTCATAAAAACCCAATAGGGCAGGAGACTGGTGAACATGTGGAGAGACTGGAAGAGTCTGGTAAAAAGACTATCTTAATACCCTTAGCCAGTGGGATCTAGTGCTACCTCTAGGTAGACAGGGTCAGAAGTGAACTGTAGGATAGCCAAGCAGGATCCAGAGAGTTGCTTATTATATATGGAGGGATCGCCCTTCCCTGCAAGAAAAATTGGTTCTAGCCCCACTCTCCCTCATATCTATACTAGGTCAAAATGATGAAAAATTCATGAAAGTTGTATTTTACAATTTAACTTAGTTGTTTGCTATGAATAATAAACTGCAATATACAATTAGCCCTTGAAATAGGGTTTGAAGCACATGGGTCCACTGATACATGCTTTTTCCCCCCTACTATTGAGTTCCACATTCATGTTTCAAGAATTCAAGAAAATATTATGATAGTTGGCTAAGTCCACAGATGTAGAGCTGCAGATGTGAAATGCCCACTTCAAGTAATACTCCGATGCTTGACTTCTGGAATTGGCATTTCAAACTCCAAGGGCCAACTGTATCAAGGCTCTAATTCTGCTCCTTCATTATAGTGCTGTCACTTTAATATCTTATAACCCAATTGTTATCAAATTCACACATGTATAAAAGTCACCTGGAGAAGTTGTTGAGCTAAACTACTGCCTTGCAGACCTGGAGTTGCTGATGTATTATTGTCTGAGGTGGGGTGGTAAACTGGCCTAACAAATTCTTGCTAATATTGAAGAGCTTCACTTAGGAAAGCATGCTGATAGCTTTTTACAATATCCAATTTCTCATCTATATAAGAAAAATTCTAACATCTACCCTATGAAGTTCTTGTGAATATTAAACAAGAACATATAGATGAAATAAGTACTATGTAAAGGTAGGTGATTATTATTAAAGTTGAGAGTAACCAAATGTTTATTCAGGGAAAACTGGGATATTGGCTAAGAGTCAATTTCTTTGAAAATTCACCAGCCCACATCCAATGAACTCAATTTATTGATTATGATTGACTTTTTAATCCTGGCTTTTCCCACTGAGATGGGAGCATAAGCTTCCATTCTTATTTGCTTCAGAGGCTAGTGTTTTATTAATGCTGCTGCTGGTTGTTCTAAAGGTTTAAATTAATTGTATATTTTATTGCCCTTGTTTCCTTGAAGCTTTATAAGCAAAGCACTCCATTTTGAAAACTAATAAATTATGAACGACATTGCCAAGATCTGATTCACATTAGAGTCAGGAGAGCTTGCCCCAGTTCCATCATTACTGACATCACAACATGTGACCTATAACCAACACATATTTTTTTAATAGATCACCATCAATAAAAAAGGAAATTCATTAAGATAAAAAAATACTGCTACAAGAGTTCTTGCTAAGCCATAAACTGCATTATACAGATGGTTTTTGAACTCACAGTGCATCATCATTAACTATTCATTTATTTTGCCAATAGGGTTCTCACTGGGTGGGGCTCAGTGCCTGCACAGGCCCCATGGTAGACCTTTTTTTTTGTTTTTGTTTTTCACTTTCTATGTGATAGGACAGAGAAACTGAGAGAAAAAGACAGAATGGGAAACACTTGCAGCCCTGCCTCACCACTAGTGAAGCTTTCTCCCTGCAGATGGTGTCCAGGGACTTAACCCAGGTCCTTGAACATGATAATGTGTGTGTTCAACTACATGCATGGCCCAAACACATTATTTTAAATATGTACTGCGTATTTGCCTGCCTTTCCTCTACACCTTTGATCCAGCCTTCCTCTCTAAAAACACTACTTAATGGCCTTCCATAATAAAAAAAACTGAGTTAGTGAAATATTACAGCTCACTTGCATAGTGTGCTGCTTTGCCAGGACCTAGTTTCAAAGTCAGTCCCCACTGAATTGAAGGAAGTTCTGGTGTTGTGGTCTCTTTCACTCTCTCTCTCTCAAAAAATGATACTGAAAATACTATAATATATTTTTAAAAGTACTATAATATTTTCAATTTGTCATTCATCAATGCTTGGTGCTTCCATCCCCTATCCTGGCAAAACGGAATAAAGGAAAATATATGAAAACATGCTAGAGACATTTTACAAATAAAATCAAATATTTTGATTTTTTCATGTAAGGGAAGAATTCATAAGTAAAAATCCCAGTAAAACTATCACTGATTCATAAGAACTGACATTGCTGACCTAACCCACATAATGATATGTAGGCACTTACAGAAAAAGTATCTTAGATTAAGAGCAAAATAAATGTTTTATTTCTACAAACTGCAAATGATTTTACACAAAATATTATACATACTTTATGTAGACAAATTGATGACTGTAGGTAAGTATACAACCATGAAACCATTAGTAGAACATCATAAATTCTTCTTTGGGCCTCTACAGGACCTTGCCCTCAATGTGGAACAACAATGGTAGGGACTGCCCCACTCTCCGAAGGGAGGCTGGGTCAACCTACTCTGCCACTCAAGGAAGACTGGTCCTGAAATGAGTGTAGCCTAGAATGTTCCTAGCTGTGACCATGGAATGTAAGCTCATACCAACAATTACACAAGGTCCTATACTCAACATGAACATCTATGGTCCTTAGGTCAGATCAATGTGGCTTACAGCTAATAGTATTTATATACTTTTCCCATATTTGGGAGCTACTCTCTTCCCTGATTAAGCTTTCTAGTCCTATTCCCAACTCTGACACCATCTCCACATACAATATCTTTACCCCACCTGCATGTTAGCTGTCAGCCTCAGTTAAAAATTAGTAAAGTCATAGGCCCCTTGGAATATACCTAACATAGACCTCCTAGCTTTTTCCAGAATGGAGATCCTAAATTTCATCTGTTATATTCTTATCTTTAGGTTCCTAATTATTAAACAATTTGTTCTGCTTTATATCTTAATGCTTTTCAGCCACCAAGTTGTTGATGCTACCATGATGTCAACCTGACTTCCCTGGGTAGATGACCTCACCAATGCATCCTGGAAATCCATCTCTCCAGAGCCCTGCCCTACTAGGGAAAGATAAAAGCAGGCTGGGAGAATGAACCAACCTGCCAGTATCCATGTTCAATGGAGAAGTCAGACCTTCCATCTTCTGCACCCCATAAAGATCTTTGGTCCATACTCTCCCAGAGGGATGAAGAATAAGAAAGCTTCCAGGAGTCAGGCAGTAGTGCAGCGGGTTAGGTGCACATGGTGCAAAGTATAAGGGCCAGAGTAAGGATCCCAGTTCGAGCCCCTAAATCCCCACTTGCAGTGGAGTCTCTTCATGGGCAGTGAAGCAGGTCTGCAGGTGTCTATCTTTCTCTCCCCCTCTGTCTTCCCCTCCTATTTCTCTATTTCCTATCTAACAACAACATCAACAACAACAGTAATAACTACAACAATAAAAAACAACAAGGGCAACAAAAGGGAAAATAAATAAATATTTTAAAAAAGAATAGGAAAACTTCCAATGGAGGAGATGGAATATGGAAATCTGGTGGTGGGAACTGTGTGGAACTGTACCCCACTTATCCAAGGGACTTGTTGATCATTATTAAATCAATAAAAACATAATATTTTCGAGAGAGAGAGGGAGAGAGGAGAGAGTGTGTGTGTGTTTGTGTGTGTGTGTGAGAAAGAGGAAAACCAACCCTAAATTTTTATTGTTCAACACAGTTGTCTTCAACAGTACCAGATTACTTAGGGGGAAAATATAAGTTATGAAGGCAATTTTTAGGCATTTTACCAAACAGGCTTAATTGAAGCATGGAGAAGACAAAAATAGAAACTAGCTGAAATAACTCATCTTAAATTTCCAGGATTGAACATAGATCATCAATGAACCCCAATCTCCTCCCACATGCCTAAAATCTTTTGTCATTCTACTGCTTCTAGTAGACTTTTTTTTCCCTCTTAGTTTTAGGCCAAGAGTAAGAGAGACATGTAAAGGAGGTGATGAACCAGAGCACCACTCACAGAACACCTCTTGGCATGTACAGTACCCTTATGTGGTGCCAAGGATTCAAACCTGAGTTCTAGTGCAGGGTGAAATATGTGTTCTATTGGGTTAGTTATCTCCCATCCCTAAACATGTAGATTTTTGTGGGGACTTAAATGTAGTTAGAAATGAATGGGGCAGAAAACCTCTACCAATACCCTCTAAGAATTAATGGAGTCAGTACATTTGGGATTAGCAAAAAGCTTTTAGGAGATGTTGTAAGCACCAATGGCAAAGATAGCCCCTTCAGTTCTTCACAAATATCTGATATGAATTCAATGACCAGATACATTCCCTGGCTCACCACCAACTGCATCTACTCCAGTTTTAAAAATCCTGGACTTGTGCCTATACTTGATCACTAAGGTTATCACACAGGAGGGAGGTGGGGCACCTGGAAATGGGGCATCTGGGTGTTCTTCATTCCTTCGGATCTCTGGTGTGTCAGTAATAAAAATGAGATTGTTTAGTAAGTGACTTTTAAAATTTTATCTAGCCCCCAAATGTCCTAATTTCAAATGCCATCAGAGTAACTTTATTACTGAGTTGAGGATATTTAGGTCATTCTCTGAAGCCTTTGAGTAATATTTGAGGAAAACTAATTTAGCTCTTTGCTCAAAAGTTAGAGTTATATTTTCCTCCCAGCATAACATTGTGTGCCAGTAATTAATAATACATCTACCACTGTCTATGTAAGAATGATTTGTGCTTTAAGAATGAATAAGAAAGACTTTACATTTGGGAAAAGTAATGAAACTACTCTTGAAATTTCAAGTATAAAAATATTTCTTAATAGATCTCTTTATTTGGGGAAATAATTGATTTAAACACTGTTGTCATAGTATAATTTCACATATTTCATGATATGTCAGAACTTCCACTAACTTAACCTCCTCTTCTACTACAGTAGATTGAATCTCCAAACCCTTTTTCAGTTCTCTCCTGCTTCCCTCCTTTAAAGTCCTTCTAGCTTCTGAACGTTATCAAGCTAAATAAAGTATTTCCCATTTTGTTGTTTGCTAAGACCTATGAGACATGTCAAGTGTTATTTTCCTGTTTCCTTCTGGCTCTATCTCAATGTGATGTCTTCAAATTCCATCCAAATTGTAACAAAAGAATATGTTGTCATTACTTATCTGAGTACTATTCTATTGTGTGTATTTATGTACCATAATGTCTTTAACAACTCACCTGTCGTCAAACATTTGGGATGCTACCCACATTATAAATAGTGCTGCAATGAATATAGGCATGCATAGATCTCTTCAGATGGGTGCTTTTGAGTACTTTGAAGAGATCTCTGAGAGGAATTACCATATCCTCTGGTAGGTCCAGTTTTAATATTTTGAGGAATTGCCAGTTTGTTTTTCACAGAGGGTGGACCAATTTATATTCCTACCAGTGATGGAACAGTTGGCCCCCCTTTATTTATTTTTTTAAACCACACTCTTGCCAGTACTTATTCCAGTCTTTCTCCAATAATTCATCTAAAATTTATCTTCAGGACATATCTCAAATTCTGTTGTCACACATATTTGCAAATTTCAGAAATCACTCATCCTCTCAGATTAGTCTTAAAATATTGTTATGTTTCTCTATTTGATAATTAATCATACCTTGCCATATTGCTAAGTGTCTTATATTAGTCTTGCTTTTTTATTTTTGCTATTTTCTCACCCTTACTAGATGTTTCAGTACAGCAAAAGTATGGCATGTTTACAATTTACCTACCATCTTTGCCCCCTCCATTTTTTGGCATAAAAAACATTTTTCATTCACTATGAAAACATAAAGGGTATAAATGACAAATAGAAGATAAACCAGTCTTAGATATAATGTAATAGCCCACTAAAACCATTTAAAGTAATTTAAGTCAAGACAGTTTAGTGTGTGCCTATAAAATAATAGACTGGCAATCCAAGGGACTGGTTCAATGTACAAATACAGGACTTGCATGAAAGGGGTTTCAAGCAACACATATGCCAGAATGATGCTCTTGGTTCATTCTCTCTAAGCACATAAATGCTTTTTTTTTTCTTTATCTGTCACGAGGGTTATAGCTGGGAATCTGTGCCTACACAACTCCACTATTCCTAATGGGCATTTTTTTCTCTTTCCTCAAAAAGTGTCGGTGTGTGTGTGTGTGTGGGGGGGTAGACAAAGAAAAGGGAAGGAGAGGGAGAGGCTCTAGGTGGCAGAGAAACTACAGCACTGCACAACTGTTTATGAAACATCTCCCTTGCAGGAACGCTCATGTGTTGACCTTGGGTTCCAAGCCAGACCCCCATACAAGGTAGCATGTACTCTCTACCAGGTGAGGCATCTTTCTGGAAAAAAAATTAAGCAAAATGCTGAGATCATGGAATCACTTTTCCATGGTCATGTACTTCAACACAATCATAGGACCTAGGATCTTTTATAAAAGACAACCAACCAACACCAAGTGTTCTAGGAGGAGATAAAAATTAGTTTCTGACAAGCAAAGTGTCAGGAAGGAATTATTATATGCAATGAATTTTTAATAATGAGAGAAATGGAATGAAAATCAGGAAAGAGGTCAGGTAGGGGTGGCTATCTCTGGTAGTTAAGTGCAGCTACCTCTCTTTTCCTCCCTTCAGATGTCCTCTCAATTTCTACTTCCTATGTGGGAAAAAAGGAAAAAGGACCACATCTCAAATCAATGTTTATTTCTATACTAGCTCAGCTTTTCAATGTTACATCAGCTCTATACACAGATTATCTCCATATGCAAGCTGGCATCCAGATCCAGTAACTGTCCTTAAAGAAACTTATAATGCATTGAGGAATATCATCCCCATTATCTGTAGGTGGTAAATGTCAGCATGCTGACTTTTAAGTGAAGAGTCTGAGACCTGAATGAATAAATGATTTTCCTACAGATGCAGAGTTGCCTATAGAAGAACTCAGGTCTTTGGAATTATTTTTGTTGCCTTTCCAAGGAACTAGAGAAACCAGATAAATCATTTATGAAAGTATTCATCCCAAGGCCAGAGAGATGGCTCAGTAAGTGAGGTACCTGCATTGCCATGTGTATGAACCAGATTTGAGCCCTGTCACCACATGGGAGGTGCTATGTCTACAAAGGAAGCTCTGGAGCTGTGGTGTCTTCCTATACCCTCTATCTCTATCTGAATGAAAAAAAAAATGGCACAGAGTGGCCAACCTGCAAATGTGTGAAGCCCAGGTTGGGGGGGGGGGGGGGATAAACTTATCCACTCCACACAGCATAATTAACTTGGTCATACTTATCTACTGTTATAACAATAAAATTTAAAAAATTATAACTTTTAAAGTTTCCCTCAACATAGTTGATTGTTTACTAACAATTTATTCCTAGTGAGAATTTTGTTCTAAAATCAGAATTTCTACATGAATGACTTACTATGCAGAGTATTAATAATATGCTTGTCATTTCTGTATGTTAGTCATAACACATTGAACTAATTTTTTTAGAACTCATTAGATAACATCCTTTTCATAAATGTTCACTTCTTTAACTAGTCATCAAAGACAAAAGACAATTTGTCTTTTCCACCTTATGTAAGTTTTCCAGAGGCATTCCAATAGAGATGTACACAACCGAATCATTCCAATAGAGTCTCCTAAAATATTCAGATGTGTTTAGGTGGCAAAGTGTGTGTTTGAGGAAGGGAGAGAGGCTGTCTGTTCTCCCTAAGCACATACAAAGTTGAATTCTAATGGCAAAGGAAATAGCTGATAGGCTGCAGAACTCAAGTCTGAGGCTCCTAGTTCAATCCCTCTTGTTCTTCTAGCGTTTGCCAGTTCAATCCCTGATGCTGTGTATTATCAAAGCAATGCTCTGGCTTTTCCCTCTCCCCTCCCCCCTGACACACATATTCTCTCATATAAAATATGTCTTAAAAATTATGCCATAAATTAAGTTGACCTCTATTCCCACATTTCTGAACATTTGTATACTCTTCTAGAGTCTTCTCTAACTTTATTCCTGCCCAATCTTTTCTTTTATTCTCTTTCCCTGTTTCTAAACTTCCCTGCTTTTATTCTTGACCCCTTTTATTATCCCTTCAACATCCCAATGGGTAATTTGGCCTTGACCTTATTATTGGAAACTTTTAGGCTAAATGGGAGTGCAGTTATCATTCCACCAACACATTCTCAACTTTAATCATTCTTCTGAAGAGCAAAATGATCTAAAGTGAAAAACAACTGTGTTGGAAATTCAATTAAGATTTTTTTAATCTGCTAAGTATCTTAAATAACATTAAGAAAAACAGCTTGTCAAAGGGCACTCTGAAAATGGAAATGAAAAGAATCAGGATCAATATTCTGAAATAAAATCTAAAATGTTTTTTATGTTAATTATTACAAATCACACTCCATTATTTTCATTCCAATATGGTAATACACAAACTAATATTTCAAATTAGCTAATCAATATTAAGTATTAAGACACAGATTCTTGGCGAGTATTCATTTTCTATTTTTAAAAGATTATTTTATTTATTTATTGAGTGGAGACTTTAGGAAGGGAGGAAATAAACAGAGAGAGAAAGAGACACCTGCAGCACTGCTTCACCATTCTTGCAGATGGGGACCAGGATCCTTGAACACGGTAACATGCACTCAATCACATGGTAATATGCACTCAATCAAGTATGTTACTAACCATTCCCAAATATTCATTTTCTTCATTCAATAAATAGTGGTCAAACAGGTACCATGTGCTTGACCTTGTGATAAATAATCTTTGCTTTTTTCACAAACAAAAACTCAAACATCTGTTTTTGAAGAAAGGAGATTCTCTCACTCATAGCCTTGTTGTTTGCATGATCAACAGCAGATATTTGCAAATGGCTAAGTACTAAGTCTACAAAACATTTTTCTCACTTCATAAAAGCTACTCAGAATATAAGATATAAAAGCAGCTGACAATCCAGCCTAGGCATGGATTCACCGAGACAGGAGAAATGTTTTCCTCTCAACAAAACTGTTCCTGTGAGAAACAGATTTAACAGTCATACCAACAATAGCTTGAAGAAAAAAAAAAAACAGGGGGGGTGCCAACAGAAAAAAAATAACTTGTTCTTTCTTTAAAAAAAACAAACAAAATCATTACACTGAAAGCAGTTATATTAAGTTTTAGGATTATATTTAAATCTATTTCCTTAAGTTCTAAGCTAATTTTTAAAGCACCTTGTGAAGAGTGAAAGTGAAATCTCTTATTTTCACTTTTGAAAGTCCCTCAGAGATGTCACAGGCTACCTCTCAAGGAATTGAGAGCAGTTTCCTTGAACACAGTTTCCTGCAGTCATCCTGTCCATACCCTTCTTGCATTTCAAGATCCAGGTCAAAGGCCATCTTTCTGTGTGGTATGTTTCCAAACCCTTCACTAGAAATCTCCTTCATGAAATCCCTCCTCAGAGTCCAAATGCAAGTTTCTTCTGTCTCTTAGTCCCTAACTTGACTTGTTGGTGTGGTTTCTTTTTATCATTTATTTGGAGGGCTAATAGTTTATAGTACAATTATCAACACATGGGTAACAACTTCTCATGATAGGTGTCTGAAAAAAAAAAATTGCTCCTGTTGGTGTGGTTTTACCATTAGAATGTATTATCTCAGTGTTGTAAAGATGTTACTCATGATGCCTTTAATTAGGGAGGTGTGGTAATGTGTATTAAATCTAAATTATTTCCAACTTTAAAATTATGAGGCAAAACATTCAATATTCAGTAACTGTCATATAACTCCCATTTTGTAGATTTTTTTTTTTTAATTAAAGGACAGGTAGGTTGGCTAAGGCTTTTTTCACTGCATGTACATTCAATTTTGTCATCTGGAGACAAAAAAAAAAAAAAAAGAGATGCCGTTAGTTAATTTTTTTTTAACACCAATGCTGTCCATTTTTAACAAAATCATTTTCCAAGGTTTTTCCAGTCATTGTTGCCATGATATCACAGTTTCTATCTACATTTTACATTTTAGCTACTCCAAGAAGGTCCAGAATTACAAGATTGTTGATTGGCTTCCCAAGCATGGCTCCAAAAAGATCTCCATTTTCCCTTCCCTCCTATGTCCTTCAGTGACAATCAAATCAAATCAAATAAAAATTGTTTTCCATACTGCCTCATCCCTTATTATTTTCAAAACAGAAACAACAATATAGCCCATAAAAGTCAACACATTTGGCTAAAGCATTGAAAATAACCCAGGTATTCAGCACAGTTCACAGCAAGACTATTAATATGATCCTTTTGAATACTATAGTTCTTCTTATCCAGCTTTACACTTGAAATGCTTTCAGGATTTAAACTGCTAAGAATAAGGATCACAAACTAAATTTGAAACACTCACTGAACATCATACTAAGCTGAAAACTATAAATTAAACTTGTTTCTAAGCAACAATCTAAATAGTCAAAACTTAGTGAAAACACTCACTTTCAAAAATAGCCCTCTGCTTTGGAGCCTTCATTTGGCTCACTTCTGCCAAATGTACATCCAAATATCCATAATACATAAACCAATTCTGAAAGCAGATCTTTTTAATGAAAAAAAAACTGCTAACTAAATTAGGGGGAAAAAAGTATATGCCAGCAGTTGCCAAAAATCTAGAAGTGTATATAAATGTCTTTGATTTTTAATATTAGGTAAGTACACTTACAATGTCACAATTCCTCAACCCAATTTTTCTTTAAAAAAAAAAAAACCCTTTAGGTAAATGATGAGAAAAGCCTACCTTATGTGAGAATGCCTAGTTTACTATATAAAAATAATCTAATTGTTATTAAAAAGTCAGGTTTAAAATTTATCTTAAATATCCTCATTGCATCTTTTTATATGCCAGACTCTATAGAAAAAATAAAGGAGGTTCACTTTCATGAGTTATGGAAGCCGATTCCCATTAACCAAGGTGAAGTGATCAAATTCCCACTTGCAAAAAAATTTCTTGGAAATTTTAAATAGTGCAAAGGAAACAATGCTCGTTTTAGCATAAAAATTTACCTACTGTCAGATATTCTGTTTACTATCTAAGGGAATTAAACTATAGGTCAAATACCACAAATCAGGTATTCGCTTTTGTTTTTCTCAGGTGATTAAAATAAAGAGCAGTGGAAAGAAGCTCATTCTAAGTCTACACACATACACAGCTCTTCTTCATCTCACTCACCCCCTCCCTTCAAATCTTTAGAGGAAGGCACCACAGTTATTTCAACTTCCCTGAAAGGCAGTGCCTTCATACCTCATAGGGAGTTCACTGTATGACGGGTGGGCAAGTTTTATTCGAAATTTCAAGAAAGCTCATCTTTCTTCTTGCAAAGAATTAATGATGTATTTTCCTAAAAGTTTCTAATTTAAAGGAGGAAAAAAAAAAAACACGTCAATTTTACAGTGAGAAAAAAAAAAATCGGCAGCCCTTTACCTCCTTTCCTTCTCTCTCCTGGTTTTTCTTCTAAAGCTCAACTTTAGTAGCTTCCTCCATATCTTCTCTCTCTCCCTCTCCGCTCTGTCTCCTGAAAGCCCTGCCTCCAAACAGTGAAGAATGGAGATTAAAACATTTTTCCCTGGCTCTTAACGGCTGCATCTGTCTTCCGTTGCTCCTGCACAGCCCCTGCCAGCCCTGGTCAAGTGAGGGAGGAGGGATGTCCTGCTCCTTTCACTCCATCCCTCCCGCAATCCCGAGGGAGCAGTAGGCTCGCGCCAGGGGTGGGAGAAGCTGCCTTTCTTTGCAGAGGGCTGCAGCTCCTGCAAGGCAGCTTCCCTAACCGTGCAAATGTTTCCATCCAGGAAATAAACGTGGGTCCAGATCGCCCCACAAGTGGAAACAATCAGTGAAATCTCCATGCACCGGGATATTCAGGGAGTTCAAGTGGCCGAGACCAAAGACAATGGAAGGCAGCTTAGTCCACTCCTGGACCCCAGCGCAACAGAAAACAATGTGTGGATACCAGGTGCGGGACCTCCACCTCGCCAGGGCATGGCCTCGGGAATGGAGGGCAACCTCTGGCGCTTCCAACAGCCATCACTCATCGAGTGACGAGGTGGCAGGCAGATGGGGACCCAAAACACCAGAGCTGGGAGGCAGCAGCAGTAGCGCCCACAGCTGGGCATTTGGGCCTTTCCTAAGGAGCCTCTGGCAGGAACACACACAAAATGGGCATCTCCACACCTGCTCCTCAATCACCCGCCTCCCTCGCTTCTTCCCCGGGGTCCGCAGAGAAGAGGCAGGCAAACCCCCCCCCCCCCACTGCGAATGTCCACAACCTCGTTGCGCAGCCAGAAGTGAACAATGGGGAGCGAGAGGGGACGGGGGGAGGTCAAGTTCACCAGAAAGCGCACCTCAGCCCTGGCCCCTGGTCCAAACCTACTGCACCCGAGGGAATGGGCGCAGCCAGCGCAGCGGACGCCGGCAAAGAGCCCCAAGAACCAGGTGACGCGGGGTGCTCCCCTCTGAGCCGGGCTGACACAGGGGGGCTCCACAGCCCGACGCCAGCCTTGCCCCCCTCCATCCGGCATCCAGCCTTAAGGGTGTCCTCCAAGCAAGAACACCCCAAGAAGGGAACAAGCACCACAGAGGAGCCCGGGTATGCGGAACACCCCGGCGGCACAGGTATTTTTTTTTCTTCTTCTTGCAGCCGGGACCCCAATCTGAGTCTACACTCTCCCCGCGCCCACCCGGGGTCTCGGTTACCGCCGGCTCCGCCGTGGCCCCCGCCGCGTCCTCCGGGGAGCGCGAGAAATCGGGCTCGCAGCTCGCGCCGTCTGTCGCCATCTTCCTGCACTAGCGGATCCGAATGCGAGCTCGGAGCCGCAGCTCGGGTCCAGCCCTCTCGGCGCGGGCGGTGCTTAACCCGCGCTGGTGGGAGACGCCGCGCTCGCAACCAGGCCTCCGCCCCTCTGCGCCGCCCCCCTCCGCTTTAACCCGCAGAGCGCCGGGGCGCCGCCGCGGATCCCCGCCCAGCGGTCCAACTAGCAGCAAGGACTGAGCAGGTTGAGGTGCCAAGGAAGCGGTGCCCAGGAGGTGGAAGAAAAGAGATTCCCTCCGCAAGGCCACCCCACGGAGCTGAGGGTGCACTGCACAGATCAAATGTCAAGGCTCCAGAATCTGAAGACTTTGTAAAATCTAGGGGAAAAAATAGTTCACTTCAGCCCTCTATAACCCACCATAATCACATAAGCCAACCTTTTTTCCTTTTCTCTTTTGTTTCTGTTTTTGCAAAAATTCTGCTAGGGCGTATTACCCTTCTGGTGTCTATATCTGACTTTGATTTATCCTCTGTTTGGTACATCAACTCCAGGTTAAATGTGTCCTCATAACCTTTTCTTAGGTTGTACTAAGCCACTCTGCCCATATGTTTCTATATATACATTCTCTTTTTCAAGAAAAGTTGAGCAGCCCTTTTTTGTTCTTTGGCCCCAGGTCTGAAATACAATCTGAAGTGCTGACCAAGAAATGCAATTACCATTGCTCTTAAAAAGGAAGCTGTCTAGTTTTAAGAGAATTTAAAAGGTTAAGGATTATCCCCGTGGAGACACAGATGTGTGTGCGCACCCGTGTGTGCGTGTGTGTGTGTGTGTGTGTGTGCGCGCGCGCGCACACACACACACACACACACACACACACACACTTAACATCGATGGTATGGGAATTATAGATCTCAGAAGACATTTCATGAGATGAATGAGGTCCAAACTCTTTTCTCCTCCCACATCTGATTCAGCTCCTACCCTATCCTGCCAATTCCCATGATGTGAAAATCTATCACCTTGTCAAGACCATATGGTATCGGCCTTCTTCCCAAATCACCAGATCCCAAAAATATGTTGAAAGCACAGAATCAAATGGTGGCATTCAAGTATTCAAGCTGTGCCTTGAAGATGTAAAATCAAACCCTACCAAATCCAGAACTTACAGGATGAATGAGTAGAATGTGCAGTCTGAAAGTTTAGAGATCAAAATGCTAAGTCCTTTCTCTCTCCCTCTCCCTCTCTTGCTCTTTGCTGACAGATAATGAGAGATTTTTGGTCATTTAACTGCTTCACTTTCAAAACTGAATCTAAATGTGACATTAATCAGAGCTGAGAAAGTAATTTCTGAAAAAACTTTGAAAGCACAACCAGATCAATAAATTAGTATGTTTTTAAAAGGCCCATCCCCAATGAAGTCTACATCGAAAAAGAATTTTCACCTGAAACCCTGGGGTTAAGGTCAATGATTTAGAAATCACCTCCAGTTTTCTCAATAAACACAGATGTGCTCTTTTTTTTTTTTTCTTGGACTTTACTTAGATATTCTCACATCTGTGGTTTCCACTGCTGTTCATGACACTACTTTTGCTTATCAAATATTCTCTTTGGCATTGCTCAACATTAGACTTACTAAACTCCTTGTTAAATGGATGAAAGGCATTTGACAGTAAACTTAGATGCTGAACTGATAGTGAAAACCTTTAGATTGGAATCAAAAGCATTCCTTGTTCTATTCAAAGTGCTTTTCACACATCACAGGCAATGAATTTCCTTGACACTGATGTTGAATTGCTAACCAAAAATTAACTGACTTTTCTTGAAAAGAACAAACAATAAGCTTCACTTGAGAGTTCAGAACTAGGAATAGGACAATATCTCTAGGAAGCAAGTCCTCTTAATTTTATATACACAGCTCAATTAAAGCAAATAATTATTAGAAAGAAATAGCTCCCATTCTATTTGCCTAAATACAATCAAAACAAAATTGCACCATAAAGGACTCAATTCCTGTGTGGTTTCTTCCCTCTCATCTCCACATTCTCTAAACTCCCACATCTAGAGCTTTAGAAGGAAAATAAACAGCATTTTGTATTCTGATTTATGGCTGCCACTGCTAAAGGATGAGAGAATATTCCCCTTTCTGCCTGGAAGCAGCACTCTAGGAGTTAACTCTAACTAGTGGCCTAGCCCAAGGCTGCTTCCCCACCTGGAGGACCCTTGCTGATTTAAATTCTCTCCTGAGAATTAGTCTCTGTTGTGATTGCAAATTAACTCTTTCTAAAAGTCTTTCTTTGCACAGACAGGCTCTATTAGAGTCAAACCAAATAGGTCTCTGAAAGGGTAGTGACTTAATGGCTCCAGAAATTAAATCTTCTGAAGCTTTACTAAACCCTGGAATAAATTTAAAAAAGAAATCCCAGGGCTAGACTGAAAATTTCTGAAAGATAGATGGAAGCAAGAGAGGTGGAAGAATAAGAAGGAAAAAGAATATCCCAGTAACTAAAAAGAATGATAATTTCCTTTTTTATGAAAGAAAAAATAGCAAGAGGCCAGAGCACCACTCCACCATTCATGACACTCTTTGTTTTTGCACTTGCTGTTTTGATGTGGTGCTAGTGCTTTGGATGGAAGCCAGGACCACACACATACAAGGCAAGTGCTCCACCTCTAAGTCCCCTCTCTGTCCAGATGATGATTCCTAAGCCATAAATTTCTTTCAGCATTAAAATGGAAGGATCCAATTATCCCTTATCTGGATCATTAACCAAAGATTACAAAAATACTAATTGGAAGAGATAGACTCAGTCCTCCTGTTTATTGCAGTATTAATTACAATAGCCAAGACCTGGAAACAACGAGTGTATATTCACAAATGACTGGATAATGTTGTTGAGCCAGATGTTGTTGTGCGAGGGCCGCGGAGAAGAGAGAGGGGGTCCGGAGCGAAGAGGAAACACAAATCTTTATTTGCGCTGGCACCTCAGAGTTGGGTGCTAGAGAAGCAGGTTGGGCCACGTGGAGGTAGCGAAAATGGCCACCTCACACAGTAACCTTTCCTGCGTCTGAACACCGGAGTGAAGTGCTGGCAAGAGAATGAGGTGCGGAAGAAGAAAGGCTTTTATAGGAGTAGCTTTCTTGAGAATGGGAAGGGGGAGGAGTAACCATAGCACTCCAGGATAGGATAATAACTCTCGTGAGAATGGGAGGGGGGAGGAGTGACCAAAGCACTCCAGATATTGCATATAGACAATGTCCTGCGGGCATAACATGGCTGAACAGGCTCTCCGAGAATGTCCCAACTCTCGAGGGAACTAGTAGCCTGAGGGGAAAATATGGCAGATGTGACTGCATCAGCATAATTTCCCAGCAGGATAAAGACAATGCAGTATAGAAGCATATAAGAATATTATTCAGCTAGTAAAAAGATGAGACCCTTCTATTTACACCACCTGGGCTGTTCTAAAAGATATTATATTATGCTTCCCTGGAAAGATGACCATAAACCAACATGTCCAGGAACCTCACTTCTCCAGAGCTTTGACCTACTAGGGAAAGATTAGAGACAGGCCTGTGTGTATAGGTTGCTTGGACAGTGTCCATCTCTAGTGGTTATAGAAGTAAGAACTTCTTCCTTCTTCACCTCTGAAATAATCTTGGTCCATAATTCCAGAGGGGGGAATTTGAGGGGAAGATTAGGGCCAACGGACACTGAACCTCAGTTAAACCAAGACTGCCTGATACTCAGAACTTCTGTTGTTGCCTTTATCGCTGAAAGGGAGGAGGAAAGGATACTTAAGGAAGTAGGAATAGATATAAGTATGGCTTAAAGAGAAAGAAGAAGGCAGAGGATTTACAAACTCTTATCTGGAGGGCAGGGCCAATAAGAGTCAGGCCAGGATAAAAGGGCTCAGCTTTGTCAACTATTCATTGTTTTGCCCAAATGATCTGCATCTGTCTATGTGTTTTAACATAGTAATTATTGGAGTTATAGTCAACCAAATTTATCAGTCTCAGGTCACTTTCTCACCCCAAGATCCTCTCAGACAGCCCTGTCCTCCTGAGGCCCGGTTGCATTCTCCTTTAAGACCAGTGAAATGGGTTGCTATGAATATTGACAGTGACTGGGGAACCAAGTAATTGTCAGATTTAACCATGGCCTTGGTCTAGCCAGTCACGTTCTCTGACCCACTAAACCAATATCCCAGAGAGTTATGTATAATGATGCAACAGAATGTTTCTTCCAAGTGAAAAGGTAAAGGAACATGCACATATCTTTAAGCAGTTTCCCTCTGTGGAAGAAGAGAAGTTTGTATTTTATTCAAATGGCAACATTTTTGTTAACTCCAAAGACCAAACCATATGTTATCATGTCTTCCTATTGCCAAATGACAAAATTACTGAGTAGTAAATAATTTCTGACTGTATCCACAAGGTTATACTTATACAATTTAAACAGTCCAGACCATACTTATCCCTGTCTACACTATGGTGAGCAACATAGAAAGCCTCAAGTCCTGACATCAAGAATTCTAACAAAGAGCACAGATGAGTTTTGAGTATCCTGTATCTGTCACATGTGTTTTAAACCGAAATGTTGCCAGAAAAGAGTTTTCATATGGCCTAGCTGTGTTCCCTCATAGTCAGCATGTCATTATCTACATGTTTTTTGTCTCTTTGTGGAATTCACTCAGTAAATTTAATCCTAATCTAGTTAGCCACTCTTGTCAACAACCTATCAGGTTGGAAGGCCTCTCCCACCAAATGCAGTTAGCATGTGCCAAGTGAGTGCAAGTTAATTTTATTTAAACTGGAGCAAAACATAATTAGGAAATTAAATCTTCTAGGTAGGAAGTGAGCCAATGCCAAACATAAATAATATCGTTATAATCACTCCCAGCCCTTCTTAATACCACCTCTAGTTGGAAACTGCATATGGTCCTTCAGTTGTACAGCAATGTTCAAATAGAAAACTTTATTGAAGACACAGTAAGAAAAGTATTCTTCAGTCTACTCACTCTAAGAACAGAAACCAAGCCTAATACAGAACAATGCTGCAATGTTGGTTCAGTTTTACTGAATTTTTTTTTTAATTTAAACCAGTACTTACTGATTGAGATTCTTAACTGCAGAAGTCATATATAAAGATAACTTTTAGTGTGGAAGGAAGTTTTAGTGCAAAATCATTATGAAAAAACAAATTTCAACAAAGGGATTTGGTCCACTGCAACCCTCATCCACCTGAATTAAAAATGAATATGAATTTCCATTTATTCAGCAACCCCACAAGTCTGCAGTATGTAGTTACTAGGCAACCACCAAAGGAGGGGTGTTTATAACATTAGGCATTAATTATAGTGAGCTTTATTTTTCTTAGAAAGTTTAAAAACTTTATAAATAGACTGTGAGATCAGATCCTCTTCTCTGCACAAAACGAGCTTTAAAAATCAATCCTGATTTTCTTTTCATTAGGGAATATATCAATTCAAAAACAAATGTGAGGCTGAGGTGACAACACAATGGTGATGCAAGAGTTTCATGCCTGAGACTACAAGGCCCCAGGTTCAGTTCCTATCACCACCATAAGCCAGAACTGAGCAGTACTCTCCAGGGGGAAAAAAGGAAATGTAGGACTGGAAGAAGTAATGATTGTAAAGATGATGCCTTTAAATTTAATTGATTCATTGATGATTTAATTATGATATAAAAAACAAGAGTAAAACTAGAAATGCTTAGTTTTGTAATGTAAATTTTGAAAAACATACAATTAATTTTCGTAGGAAGTCATAATCATTAGTTATCTACCAAATTAATAGTTTTAAATACTTTTGACATGTTTTAGACAAAAACTTTGTTTTCCACCTGAAACTGCCCCACATCTCATTTGATGATGACAGTTTGTTATCCATAACATTTTAAAAATAGTATTTACTTACTTATTTATATAGTTAAAGAGAGAGAGGAGAGGAGAGAAGAGGAGAGGAGAGGAGAGGAGAGGAGAGGAGAGGAGAAAGAAAAGAGAGGGCACCAGTACATCACTCTGTTATATGCCCTGCTGGGAATTAAACTTAGGACCCTTGTTTAAGAGGCCAGTGCTTTATCCACTATGCCACCTCCAAGACCACTGTCCAAACCATTTTTCAATTTGTTTCAATTGGTTGCACTCATTAAAAGTCACCTGAAAATAGGGTGACAATATTAGGAGGAGGAGGGAAATGTTATAAATATACTGCAGAATAAGGGTTAGGGGTAGATAGAATAATGGTTGTGCAAAGAGACCCTCCTGCCTTAGGCTCCAAAGTCCCAGGTTCAACCCTCTGCACCACCATAAGTCATAACTGAGCAATGCTCTGGTAAAATAAATAAATAAATATGATGCAGAAAGCATTCAATTAACCAATAAGTACAAAGTAAAATATACTTTATAAATTAAACTATCAGCACTGGACATAAAGACTTAATTGTATTTATGGTATAAAAACATTTGTGTTGCCATTATTTTTTGAGGAAAATGATGTCACTCCCGAATGAGTTGTCTTGCCTGCCTCCCACTGCTGTTTTCTGTTGCCTTTCTTGAGGTTTCATTCTTTACATGTCCAGACTAGCATTCAGCCCAATGTCTGAAATAAATAAATAAGTAGTCTGGTATAGATTTTTCTTTCTTTTTCTTTTTTTATTTATAAAAAGGAAACATTGACAAAACCATAGGATAAAAGAGGTACAACTCCACACAATTCCCACCACCAGATCTCCTTATCCCATTCACTCCCCTGATAGCTTTCCTATTCTTTATCCCTCTGGGAGCATGGAGCCAAGGTCATTGTGGGATGCAGAAGGTGGAAGGTCTGACTTCTGTAATTGTTTCCCCACTGAACATGGGCATTGACTGGTCGATGCATACTCCCAGCCTGCCTCTCTCTTTCCCTAGTAGGGTGGGGCTCTGGGAAAACAGAGCTGCAGGACACATTGGTGGGGTTGTCTGTCCAGGGAAGTCTGGTTGACATCATGGTAGCATCTGGAAGCTAGTGAAAAGAGAGTTACATACAAAGTCAAAGAAATTGTTGAACAATCATGGACCTAAATAAAGGCTGGAATCGTGCAGATGAAGAGTTGGTGGGCCTTCCATTTTGTAGGTAGCTAGTAGGCATATTTTAGTTACATTCCAAAGGGCCTGTGGCTATACTAGTATTTTTTTCTTTTTTCCCTGAGCTTGAAATCTGATATGCAGGTGGATCCAAGTTACTGTCTGGGAGATGATATCACCTCCGGAAAAGGAGCAGAAAACTGGTTCAGGGAAGAGAGTAGCTCCCTAATATGGGAAAGGGGTATAAATATTGTTGACTGCAAACCCCATCAATTTGATTTGGTCTGGGGCACATATTCAGCCTATTAGACCTCTGCATCCCTATAGATCTGAGCTCACATTCTGTGCTCATGAGTAGGAATATTCCAAGCTGCCCCAGTATCAACCCATCTTCCTCAGCTATATCATAGAGTATGTTGTCCATTGTCCCTTTGGAGGATAGAACATTCTCTACCTTTGTTGATCCAAGTTCAGGGCAAGGGCAAGGTCCTAAGGGGGCCCACAAAGGGGTCTATTTTGTTTTTTCTGATAGAGGTGACCAGAAACAATGGAGAGAGGGATTTATTTGAAGTCTGGGCCCATCATGCCTGTTTGGGAATCTCAGGACCTGGTCTATATCTAGGTTTTGGGACTTTGTTAGGAAGTGAACTGCCTGGAATGGAATTAGAGAATACTAGGAAAGGAAAGGTCTCACGAGAGTAATGAGGCTGAAGGGTTGACATTCCAAACCTGAAGTCTCTGGACACAGTCTGAAGTGAAGCATGCTGAGGTGGTACTCCTTGCATTGATTAGGTTAGGATCAGCAGATACAATATCATTTGGTATAAATAGAGAGAAGCATGCAGAAAAGTGAACTTCACCTTAGAGTTTCCAGGACTGGGGGAAATATAGACTCTATAGAGGAAATGGGAGGATCCTGATGTTGTAGGATTAAGAAGACAATAGAGAGTTATTGCTATAATCACATTATTTGGTAATTGGGTTAATTTTGAAAAATCCTTTTGTTAGGATTGGCTGTATACAACGTCACCATAATTTATGTCCTTTGACATTATTTGTATATAGCTATGCCACCGGTTGCTTCTGTTCTCCGTGGTCTAGGCTTTTGAGAGAGTCAACATATCAAAGACTCAGCCTCTGTATTAAAAAGACTCAGTCTGTGGGAGTATGGACCAACCAGTCAACACCCATGTTCAGTGGGGAAGCAATTACAGAAGCCAGACCTTCCACCTTCTACAACCCACAATGACCCTGGGTCCATGCTCCCAGAGGGATAGAGAGTGGGAAAGCTATCAGGGGAGGGGGTGGGATATGGAGATTGGGTGGTGGGAATTGTGTGGAGTTGTACCCCTCCTACCCTATGGTTTTGTTAATTTATCTTTTCTTAAATAAGAAAAAAAAAGACTCTGTGCTTTAAAAAGCTTGAGACATACAATAAATTTTTCCCCTCTCATATTGATTAAATAGTGATTTATATGACTACAAATTAATAGAAGTGCACATAAACACCATTCTCACCATCAAAAGACTGTGTCCCATCCCAACCCCCACCCCCTCCCTGCCACCCCAGGAAGCCAAATGTCCACCCTCACCCTCACCCCAGGGTTTTTACTTTGCTGCCCTCCTCCAGAGTTAGTCAAATCCTGCTTTTAGTTTCCCTTTCTGTTCTTCTTTCTCAACTTCTTTTTATGAGTGGGATCATCTCATACTCATCTTTATATTTCTGACTTAGCTTACTTAAAATAATTCCTTCTAGCTCTGTCCAAGATGGGTCAGAGAAGGTGGGTTCATTGTTCTTAATAGCTGCACCCATCTGGCATTGTGCTGAATCCTATGAATTATTTTTCATAAAATAATTTTAAAAGCATCAAATAAAATATAAGATCATAAAGGAAACCAATGGCACTCAAATCCCAAGATGAAAATTCTCCACGTAGAAAGTAAATTTATAATGTAGTGATAAATGTGTTTGATTTGCAAAGTAGTTAACACAGCATAGTGCAGACCTATAATTACTGTGATTCTAAAATTTTCATGAATGAAAATGATATTTTATGATCCTTATTATAAACTGTATCGATATTTTAAAATTTCTGGAATTTCTATTGTGAAAAAGTTTCATATATTACCAAGTCTTTTGTGGTCTAAGATTCATAATTCACAGTTAAAGTAAATATTATATACATCAATGAAAGAACATGAAAATACAAGTGTAGACAATTCTTACAATCTTCCAATGAAATTCTATTCCCTAGTTTAAGACTTTTTCTAGCAGCCAAAGAGGTGATACAGCAGGGAAACCACATGTGCTGCAGGGTTAAGGCTCCTGGCCCAATTTCTATCACCTCACATTATAAAGATAATTTGAAAATTTCATGCTTGTTAAAATGAAATTTTTTTTTACACAATTTTAGTCATTGAGGAGACAACATAAGCATTCCCACCCCTATCATGCACTGTGGAGTAGTGGTTAAGAGTCCGGTTATATAATGGAAATCTCCCTCTCCCTCTCCTCTCCCTCTCCGTCTCCCTCCCCCCCTCCCCCTCCCCCACCCCCTCCCCCTCTCCCTCTCATCATTGTGGGTTCACTACTTTAGGACAGGTTATTTCAAACAGAAAGACACAGACAGAGAGAAAGATACCACAGCACTGAAACTTTCTACAGTGTAGCACGGCCCAGACTTGAACCTGAGTCATGATCACGGTAAAGTAAAGGTACTATCCAAATAAGCTACCTTGCTGATCTTGCCTGGATTGAGAATTTATTTTTCTGTGATCTTGGGCAAGTGATTCTCTCAGTTATTTCATCAATTAAATGGAAATCATAACAGCTCTTGATTTACAGGGCTGTTGAGAGAATTTGATCCATTACTATATTTAAAGTACACAGAGCAGTGCCTGGGTTGCTAATAAATTTCTGACAAGTTTAATTACTTTACTATTTTCATGCAAACACCTACTAAAGAATGACCACTCAGTGGCATGGGAGGTGAATCATCTAGCAGATAGCATTCAAGTGCTAGAGTGGTGCTCTGGTTCCTCTTCGCTCACAAATAAATGAATTTTAAAGAAATTACCAGTCCCCTTTAATACTCATGGAATTTCAGGAAAAAATATTATTTTTATTCAGCAAAATGGCTGTACAATTACACAATAGTTTTATCAAGTCTCTCTGCATAATTTAAAATGATGTGCCCAACATTCCAAGATTAAATACTGAAAAGTCTCTATAAGTGACTTATGAAAGTCTAAATGGAAAAATATGGTATGTACAAATCTCATCTGCTATATCCTTACCTTTAGGTTCCTGATTATTAAACAATTTGTTCTGCTTTATATCTTAATGCTTTTCAGCCAGCAAGGTGCAGATGCTAACAGGACGCCAACCTGACTCCACTGCGCAACCTCCCCAATGTGTCCTGGAACTCCACCTCCCCAGAGCCCTACCCTACTAGAAAAAGACAGAAACAGACAGGGAATATGAATTGGCCTGTCAACACCCATGTCCAGTGGAGAAGCAATTACAGATGCCAGACCTCCCCCCTTCTGTATCCCATAAAAATCTTTGGTTCATACTCCCAGAGGTATTAAAGAATAGGAAATCTTCCAATGGAGAGGAGGGGATATTGAACTCTGGTGGTGTGAATTGTATGGAATTGTACCCCTGTTATCTTACAATCTTGTCAATCGTCATAAAATCACTAACAAAATGGGTGGGAGAGAGCATAATGTTTATGCAAAAAGACTGTACTGGCTCCAAAGTCCCAGGTTTAATCCCCCTCACCACCATAAACCAGAGCTGAACAGTGCTCTGGTCAATCTCTTTCTCTGTCTCTCTAATAAAAAAACAAATAAATATATATTTTTAAAAATCACCAATAAAATAAAAAATATGGGATGGATCATATAAGTTGGAAACTCTGATTTTGTTACATTGAAGGCATTCTTCTTTATTAAATGAGGAAATAAATTTTAGTTAAGTAATACATGGAATTGATTCATAAGTATCACTTGAGCTTATATCAACCTTGGACTACAAACCCTGATTTATTTTTTTTTATTAGATCCAAACTCAACCTATTACAAATCACGATAATCCAGTAGGCAGACATGTTTTGTTTGACTCTAACAATGTTTTTTTTTTTTTTTAAGGAACAAATTGTCAGCAACTGAAAATTGTAGGGGCCAGAGGGTGTCTCCCTTGGCAGATGGCACATGTCACCATGCATGAGGGTCTGGATTTAAGTCCCTGGTTTCCATCTGCAGGGGCACTTGGAAGCAGTGCTTGAAGGTATCCCTCCTTTATGTCTTTCTCTTCTGCTCTCTCTGTATCTGAATTCTATGGGAAAAAGGAAGAAAAAGAAAGAAAGAAAGAAAGAAAGAAAGAAAGAAAGAAAGAAAGAAAGAAAGAAAGGAAGGTAGAAAGGAAAGAAGGAAGGAAGGAAGGAAGGAAGGAAGGAAAGTAAAAGGAGAAGGAGAAGGAAAAATAAAAGGTTAGTGGTTGCCAGTAATAGTAGCATGATGCAGGCATGAGCCCCCAAAATAACCTTGATGGCAAAAAATAAAATGTGGAAATTACATACAAATTTTGCATTCCAATCTCTTAAGATTTGAGAAGATCTGATATCACTAGACTCAAGTTGATTCTCTTTGAGATACAGTATGTTGTTGCAAATGACTGAAATGTTTGCCTGCCCTATTTTATGTCACTCTGTACTTTTGATTCCCATAATCTTGTTACTTGCTTTGTAAACATTGCAGCATATGTAATATAATTAATTTCACTTAAAAAGTTAGGAAAAAAAACCTCAAGATCATGTCTAAGTCCTGATGATATTTTACTATCCACCTTCAAAATCTATGCTAATGATTCATAAATCCTGAGAAAAATCGATGTAGACATCTGCTATGGGCAGAATTGTGTCTACTGCAAAATTAATATGACCAAGTTCTAACACCCATATCAGTGTCTCACAATGTGATTGTACTGAAAGATAGATTTTCCAGAGGTATTTTAGGTAAAATGGGATCACTAGGGTGGACCCTAATCCAGTATGGCTGATGTCCTCATTAGGAAATCAGAACACAGACACAGAGAAAGAAGACAATTTATGTAAGATGTCCATATAGAAACCGTGAAGAGAGATCTTAGAAAGAACCAACCTCTCAACACCCTAACCCACCCTCCAAAACAGTGATAAAATAGGCCAGGGGGTTAAGCACATACATTACAGTGTACAAGGAACCAGGTTCAAGCCAAGTCTCCACCTGCAAGGGGAAATCTTCATAAGAAGTGAAGCAGGGCTGCAGGTGTCTCTCTGTCTCTTTCCCTCCCTATCTTTTCTCCTTTCAATTTCTATTTGTCTCTCCTCAATAATAAGTAAATAAAAATATTTTTTAAAAAGTGAGAAAATAAATTTCCCTGGCTTAAATCACTTTACTGTGATACTTTGTTATAAGTCACCTCATTGGGACTTTGCTATGTCAGCCTTAGAAAACTATGTAGCACCTTTTCTGGGTGAACTCATTCTTCCTCTACTCTCCCACAGATGACTTTCATATCAAACAGCTCATCTCTAGGGTAAAACAGATTAATCTGCAATGCAGAGTGCAGTGCTTTTTTTTCAGACCAAGTGTTCTAATACTTGGGCTTGTTACATGTAATCTCAAGGCTTGTAATGAGCATTTTGTCTGTAATAATAGAAACAATACTGATTTGGGAGGGTTATATGTCATCCTATTCACTTGATTTTGAATATATATTAATGAGTCTTGAGAAAAAAAGAGAACTTGAAACTAGTCTATGACTGATTATGCAAAGCTTGTGGCTTGTTTAATCTATGTCTGCATTGAACTTGATATCTAAACATTTTCCAACCAATGTACTCATTGTTTTTCTACACTGTAAAGTTATAGAGGATAAAGGGCCCCACTTATCTGGTGGTCCATGTGAATGGCAATCCTGTGCTTTACAGAAAAATCACGAAAACAGAATAAGATGTAAAGGTATTTTTCTCGTAGCTTAAAATACAATGGATTTAAGTATAATCCCTGTTCAATCTAAAGCACCTGACTGATCATCAGTGACTATCTTTTGTTGCTATAAAATGGGGATGCTTATTTCAGTACTTCACTATGACAGTTGTTGTAAGAATTAAATAGTATTAATATGTATAAGTGCCTCACCTGCTGAAAAAAAGACTATGACCTTGAAGCACCTTCTAGTTCTCGTATTCTAGAATTCATTGTGTGTTTCAATTAGAGAGCTTCAGCTACATCCTTAAAACACATCACCAGCCTTGGAAATGGGTAGACCATGTTGGAACATTTGCCCTCTATATATACATGTAATTCTGAGTTCTTTATTAAGGAAATGCCTCTGGATTTAAAGCATGGGAAGAATCTCTCTTTCCCTCATTATCACATTTTTATAAGTAAAATTTCCCCTGTCAGAACACATCAAGATACCATGGTGACAATTGCTATAGAAATGCCACATTTAGAAAGAACTGAGGTGATTTTGATCGTTTCCTGCTACTTCTGTTCAACAATCTAAGTCACATGTATACCAGTCTGATGACTGAAAGAGGCCACCTGCCTCAAAAGGCTTGACTACTTTCTGCTCTAGAACCTAAAACTTCCACTTCCTAAAATCTTCCAGGGGGTGTGCATAAGTCTCAGGCTGTCATTACTGAGGACATAGATAAAGTCATGGTAGCATTAAAAGAGTCTTACAAATATAGGTGATTGTCCACTTGAATCTAATGCACAGGTCATTACATTAAATAAATGCAAGGATGATATGTAGGCTGTATGAATAAGAGCGACCATGTACGTAAGACAATCAGAAATAAAAGGGAACTTGAACCAAGTTGCAACCCAACTAAGAGGAGGGAATTCCTTGAACTGAAATCAAATACCAATCCAGAAATGACAGAGTTGCCAATATTTCAGGAGGAGGAAGATGCCAAATGTTTATATAAAATTTCCCAAATTTAAAATATATCTTTAAGTCAAATTTGGTCTGGCTGCCAGTGTTCTGAATGTAGGACATTTTGAATTAGGAATCATCTTCCCTAGTACAGAAAACGTACAGAAAAAAATGGGAGCATGCTAAACATGTGTTTCCAGGTGGCCCCTTCATGTGTTCCCACTGAAAAAGCCATTTTGGGGGAGGTTAAGTAACTGCAGTTTTAAAAAGAGGTCCAGGAATTTATTCAAAGATTTCCCAAGTCCAACTTTTGGGAGTATATTGTAGAAGAAAGTGGTCAGCTCCCAACCTAACATCCATCCTTGTATCTTCTAGGTCTAGTATGCTACCAAGAGCAGAAATTTAGGAGTAAATTAATCGTCCACATTTTAGTACTGTATTATAAGATTTGAGTTGTTTTAACTAAATGATTACTAAAAGTTATACTAACCCTTTTTTTTCTAGTTGTCAAGGAGCTCGAGACACAAGATACTAAGCAAATTCAAGAAAATACACTTGAATTTGGACACAAAGAAGAGGGAAGAAAATTCTGGAACACGAATCATAGTTTGAGGAAGGCAGACTTGGGTAAATAGCCTATAATAAGTGAACCCACAGCATCTAAAGGGGCTCAGAGGCCCTGGAAATTATTTTTAAAATATTAAAATAAACTTCACTTTTACTGAAGTAGCAACATTTGACAGAATGGAAAATATGCTCTGAAATACTAGCAATTAACATTTATCTTCAGATATCATCACTTGTTAAAATTATGATAGTTAAGAGAATACATCAATGAGATAAAGACAGTAATAGAAATCTCAATCAAAATAAAATATGTATGTACATTTTTAATTCAAAATTTAATCTGTTTATCTTAGTTGCCCTTGTAATTCTTTCTTTATTTGTTTTACTAGAACACTGCTCAGCTCTGGTTTATGGGGAGAGAAGAGGAATGAAACTGGGACTTTGCTGCCTCAGGCATGTGAGTTTCTTTGCATAACCATTATGCTTTCCCAATGCACCTCTAATTTTCCTTAGAATGAATCAGACTTTCATTTATTAGAAGTATGCAACATTATTGTTTTATTTTTCAGAAGATCGTGGTGTTGAATTTTTAGTCAACATTAATTTTAGAACAGTATTATGAAGAGTTTATGAAAGCATTAGATTCTTCTATGTTAATAATTTTGATGACTAGCATGGCACTGGTATGATATAAACAACATACAGCCACATTTAGCAGTTTTCTTCTTTTACTAATTATAAAAGTTCTCTATTACCAGTCATCTTTGTTCAATAGAAACTAAGGTTTCCTTGCTTCCCTCTTTTCTCTCAAGGACTCAGTTGCCTGTACCTTTTGAAGAACATCTTATCTCAACTGCACTTGTTCTGTATTCCTGGAATCTAATCTTTTTTTTTTCTTGGCTTGGTGACATTATGTGATTATTATAAATGTTGGCATACTTTTTCTATACAGTACCAATCAGTACATATTTCAGGACTAGTGGGTCTCTTTTGCAATGACTCAACTCTGCATGTAATGTGAGAGCAGTTATAGATGCTTTCCTGAAAGTTCTATTTT